>NW_006160148.1:3216769-3224833 GCF_000334495.1 Tupaia belangeri chinensis | reverse complement strand
GCATGACCATCCCTTTGAGGGAAGAGTGCTCTCTCACTTCTTCACCCTACCCCTGCTGTGAGTGCATGCACTCCATAGCAAGATTAAAAAAAGTGTGTGTGTGTGTGTGTGTGTGTACGCGTGTGTGTGTGTGCGGGAGGGCAATATGATGGTGGTGATCCTGCAGCACAGTGGTTAAGCTCTGTGCAAAGATGGTTGGATCTCACAGGGCCAACCACAGTAAGAATCCTGGCTCTGGCTCCCTGGGTAGAGCCAGCAGGTATAATGCTGTTTAAGGTGCTCGACTCCCACATAGCTGACCGCAGCTTGAGTCCCAGACACGGCAGTTTGAAAACTGTGCTGGGTGCCTGTGTGCATGCCAAAAATGCCAGGAGAGTGGAGGAGAAGGGACTGTGGCCACCACCACTCCCAGATGTGTGTGTGTTACTGCTCACTTTTCATCTCACTGCTTCTCTCTGTCTCTCCTTGGCAAGCGCACATGCCAAATGGCAAAAACCTTAGAAAAGAAAAGAAAAATATGCCAAGTACATGTGTGTGCGTAACTCAAATCCTGAGTGTACGGAGAAAGGAAGGAAAAATGACGTGACACACTCGTGCCCCTTTGGGGGTGTCTTATCTCTCTCTCTCTCTGGTGAACCCAGGTGCCCTCTGGCACTTACCCTCTTCCAAAAAGCAGAGAGAGAGAGAGAGAGAGAGAAAGGAAAATACCAAACAAAAATGATGAATAATTAATGAATGGAGACTCAATGCTGGGCCCCCAGCAACTGCTGGCCAATTAGGCATAACGCGGGTGAATAATCACACACGCAGGCGGAGAACGTGAGCGCCTGCTGGGAACCACAGCTCCAAGGCTGCCAACATGGCCAAGCCCACCCTGACCTCGTGACCTGCTACTATGACGGTCCTAAGCTTCATGTCACAAAGTTCTACAGAAGATACTGCCCAGAGCACTTAATCAAGTGTCCGCCCTAACACCCTACCCCGCCCCTAAAGCCCAAGCCCTCACCTCGATCTTGGGCAATGCTTGATTGGTTCATGGAAGGATGCATGATGCTGTCCGACTGGCCACTGGGTGGCCGAGGTGGCATCTGGTTGCCTGCTCCAGAGAAAGAAGAAAATCACAGCTAAGGAGCTCGAACTCTAACTGGGAGGTTAATTCAGATCTACAAGGGCTCAAGGAAAGGCCTAGCACCTCCCAGTATCACCCCCAGACAGAGATCCAGCCAAAGGCCCCCATCTTTCTGCTCCATAAGCTAAAGGAGACTAAGCAGACAAGCCGGGGCTACTTCCCCTGCCGGTAGGATGCCCAGCTCCCTTTCCCTCCCCTCGGAGCCCAGCCCTGAGGGTACCTGGCACTGCAGCAGGCGAGAGTGGTCCTGAGCGAGATTGAGCAACACTGGCAGGAGAGCCGACGGGGGACGGGGAGGGGCCTCGGATACCAGGCAGGTGAGGGGACGTGTGAGGCGAGAAAGGAGACTGAGCTGGGTTACTCTGCTCGCCTTGACTGCTGGAGATCCCTGATGTGCTCACTCCAGGGCTCAGAGCTCCTTCTGTCCCCATTGGGAGATCATCTATTGAACCAGACAGATCCTGAAACACACACACGAGAACACAGATTAGTATCAGCAGCTGAGAAGACTCTTAGCACTCTCTGTAAGGCCGAGAGTGAACACACCGCACATGCTATTCAGTCCCGGTGCTACGGTGTACTCACGGCACGCTCTCTGTTAAGGGCCGGGTAGAAAACATTTCTGGCTTCGCGGGCCATACAGTGCTTATCAACACTGCTCAACTCCGCCACTGTATTGCCGATGTAGCCACAGCCAGCACGTAACAAATGGGTGTGGCTGTATCCCGGCAAAACCGTATGTATAAAACCCGCTAGCTGGCACACAAGTCGCCGCTTGCTCACCCCGTCCCATCTACTCGGAAGCACATGTAGTCCTTTCATCTTTCCCAGCTGTAACTTCCATAGTCATAAGAAAACAGCTATTTTGGTAAGACTTCAAATCTTTCCCAGTGGGGACACTTTACAAAGTGGTGCCCGGACAGCACCAGGAGCTACAAGAGAAGGTTAACAGGGCCGGCAGCATTTACAGAACACAGCTCCCTCAGACGGCCACGACCGCCGCTTCCCAAGAGTGCGCTCACCCCCCATCACTGCGCTTTGCAACGCCAGGGGTAGGAGGTGAGAAAAGGATCGCTACATGGGAACGGCAATCTCTCTCGTTTCTGTCTCTGCCAAAGTGCAAGTGTGCTTGCCACAGGGACAGAGGAAAAGGGAACATGAGAAATCACCCACCCCCCGGGGTGGCCACACGAACCCCCTTTCCTCCATTCTCCTCAGGATTTTGGGCACCCATGTACAGGAGCTGCCTGGTTTTTGTTAGTGTACTCGCCTGAGACAGAGACACAGAGGGGACGTGAGAAATCACCCCAGGGAGGACGGTCATGCCACAACCCCTTCTCCTCATTCCCCTGCGATTCTGGGCACGCATGCACACACACCCGGCATCATTTGCAAGCTTCCAGGTCCAGGAATCGAACCATGGTCAGCCATGTGGGGGTTCCAGTGCCTTAGCTGCACCACCTGTTGGCCTGGGGAAGACAGCTGCTTAACTGCCAGAAAGGTCTGGGACTGTCCTCCTCACACCTGGCCTACAACAGGGACGGACACGTGCTGCCACCTGAACAAGCTTAGCTGTTTTTCCAGCTTTACGTTTTCAATGAAAACTTCGTATTTTCAAGGAAAACTCAGTTGTTGGGAAGATCATGATGAATTTTTTGTTTTCCTATACAAAATTTGCACCATGACTTTGCCGACAACCCAGTATTTGGGGGCTGTCTGTCTTTAATTAAACAGGAAGAAGTTTCACTTAGGCCAGTAAACTCCAAGACCAGCCATCAGGTGCTCAGTGAGAAGACGCGGACCCCAGGAAATGCATCGCCAGCCCAAGCTCATTCCCAGCACAGCACCTCAGGCCAGGAATTAATCTCATGCTGAAGAAAGGACAAAAACTCGAATACTTAGATGACTAAGGAAAGGGTTCTTTTACGGTTGGCTCCATGGCCTGGTGGTTAAAGCGGCCGGATCCCACAGGACTGACCGGCAGGTTGAGTACTGAACATAGCAGACTGAGGAAAATACCAGGCACCTGGTGTATGCCCAAAATCCCCAGAGGAGGAGAAACGGAGAAGAGACTGCAGCATGGCCGTTCTCAATGGGGGTGCTTTCTCACCTCCCCCTTTCCATGTCAAGTCTCTGCCTCTCAGGCAAGCACATGCACCCTCCAATGCTCCCTCCCTCCCTCCCTCTCAAACACACACACACACACGAATTCTTTTAAAGAGAGGCAGGCATCTGAAGAAAGGATCCACGTTGGCCCGATTTGAATCTATTCCTACTCAAACAAACAAGCTCACCTGGGAAAGCATAGTTCTAAGTAACTCTGGCCCGATTTCAAGTCTGACAGTAACACAAGAGGTCAGAAGACACATCTGAGTCTCTCCCTCAAGTATCCAGGCTGGCTGGGACTTCCACAAACCATCTGGCTACCTTGCTAGGCTGGGAGCATTTCTGCTAAGTTCAACCGGAACAAAGCTTGCTCTGAAGGGAAGGCAGGTAGGTAGGTAGGTAGGTGTGCATTTATGTCAAGCCCAGCTCTCAATGTGAGCTGAGAAATTAGAAAATGCCAGCTTTCTTGTTAATAAGAAGTTCATGTGGGGCCAGCAGGTGGCAGGGTGGTTAAGGTGCAGGACTCCCACATGATCGACAGTGGTTCGAGTCTCAAACCTGGCAGCTTGCTTTCTCACTCCACCCCCACCCATTCTCACTCTGGTCAAATTAAAATACAGTTAAATAAAAAATAAATAAGAAGTTGATGTAATATATGATAGCATACTTCAAATACAGCATTAAAATCAGTTTCTTTCTTTCCTTTTTTCTGTTGGAGGGTACATGTGCTTGCCAGAGACAGGAAGAGGGGGAGGAAGAAGAGAAAGTACATCCTCTTTGGGGATGACCCTCCCTTCTTCTCCATTTCTCCCTCCTTTCGGGATTTTGGGCATACACATACATACCTGGCATGTTTCCCAAGATGCTAGGTCTGGGACTTGAACCATGAGGTTGGCCATGTGGGATCCAGCTCATCTTAACCACCAGGCCACAGAATTGGCCCTAGAACTGGTTTCAGCACAGATGAGAACTCAGGAGGCCAACCGTTAGGTAACACTTTCCTCTCAAAGGACTACAGTGGCTGGAGCTATAAAGAGCCCTGAGATCATCCCAAGAGAGGGATTCCAATTCCCATTTTGAAGGCAAAGTTATACCTGGGAAACCCGGCCTCCCAAAGCCAGCACACAACAAGAGAACTATGTGCAGGAGGGAGGGCCTCCAAGGACACTTGTTGGGCAACCTCTGCAGCACAAAGCCTATGTGTCGGCAAAGAGAAGCCGGATCCAACATGGCCACTGTGGTCCAAACCCCTGGCCTGATCTGCCTGAAACACACCAGGCACACACACGAGCACCCAACATCTGACTGCTGGAGGGAAAGGGGGTCACGATGTCACCAGACCCCATCGAGGGTGCTCATCTCTCTCCTGTGTGTGTTTTGTCGCAAATAGGGAAAAAATATTTTTCTTAAGAAGATACTCCTTAGGCGCCTGCTGTCTGTAACGGAACCCATACTTGATGCTTTGACTTAGGGGTAAGTTCCCTCATGCACTGTTTGCCAAAGTCTCTGCTCTTACCGAACCGCTACCTTCTGGAGATAAGAGCTACCTACAGGGAAAAGAAATCAGCGTATTCTGGAACACAGTATTAACCAAGGAGCCATCCATAATACACATACTTGCTTTTGTTCAAAGAAATTTGAGTGTTTTATTTTGAACACTTTGGTCCTTAATTATACAAGTAAAACATAAACACCCTAGTGGTAAAAGATTTCAGGTGACAAAGGGAAAGCCTAAGTGCCCCTTGGTCACCGTTCTGCCGTCAATAGAAAAAACCCATTCAATTTGGTGTATGTACCCTTGGAGAGTCTTGGAAAATTGAGGGGGGCAGAAATCCTCAAAACCAGACAGGTGGCATGATGGTTAAGGCGCTGGACTCCCACATGGGTGACTGTGGTCTAACTCTCGGACGCAGCAGCTTGAGAGTCACACAGAGCACGCATGTGTGCGTGCCCAAAATCCCAGAAGCAGAACGGAGGTGAAGGGACTGTGGCATGGCCATCCCCACCAAGGAGTTATTTCTCACTTTCCCTCTCACTGTCTCTATCTAGACAGTGCACAACTGCTACAGCAGAAAAACCATTAAGAAAAGGCAAAAGCCAAAACAAAAAAATAACCAAACCACTGCTATATAGTCAGGGCATTACTTTATTTTTATTTATTTATTTTTTGGAGAGAGGTTTTTGCTATAAGGTGCATGTGCTCTCCAGAAAGACAGAGACGGATAGAGGGACAGAAAGCGAGAAGTCACCCCCAGGGGGGATGGCCATGCTGCAATCCCTTCTCCTCCATTCGCCTCTTGGGATCTTGGGCACACACGCACACGCGCCCAGTGTGAGTTTAAGCCACCAGCTCCGGGACGCAAACTGTGGTCAACTACGTGGGAGTCCAGTGACATAGCCATTATGCTAACTGCTGGTCCCCCCCCTTTTTTTTAATTTTTAAAAAGCTTCTGCTATAGGGTGTGCATGCTCTGCAGAGAGACAGAAAGTAAGAAAGTACCCACAAAGGGTGATGGTCGTGCCACAATCCCTTCTCTGTCTACATACACATGTATTGGGCGTGTTTTTAAAGCCACTGGGTCCAAGTCACTTGGTCCTCGCCATCAAAACTGCAGTCGGCCATGAGGAATCCAGCTGCTTTAACTATCATACCACCACCAAGCCCCTGAGGGGATTCTTTAAATAACATTTCTGTTAAAAACCTAGGCTTGGGGTCAGCAGGTGGCGTGGTAGTTAAGGCTGGCTGGCTGCAATTCAAATTCCAGACCTGGCAGCTTGAAAATCATGCTGGGGACTTATGTATCTGTGACCAAAACTCCAGGAGAATGGAGGAGGGACTGTGGTGTGGCCACCCCTCCCAGGGGGTAATTTCTCACTTTCCCTCTTCCTATCTCTTTCTCTCTTCTGTGAGCACACATGCCTGTGGGAAAAACCCAAAACAGCGAGGCTCACCACAGACCGCTAAGGTGAAGGGACCTAGTCAGGCTGAGACATCAAGAGCCTGAAGAAAACCCTGGCAGGCCTCGGAGCTGGGTTCTCAGGCTCCTGGAGACATCTGTGGCTGGCAAAGCAGTGGCTTCCTTCAGAGACAGGCACTCTGGAGAGCTGTCAGATTTGGTAAGGAGCCCTGAGCTCCCTGGAGAAAAAGTGCTAAGTGAACCACCGTCAACAGCAGCCCCACGCAGGCTAGGGTGCCTAGGCACAAAATAAAACCAGGAAGGAAGCGGCATTAATCTTCTAATCTCTCCGATTTGGTTGGTTTGAGGACAATCTCAAACTGTTGTTTTCATCTGATGGCAACTGGTCAGCATGAGGGCAGATGGTTTAAAATAATTTTTTTTTTTTGGGAAAGGTTTTCGCTATAGGGCACGCGCGCTCACCAGACAGACAGAGACATAGAGACAGAAAACGAGAAATCACCCCCGAAAGGGGATGGCCATGCCGCAATCCCTTCTCCTCCATTCTCCTCTCGGGATCTTGGGCACGCACGCACACGTGCTCGGCGGGAGTTCTAAGCCACCGGGTCCGGGATGCGAACCGCGGTCGACTACGTGGGAGTCCAGCGACATAGCCATTACGCTAACTGCTGGTTCCCTTTAAAATAATTTAGGAAGCAGAATGTTAGCACAGGACGGGCAAGTCACACGTTGGTGCTAACAGCTACCTCACAGCAGCTATCGTGTGTCAGGTGCTTTGTGGAGTTACTAGTTTTCTATAGTTCTTGGCTATTCTGTTCTGAAGTTGAAGAAACCAAGGCCCAGAGCGGCTGGATAATATGCCCACCTGAGTCATCCAGCAAACAAATAGTAGAAAACAGATTTAAAAATTGTTTTTCTTTTATTCACGACAGAGCACATGCATGTGCAGGTGAAACAGAGAGAGAGAAAAACGTTCTCCCCAGCCTGATCGTGCCCGGGTCCCACCTTTCAGCCCTTTAGCCTGTGGGATCCTGGGCACTCAGGCACGTGTGCCTGGTGTTTCAAGCCAACCTGGCTGGGGATGCACACGACGGCGGCCATGTGAGAGCTGACTTCTCCCGGGCGCTTTACTGCTGTGCCAGACACAGCGCTAACGAGATGCTGCAGCCAAGCCTGCCACTCCAAAGCCTCTGCCTGTGCTCACGTGGGCTCTCTCCACCCCACTCTACTCCGTGATGCCAGGTGAGCGGAGGGGGCGCACCACTCCGAGCCAGGAGACCAAAGCTTCTGGTTCTTTCAGTTGTGACCTTGGGCAAGCTGGCAACAAGCCAGGTTTCAGTTTTCTCTCTTACAATGAGAGGGTTGGATAAATCTGAGATTGTGACACCTCTGGGGCATATACACAAAACCCCACCAGGACCAACCAATCAGGGTTGAGCGACCAGCAGCCAGTTCTTTGGAGCGAGAGCTCCAGCAACTTGGCAGCGGGATAAAATGAAGCTACACCATCAGGATTTGTACTGGGGAATGGGAGGGAGTGGTCAGGGCAGAGCCTCCCCCTCTGTCTCCACGAACAGATACTGCTCTGAACCAGCGTTCTTTTACTGCACAGGACACACCTCGGCTTTCTACCCCACAAAAAGCCAGTTTTTCAGGTCTTTTATTCCACAAAAAGCCGGATGTCTGCTTGTTGAGTCAGACCTCAGTGTGCTAACAAGTTCAGTTTTCTACAAAACACCTATCATAAAGAAAAACTGCAATCAAGCCAAGTCCCTATTTTCCCCAGTGGGGGCTGACTTCGGTATTTCTGAATTCTCAAGTTCTCAGCTCACCCAAAATAGCCCAACGAACAGGTATCTTCTGGGAGGATGGCTGAGAGAACTGCAGCAATGCCCCTACGCAGAGAGACCT
>NW_006160148.1:3202080-3216015 GCF_000334495.1 Tupaia belangeri chinensis | reverse complement strand
CTGGCTTCCTCTCCTCCAGGCACAACCCTGCTGAGACAGGAGGTGAGGCGCAGCCTCCTTGCCTGGCCAGTGCCAAGGAAGCAGCAGGGCCAGGAGAATTTCCTCGCGTGTCTTCAACGTGCTCTGAGCATCTTATTGCTCATCTACCGTGCAGATCAAAAGCGCTGGAGCAGCTCCAACTATTTCACACAGAATCTCACACTCCAGGCTGGCTCCAGCCCCGAAAGCCTTCGTTTCTTCATTTGAAATACTGCCCAATGTTATTTTGGGATGTGACCTGATAGAGGAAGCCCACAGGGACTCCATGACGATAATCGTTCCAGCTGTGATTGGCTGCCCAGCCCCAGCGAGTGCCAGCATGGGTTTATCAGGCTCTGCTGACAAACAGAACTCAGCAGCTAACACCTTCTCTTCACACCACAACAGAACCAGGCCTGAAATCACAGCCCACACCTCATCTGGGGGCTGGGGAGGTGCTGGTGCTCTCGCAGGAAGACGCGCAAGCTCTAACACGAACTGGCTGCCTGACCAAGTGCATTCTGGAGCAGGAAGAGAGCAGATCAGGGCTGGAGGGGGGCGGTTTACACGTTCTCTCAATAGAGCTGAACGAGGAACGACAGCAGCTCATTTTGCCGAGGAGGTGAGATGACAAGCAAGGCTGAAGAATGGGCTCACGGCAGCGCTCAGGGTTTTCAATGCATTTTGCTGAGTCCTTGAAGAATCCGTGTAATTGTGAAGACCTTTTACTGGGTGTGCTGGTTATTGGCAGGTAAACCGCTCATCAAGAGAACCAGGTAAGGGGGACCAGCAGATGGAATAATGGTTACATCGCTGGACTCCCACGTAGTCGACCACAGTTCGAGTCCTGGACCCAGTAGCTTAAACCTCACGCAGGACGTGTGTGTGTGCGTGCCCAAAGTCCCAAGAGGACACTGGAGAAGAGACTGTGGCATGGCCATCCCCTGGAGGGTGATTTCTTTCGGTCTGTCTGTCTCTCTGGTGAGCGCACGCACCCTATAGCAAAAATCTTTCTCAAAAAAAAAAAAAAAAAAGGAGAGAGAACACCAGGTATGGGACCAGCAGATGGCTCAATGGTTACGTTGCTAGACTCTCAGGTAGTTGACTGTGGTTCGAGTTCCAGACTTGGTGGCTTGAAACTGGTTGTGTGCCGTGTGTGCATGTCTAAAATCCCAAGGGGAGAATGGGGAAGGGACAGTAGCATCAGCATGGCCACCCTATCCCCCGTTTGATGTCTTGCTTTCTGCCTTTCAGTGAGTGCATGTGCCCTATAGCAAAAATCTCTCTTTAAAAAGAGAGAGAGAGAGAACCAGGTAAATCCCATACGTGTGCTTCCAGTGTGTGTATGGTGGAAACCTTGCAACTCAACAATACCCACTCCAATGACAATCCTTGAATGAAGAAGAGTCCAGCAGCATGGCCTGAAATTGCCAAATCTGCACTAGCAACTTGCCAGGTCGCTCTCCTCCCACCCCGAACTTAATCTAACAGACTCAGAGCCATGGTAGGAGGCTGCTCCTGTGCTGGAAAACACGACAACATACCAAAGAACAGAGAAGAAGCTGGGAATCGGGACCAGCAGTTAGCATAATGGCTATGTCACTGGACTCCCACGTAGTTGACCGCAGTTTGAGTCTTGGACCCGGTGGCTTAAACTCACGCTGGGTACGTGTGCGTGCGTGCCCAAGATCCCAAGAGGAGAATGGAGGAGAAGGGATTGCGGCATGGCCATCCCCCCTGGGGGGTGATTTCTCAAAGCGCTTTCTGTCTCTCTGTCTCTGTCTGTCTGTCTGGCAAGTGCACGTGCCCTATAGCAAAATCCTCTCAAAAAAAAAAAAGAAGAAGAAAAGCTGGGAATCAAAACTCTCAAAGAAAGGCAGATGGTAGGAGAGGAGACAGCCTTAACAAACTCAACCATAAAAAGGACTAAGACAAAACCAATGACTTAAGGCAAATTAAAAGTTTTTAAAAGGACTGGTTTTTCATGAAACCTTCCTCAAGTAACATATTTGTTGAGGGTAGCAGGAACAGAGAGGTACTACCTCTATTAAATACTTCTAAAAATGCTTCAGTACTATAAGGTTTCAGCTGTAGGTTTTTTTCTCTTTCAGTCTTTGCTATTAATATAAGGCAGACTTGACCCACGCAGACTAATGGGGCCTACATAGCCACAGAACCGCCGTGCTGTCCCAGGGAGTAGTCTCACACCAGCAGATTAACTGCCCTCTTTGTTCAGAGAGCAGGCCGGCTTTTGCAGACTGAAATGCGAAAAAACAAAAACAAAACAAACAAAAAAACAACACACAAACAGGCTCTCATGCTCCTGGTGGTACTTTCAGGTCAGGGGTTGGCAGGTGGTAGGAAAGGGGAGAGACAATGCAGAGTTCAGCACTATGCTTTCAGTTTAGTACCAAGCACCACCTTCTGCCTGGGCTATGTGGACACTATAGGAGAAAAGGAGAAACTGCTCCAGGAAAGGCTGAGAGAACTCTGTCTCCTGCTCACCTCGCTAGGTTTCCAAACTTGGTTTGTCTCCTAGAAACCACCACATAAGGTGAGAACCCCCCACAAACCACCACCAAACTCCCTCTTCTTATTCTACAATAGGCTACCGTTTGGGGGATAAGGATTCATTTTTCCCGGTTCCTTCTAGCTTGCCTGCAGGGAACGCACATCAGGGAAGGGTTAGACTCTTCCTTTCTCTTCGGAGATCTACCTCCAAGAGAAAATAGCTTCTACATATGGGAACTTCAGAAAGTTTGTGGAAAAATGGAATTAAAATACAAATTTATTTTGATGCAACATTTTCTTGTAGAAGAAAAATCTGGGCAGATCAAATCTCGTAATTCAAAGGATGCTGGAAATAAACTTGACACGGGTTAAGTACCCCTCATCTAAAATGCTTTGGATCTGAATTATTTCAGATTTCAAAATCTGGAATACTGGGACCAGAGATGGCCCCAATATGATGGCACAGTGTTCACGTCGCTGGCCTACAACAGTTCAATTCCCAGACCTGGTGGATTGAAAAATGATGCCAGGCGCATGTGCATGTGTGTCCAAGATCCCAGTAGGAGAATGAAGGAGAAGAAGGGATTGTGTGGAGTGGCCATCCCCCCCGGGGTGTGATTTCTCACTTTTTCTTTCACTGTCTCTGTCTGTCTGTCTGTCTCTCTCTCTCTCTAGTGAGGACATGCACCCTAAGGCAAAAACCTCTTACTAAAAAAGTGAAATGTTTACACATACGTAACAAGTTATCTTGGGGATGGGGACCAATTCTAATAGACATGAGACCGATTTACGTGTCACACACAAACAGGCTCTCATGCTCCTGGTGGTACTTTCAGGTCAGGGGTTGGCAGGTGGTAGGAAAGGGGAGAGACAATGCAGAGTTCAGCACTATGCTTTCAGTTTAGTACCAAGCACCACCTTCTGCCTGGGCTATGTGGACACTATAGGAGAAAAGGAGAAACTGCTCCAGGAAAGGCTGAGAGAACTCTGTCTCCTGCTCACCTCGCTAGGTTTCCAAACTTGGTTTGTCTCCTAGAAACCACCACATAAGGTGAGAACCCCCCACAAACCACCACCAAACTCCCTCTTCTTATTCTACAATAGGCTACCGTTTGGGGGATAAGGATTCATTTTTCCCGGTTCCTTCTAGCTTGCCTGCAGGGAACGCACATCAGGGAAGGGTTAGACTCTTCCTTTCTCTTCGGAGATCTACCTCCAAGAGAAAATAGCTTCTACATATGGGAACTTCAGAAAGTTTGTGGAAAAATGGAATTAAAATACAAATTTATTTTGATGCAACATTTTCTTGTAGAAGAAAAATCTGGGCAGATCAAATCTCGTAATTCAAAGGATGCTGGAAATAAACTTGACACGGGTTAAGTACCCCTCATCTAAAATGCTTTGGATCTGAATTATTTCAGATTTCAAAATCTGGAATACTGGGACCAGAGATGGCCCCAATATGATGGCACAGTGTTCACGTCGCTGGCCTACAACAGTTCAATTCCCAGACCTGGTGGATTGAAAAATGATGCCAGGCGCATGTGCATGTGTGTCCAAGATCCCAGTAGGAGAATGAAGGAGAAGAAGGGATTGTGTGGAGTGGCCATCCCCCCCGGGGTGTGATTTCTCACTTTTTCTTTCACTGTCTCTGTCTGTCTGTCTGTCTCTCTCTCTCTCTAGTGAGGACATGCACCCTAAGGCAAAAACCTCTTACTAAAAAAGTGAAATGTTTACACATACGTAACAAGTTATCTTGGGGATGGGGACCAATTCTAATAGACATGAGACCGATTTACGTGTCGTGTTTTCTCACAGAAAGCCCAAAGGTAAGTTTATACGATATTCTTGTACTGTGGTGATTTTACTGCTATCATGTCACGAGGTCAGGTGGAGAGTTTCCCACTTCTGGCATCATGTCAACGCTGGAAAAATCTCAGCTTTTGAAGCATTTTGGATTTTCAACCTATAAAAAGCAAGTCCCTTTATAGATCCCTTTTGAAAGGAAGGGAAACAGAATAGGGCCAGTCGTATAGCCTAGTGGTTAAAGGAGCCAGATCCCACATGGCTGACCATGCAGTTTGAATCCTGGCTCCAGAAGCTTGAAAAAAAACACAGTGTGTGTGTGTGTGTGTGTGTGCGCACGCACGTGTGCATGCTCAAAATCCTGACAGGATGGAAAAATAGAGCCGGGATTCCAATGTAACCACACCCTCTTAGGGGATACTTTCTCCATCTTCCTAACTCTCTGGTCGTGCACACACCTCTGGCTTACAAAAAAACAAACAAACAAACAAAAAAAACCCCCACACAAACAGAATTGAGATAAATATATGATTACCATGTTTTCAATCCTATTAAGTAGCTGGCTTACATTTAATTTTCACAATGTGTGTGTGTGTGTGTGTGTGTGTGTGTGTGTGTGTTTGTTGTAGGGGGCAGATGCTTGTTGGAAACAGACAAGAGACAGTGAGAGGGAAAGTAAGACACCCCCACCCTAGGGGGGATGGCCAGGTCACAATCCCATCTCCTCCTTTCTCCTCTTGGGATTTTGAATATGCACGCACACGCACCTGGCGTGTTTTTCAGACTGCTGGATCCAGGACCTGAGTTGTGCGGCTGGCCATGTGGGATCAGGTGCCTTAACCTCCACTACCTCTAGTGGCCCCCTAAATACCTTCTGGCGTAGTATCATCCCCCCCATTTCCACAAAGAAATAGGCACAAAAGTTAAATGACTTGCCCAAGGACAGAGAGCCAGTAAACAGAAGAACTAGAGTTCAAGTCCACAGTACTCTGCCCTGTTCCATAGGTGGAGACTAGGCACGATCGCAGGCCGGCTCCACACTCCATACTCCGCTTCAGTACGGCAACAACCAGAGGTGCTGAGGGATTAGCTGTGTGACTCTGGGGAGGCTAAACTCAGTAGGTTCCTTTAAGGAAGGCTGATCCCAGATCACCCAGCTCGACAAAGTCTACAAAGCAATGTGCTCTCTGTTCCCTTGCTGCTCTTCCAAAACAGCCCTTTCACCTACAACTCTCTTAACTTAAACCTACTTTTTCTATGCTAAAGGGCACAGTATTTTTTCTCACTCCTGGGTTCTCAGAAGGGTATTTTCATATACAAGGGATTGGGGTTGGGGTTGGGTAGGATGACTGAGAATCTAGGGAGACAAGAAGGAAGTCCCATGAAGGTGCGAACCTGGCCCCTTTTGGATACTCACTGTTCTAATCCTATTACCAAACACAGAGTGAGGCTCAGAAAGACCAGATATTCTTGGTCCGTAGATGGCCTTATGTTCATACCCTCACATTTTTTTCCCCTCCCCAGTCCTGCAGCCTCCATTCCAAACTGCAGGACAACTGGGTCTTGTTTAGGGGTTCCACTCCCCAAGCTGCAGGACGGCAAGGTCCCACTCTGGAGACAGAAGCCAAGCAAGCTTCAACTCCTCACCCAGATAGGTTCCAACAACGGAGCAGAAAAGCTCTCCTTCGATACACATCAGGGTGGCTGATTTCGCAGCCACCAAAGAGGGGACTGGCTGGGAGGATCAACTGCCTGAAGACGCCCTATAGGCACAGCAGCTACAGACTAAAATCATTTTTTAGCCTGGGTATTTCAAAGACAAGAACAGCTTTCCAGGTAGAAGACTCCACACCGAAGGCAGAGATCTGCTAGCCATTCTGTTAAGATCTCCACTTAGTAAAAAAATCTTAAGAATTAAATTTTATTTGGTATTATTTATTTTTCAATTTGACCTGAGAGAGACAGAGAAAGAAAGAGAAAGTGAGAAGGCAAGCTGCCGGGTTCAGGACTTGAACCGTGGTCAGCCGTGTGGGAGTCTAATGCCTTAACCATCATGCCACCTGCCAGGTCCCACTTTCTAAAAATTAAAAAAAAAAAAAAATTGCCAGAGGGCACGAGCAGGCCCCAGAGATGTATGGGGGCACAGTGAGAAAGCACCCCCACCCTCACCAGCAGCAGCAGGAATGGTCGTGCCACAATCGCTTCTCCATCTCTCCCTCCTTTTGGGATTTTGGGCATGTGCACCCAGGACTCAAACCACATAGCTGGCCATACAGATCCAGCACTTTAACCACCAAGCCACATGCTAGCCCCAAACCATCTACTTTAAACCAAGGCCACAGGACAACTTCCCTGGCTCTCTACCCTCACCCCACAGGTAGGGCCCTAAAGTTCCTACCAGGCTCTTCTAGATTCAGAAATGCCATATCTGCCTGTCCCCTCTCTACACTAGCCTTGTGGGACCAGATCAGAATCAGGCTAGCAGTGACCAGAAAAATGCTTAACGTACAAAAGACAGGATGCTTGATGACCGTTGCTCAGTGTATAATCTACTCGAAAGCATCATCTTTAGACCCATCTCACAGTTCTCTCTCTTGCCTTTAATCTCTGTTCCCCACCCTCTTACCTACTCCAGTCCCAGGACTCTACACCTCCACACCGAGGGAAGGACTCCTGGGAACTGACTACCCTGCCTAAAACAGACATACAATCTTAAATGGGCCTTGGCATGCCGGCTAAGAGCCGCTGCTAGAACTGCAGCAGTGCAGAGAAGGGATGTCTGGAAAGGAGGCTGTCAGCAGGCGGGGCTCCGCGTCACCGGAGAAATTTCAATCTAATTGCAAAAATATAGGAACGTGCTGTTCTAACCCACCTCAGTAAATTCTCTTGAGGTAGGTCTGAACCTTTGGGTAGAAGCTGAGGGCATTGTTGAGGTGGAAGAGGGGGGAAGACAGGCTGCTGGGCTGCGTGCATCTCTATGGTGGAAGCCCTTGCAAACAGCACCGTGGCCACTGCAGCAGCCATTGATTTTCCAGGGGTCGATATTTTGCTCCCACATATCTGCTTGGCTGGAGGTTTAATCACATCAAGTGCTTCTGCTCAACAACTCCCTTGCGCCTCCCGCCTCCCAACCAATAAAACAAACACTAAACACAATGAGAATTGGCAAAGAATAGATGAGATGCTGCTCCCCACAGCTGTCCTCCGCCCCCAGAGAAATTCAGGACACCAGCTGAGGGGCTATATCCATGAACGAAGGAGCCAAGTTACATGAGCAGTCCTCAAGAAGCTGCAGGGACACCCCCACAGGCTCCAGGGAGTCTTCTCATTCATCGACCATCACCCCATACAGACTCATCTGAAAACTGGGAGATTCTACATTTAAAAAGTCCAGGTTTCTAATTTCTAAAAATTGTGAAGATCCCAGAATTCCTATGTGGTCCTCTAATTGGCCAAAACCTTGCTCCAGGACTGTCACAGTCCTCAAGCCAACAAAACACAGTAATACCGTGTGATCTGCCAGACCATGCCATGCCAGACCCCTGCACATACATGCCCTGCTCCCGAAAGGCTTCTCACTTGGGCCAGAGGAGAACGTCGTCTTACCTAGTCACTAACCACCTCTTGGCCAAAAATGTACACTATTTTGAGGGTCACTACTTATCAGACTAAAATCTGAAAGAAAAACAAAACTGGGTCAGAGCTGGGCCTGAGTTGGAGCAAGCAAGAGCAGTGTATATTTATGGAATAGGGCTGTTCTAATCCCAGCAGGAAAGAACACTTTCGTAAAGCTAGAGAAGGCAAAGAAGCTAGGACCGCCCCCCACACCCACCATGCATACTTTCTCAAAGTCAAGCATTCCCAGTTAGGGAGGACAATCACACAGAGCTCCCTTCAAGAGGAAGATCGTTTGCTATAATGCTACAACCTGAGCAAGGAGGGCATGAAAAGGGGCAATGAGAGGACAGGACACAGACAGATAAGCAGGGCTCTGAGTGTGAGAAGTGTAATGGGCTGGCTCCAAGGCCTAATGGCTAAGGGACTCAGGTCGTGTATTGCCAACTATGTGGTTCCAATTCCAGCTGGGCAGCTTGAAAACGGTGCCAGGTAGGGACCAGCAGTTAGCGTAATGGCTATGTCGCTGGACTCCCACATAGTCAACTGCGGTTCGAGTCCCGGACCCGGTGGCTTAAAACTCAAGCCGGGCACTTGTGCGTGCGTGCCCAAGATCCCAAGAGGAGAACGGAGGAGAAGGGATTGCGGTATGGCCATCACCCCTGGGGGGTGATTTCTCGTTTTCTATCTCTCTGTCTGTCTCTGTCTGTCTGGCGAGCACACGCGCCCTATAGTGAAAACCTCTCAAAAAACAAAACACGATGCCACACATGTGTGTGTATGTGCATGCCCCAAATCCAGACAGGATGGGAAAATGGAGGTGACTGAAGTGTGACTATGCCCTATTGAGGGGTACTACCCACCTCCATCTCTCTCTACTGAGTGTGAGTATTTTCTGGCAAATAAGTAAGTGTGGGCCAGTTGGTGGCATGGTCATTAGGACAGTTGGACCTGACATGGTTAAGTGCACAGTTCAACTCCTGGACCCAGAGGTTTAAGAGAAACAAACTGGGTGGATGTGCCTGTATAGCCAAAATCTTGGGACAGCAGGTGGCAGGGTAGTTAAGGTGTGGACTCCCACACGGCCAACCATGGTTCAAGTCCAGGACCTGGTGGTTTGCTTTCTTTGTGTCTCTTTCTCTGTCTTTCTCTGGTGAGCACATGTGCCCTACAGCAAATTTAAAATAATAATAATGAAAATAATAATTAACTAACCAAAATCACAAGAGGAGGGAGAGATGGTGGAGAAGGGATGGTGGTGTTATCATACCCCACAAATGATACTTTCTTTCTTCCTTTCTGTTTGTCTCTCTGGTGAGCAAATGTGCCCTCTGCTAAAACTTTAAAAAATAAAGAAAGAAGTCTAAGGGCCAGCTACGTGGTAGAGTGGTTAAAGTGATTGGATTCCACATGGCCAACTGCATGGTTTGAGTTCCAGACCCAGTGGCTTAAAAACACACTGGGCACGTGTGCATACATGGTCAAAATTGAGAGAGCTGGGTCTGTGGAGTCGTCATCTCCCTTGGGGGGTGCATGCATGCTCTGTCAAGGGAACATACCCTAAGGACAAAAAAAAAAAGAAAGCCCTGCACATACATGCCCTGCTCCCGAAAGGCTTCTCACTTGGGCCAGAGGAGAACGTCGTCTTACCTAGTCACTAACCACCTCTTGGCCAAAAATGTACACTATTTTGAGGGTCACTACTTATCAGACTAAAATCTGAAAGAAAAACAAAACTGGGTCAGAGCTGGGCCTGAGTTGGAGCAAGCAAGAGCAGTGTATATTTATGGAATAGGGCTGTTCTAATCCCAGCAGGAAAGAACACTTTCGTAAAGCTAGAGAAGGCAAAGAAGCTAGGACCGCCCCCCACACCCACCATGCATACTTTCTCAAAGTCAAGCATTCCCAGTTAGGGAGGACAATCACACAGAGCTCCCTTCAAGAGGAAGATCGTTTGCTATAATGCTACAACCTGAGCAAGGAGGGCATGAAAAGGGGCAATGAGAGGACAGGACACAGACAGATAAGCAGGGCTCTGAGTGTGAGAAGTGTAATGGGCTGGCTCCAAGGCCTAATGGCTAAGGGACTCAGGTCGTGTATTGCCAACTATGTGGTTCCAATTCCAGCTGGGCAGCTTGAAAACGGTGCCAGGTAGGGACCAGCAGTTAGCGTAATGGCTATGTCGCTGGACTCCCACATAGTCAACTGCGGTTCGAGTCCCGGACCCGGTGGCTTAAAACTCAAGCCGGGCACTTGTGCGTGCGTGCCCAAGATCCCAAGAGGAGAACGGAGGAGAAGGGATTGCGGTATGGCCATCACCCCTGGGGGGTGATTTCTCGTTTTCTATCTCTCTGTCTGTCTCTGTCTGTCTGGCGAGCACACGCGCCCTATAGTGAAAACCTCTCAAAAAACAAAACACGATGCCACACATGTGTGTGTATGTGCATGCCCCAAATCCAGACAGGATGGGAAAATGGAGGTGACTGAAGTGTGACTATGCCCTATTGAGGGGTACTACCCACCTCCATCTCTCTCTACTGAGTGTGAGTATTTTCTGGCAAATAAGTAAGTGTGGGCCAGTTGGTGGCATGGTCATTAGGACAGTTGGACCTGACATGGTTAAGTGCACAGTTCAACTCCTGGACCCAGAGGTTTAAGAGAAACAAACTGGGTGGATGTGCCTGTATAGCCAAAATCTTGGGACAGCAGGTGGCAGGGTAGTTAAGGTGTGGACTCCCACACGGCCAACCATGGTTCAAGTCCAGGACCTGGTGGTTTGCTTTCTTTGTGTCTCTTTCTCTGTCTTTCTCTGGTGAGCACATGTGCCCTACAGCAAATTTAAAATAATAATAATGAAAATAATAATTAACTAACCAAAATCACAAGAGGAGGGAGAGATGGTGGAGAAGGGATGGTGGTGTTATCATACCCCACAAATGATACTTTCTTTCTTCCTTTCTGTTTGTCTCTCTGGTGAGCAAATGTGCCCTCTGCTAAAACTTTAAAAAATAAAGAAAGAAGTCTAAGGGCCAGCTACGTGGTAGAGTGGTTAAAGTGATTGGATTCCACATGGCCAACTGCATGGTTTGAGTTCCAGACCCAGTGGCTTAAAAACACACTGGGCACGTGTGCATACATGGTCAAAATTGAGAGAGCTGGGTCTGTGGAGTCGTCATCTCCCTTGGGGGGTGCATGCATGCTCTGTCAAGGGAACATACCCTAAGGACAAAAAAAAAAAAAAAAAAAAAAAAGAAAAAAAAAAGAAAGAAAGAAAGAAAGAAAACAAAAAGAGGAGGTATTGCTCGGCTTCTACATCATCTGAGTCTTTTTTCTAGAGAAAGACTGGCTACCCCTCAGTTTTTAATTTTTTTTTGTTTGCTTGTTTTTGAGAGGTTTTCTCTATAGGGCGCGTGCGCTCGCCAGACAGACAGAGACAGAGAGACAGAAAGTGAGAAATCACCCCCCGGGGGGATGGCCACGCCACAATCCCTTCTCCTCCATTCTCCTCTCGGGATCTTGGGCACACACACACATGCGCCTGGCGTGAGTTTTAAGCCACCGGGTCTGGGACGCGAACCGCGGTCGACTATGTGGGAGTCCAGCAACATAGCCGTTACGCTAACTGCTGGTCCCCCCCCCTCAGAATTCTGACAGTCAGAAAGCAAGCAAGTGCAACTTGGGAGAAGAGAGTTGGCTCTGTGGATGACGAGTAAGGGTATATGGCCTCCTTGGTTCTGTAGTTGAAGTTCTCCGTTCATACTTGCCAGTGCTCTCTACCATGGCCTAGGTAAAACCCAAGTATCTGGGACAGCAGATGGCATGGTAGTTGAGCCTCGATTCCCACATGGCCGACTGTAGTCTGAGTCCCAGACCCGGCAGCTTGAAAATCATGCCGGGCACATATGCATGAGTGTCTAGAATCCAGAGAGAATGGAGAAGGGACTGGCGCGTAGCCGTCTCCAAGGTGGGTGATTTCCCACTTTCCCTCTCTCTGTCTTTCTCTGGCAAGTACATACGTCCTGTGGCAGAAACCTAACAAAACAGTACAACAAGAATACTCAAGTATCTGAAGGGGAAGGATGGAACAAACAGATCTGAAAGTGGGGCATATATAGAATCTTAAACTAGAAAAGAAAGCCATCAACACCAAAGACTTTAAAACCAAAGGAACAACTCTGAACATGGGGGGGCTACAATCAAGTTCTATAAAACAAAAGAAGAAAAAAAAATATTCTTGCTCATAGTTCCTCTCACACTGATCCCTTATTATCTGAAACTTGGTTTCTATCCTACTTTCCTCCAAAAGTCAAGAAATTACCTTTACCCATCCTCATAAACAATATTCAATATTCCCCCCACATCAAGGCTGGCCTTATGGGATAGACTCGTTGAGACCTCGACCTTTAACGTGGTGGCATGGTTTGTTAGCTTCCCTGGGAAAGGTTGGATGGGAAGGAAGCTAGCAGCCTGGAAGCAAACTCTGCCTCATGGCATTAGAGATGATGTCACAACAGCAGTCAATTCCATGGTGACACCAGATGGGGAAGATGGAACAGGGTCAAGCCATGAAGTGGATGGATCAAGAGACCAAGTACTGAGACCAGCAGTTAGCATAATGGCTACGTCGCTGGACTCCCACGTAGTCAACTGTGGTTCAAGTCCCGGACCCGGTGGCTTAAACTCACGCCAGGTGTGTGTGCACGTGTGTGCCCAAGACCCCAAGAGAAGACTAGAGGAGGAGGGATTGCGGCATGGCCATTCCCCTGGGGGAGGGGGGGGGAGATTTCTCGCTTTCTATCTCTCTGTCTCTGTCTGGCGAGCGCACGCGCCCTATAGCAAAAACCCCTCCCCCCAAAAAAAAGAAAGAAAGAAAGAAAAAGAGCGAGACCAAGTACTGGTCCTCAAAGAGACAGTACTAGAACACATACCAGATTTCATTACAGCTTCCAGGTAGAACACCAAATATCTTAAAAATATGAGGGAGAGATTAACAGAGCTAAATGCTATACTAGATTATCAGGTGTAACAACACAGCTCCACATCTAATGGGTCCTCCCTTCTGGGCCAAGTTTGAAGGAACAGTTCTCACCTTGGCTTAGGCAGCCCTCCTGGTATCTGCAAAGATAGCATATCTGGGTGGACAGGGCTTATTTCCTGTTCAAAAAACTCAAGTCCCCCCAAAGACAGACAACAAAGTGCTTGGCAACACATCTAGGGACTGGTTTTCTCACTGTGGTCTTTTGTCCAAAGGGACAACAGCAGAAGCCAGGCCGTGTTCTGCACTGAGCTAACTGAGTCAGCTCTGCAGATGTAATAAAGGTTACATAAAAGCACGACGGAGGGGAGAAGGGGAAGGTGAACGGGTGGAGCTAAGCCACGGCACTGAGGCAGCCGAGCTCATCTATATGTTGACTCAGGAATCTCAGGAGACACTAGTTTGTGAGTAAATGCTTCCTACATCAGAGTGGACTGCAGACTAAGCCTGGGAGTTGCCTTAACTCACATTTGTGCCTAGAAACCTCACCCTCATATCCCTCCATACACACTGATCCCTTATTATCTGAAACTTGGTTTCTATCCTACTTTCCTCCAAAAGTCAAGAAATTACCTTTACCCATCCTCATAAACAATATTCAATATTCCCCCCACATCAAGGCTGGCCTTATGGGATAGACTCGTTGAGACCTCGACCTTTAACGTGGTGGCATGGTTTGTTAGCTTCCCTGGGGAAGGTTGGATGGGAAGGAAGCTAGCAGCCTGGAAGCAAACTCTGCCTCATGGCATTAGAGATGATGTCACAACAGCAGTCAATTCCATGGTGACACCAGATGGGGAAGATGGAACAGGGTCAAGCCATGAAGTGGATGGATCAAGAGACCAAGTACTGAGACCAGCAGTTAGCATAATGGCTACGTCGCTGGACTCCCACGTAGTCAACTGTGGTTCAAGTCCCGGACCCGGTGGCTTAAACTCACGCCAGGTGTG
>NW_006160148.1:3193524-3202056 GCF_000334495.1 Tupaia belangeri chinensis | reverse complement strand
AAGACCCCAAGAGGAGACTAGAGGAGGAGGGATTGCGGCATGGCCATTCCCCTGGGGGAGGGGGGGGGAGATTTCTCGCTTTCTATCTCTCTGTCTCTGTCTGGCGAGCGCACGCGCCCTATAGCAAAAACCCCTCCCCCCAAAAAAAAGAAAGAAAGAAAGAAAAAGAGCGAGACCAAGTACTGGTCCTCAAAGAGACAGTACTAGAACACATACCAGATTTCATTACAGCTTCCAGGTAGAACACCAAATATCTTAAAAATATGAGGGAGAGATTAACAGAGCTAAATGCTATACTAGATTATCAGGTGTAACAACACAGCTCCACATCTAATGGGTCCTCCCTTCTGGGCCAAGTTTGAAGGAACAGTTCTCACCTTGGCTTAGGCAGCCCTCCTGGTATCTGCAAAGATAGCATATCTGGGTGGACAGGGCTTATTTCCTGTTCAAAAAACTCAAGTCCCCCCAAAGACAGACAACAAAGTGCTTGGCAACACATCTAGGGACTGGTTTTCTCACTGTGGTCTTTTGTCCAAAGGGACAACAGCAGAAGCCAGGCCGTGTTCTGCACTGAGCTAACTGAGTCAGCTCTGCAGATGTAATAAAGGTTACATAAAAGCACGACGGAGGGGAGAAGGGGAAGGTGAACGGGTGGAGCTAAGCCACGGCACTGAGGCAGCCGAGCTCATCTATATGTTGACTCAGGAATCTCAGGAGACACTAGTTTGTGAGTAAATGCTTCCTACATCAGAGTGGACTGCAGACTAAGCCTGGGAGTTGCCTTAACTCACATTTGTGCCTAGAAACCTCACCCTCATATCCCTCCATACTTTCTTCTCTTTTTTCAAAAAAGAGAGTATAGGAAGGCAAAGTCAATTTTCTGAATATGGCATTTGTCCTTTTTTGTTTTTTTTTGAGAGAGATTTTCGCTATAGGGCGCGTGCGCTCACCAGACAGAGAGAGACAGAGAGACAGAAAGCGAGAAATCCCCCCCCAGGGGGGATGGTCACGCCGCAGTCCCTTCTCCTCCATTCTCCTCTCGGGATCTTGGGCACGCATGCACATGCGCCCGGCGTGAGATTTAAGCCACTGGGTCCGGGACACGAACCGCGGTCGACTACGTGGGAGTCCAGCGACATAGCCATTACGGCAACTGCTGGTTCCCGCATTTGTCCTTTTAAAATATGCCATAGGGCATGTACAGTTGCCTGAGAGAGACAAAGGGAGAGTGGAAAAGCATCCCCATGAGGAATGGTCATGCCACAATCACTTCTCCTCCATTTCTCCCTCCTTTTGGCACCTTGGGCATATACACACATTCACCTGGTGTGTTTTCCAAGCTGCTGAGTCTGAGTCTCAAACTGCACACAGCTACGTGGGATTCAGATCACATCTCAAGTCACATCATCAAGCCACAAGCTGGCCCATCTTTTTCTTTTTCAACTATTTTACTTATTTCTTTTAAAATTTGCTACAGGGCATATGCACTCACCAGAGAGAGACAGAGAGGAGAGAAAGTGAGAAAGAAAGCTGTGAGGTCTGGGACTTGGACTGCAGTTGTCCACGTGAGAGTCCAGTACCTCAACCACCATGCCACCTGCTGGCCCCAACTCCATCTTTTTCTTAAAGAATCTTTTTTGCTGATCTAACAGTAAAACTATTGAACTGGAATCAGGGAACCCAGTGTTCTCATTTACTGAACGACCTTGGACAGCCCCTTATCCCTCCTGGGCCCCATTTAAGTGGGAAGCAGGGAGGGAACAGAAGAGTGGCATTAGTGTGGTGAGTATTTTGTTGGACTGATTGGTGCTGTCTCCATTCTACTATTTCCCTAATATAACAGTCAAAAGCTAAAAATCCGTTTTCCAAGAATCCCATATGCAGATAGGATTTGGATATAATTCGAGTTCTGAATTATATCACGTTGTCTCATTAGCAGACAACTCGTGAAACTCTGGGTCTAAGGATGGCACAGGTCTGCCTCCATCTCCTTCACCTGCTTCTGCAGGAGCACTGTTCTGGCAGCAGCGGCTGCTGCTTCTTGGTTCCAGTTTACTAATCCCTGGATCTCAGATTCAGGAGTGTGACTTGCGAGCAATGGATCCGAGAGTGGGTCAGCTGCATCCTGTTGCTGGAGGCCAAGCCTAGAGAGCACGCTGCCTCAATCCTTCCAATGATTTTGTAAGCCCTAATTTCCTATATTAAATCCCTATTAAATGTACCTAGGGGGACCAGCAGATGGTGTAATGGCTATGTTGCTGGACTCCCATGTAGTCGACTGCGGTTTGAGTCCCAGACACAGTGGCTTAAACTCACACTGAGTGCATGTGCGTGTGTGCCCAAGATCCCGAGAGAATGGAAGAGAAGGGATTATGTCATGGCCATCCCCCTGGGGGGTGATTTCTCGCTTTCTTTCTCACTCTGTCTTCCTCGCAAGCACACGCATGCCCTATGGCAAACCCCTTCCCCCCCCCAAAATGTACCTAGACCTAGGGTTCAGTAAAGAATTACTCTGACAGAGACCAGCAGTTAGTGTAATGGCTATGACGCTGGACTCCCATGTAGTTGACCAAGGTTCAAGTCCTGGACCTGGTGGCTTAAACTCACACCAGGCACTTGTGTGTGCGTGCCCAAGATCGCGAGAGAAGAATGGAGGAGAAGGGATTGCGGCGTGACCATGCCCCCTTGGGAGGTGATTTCTCGCTTTGTGTCTCTCTCTGTCTCTCAGGCGAGCGCATGTGCCCTACAGCAAAAACTCTCCACCTCCCCCGGCAAAAAAGAAATACTCTGACACAATAATAATTATCAGATGATCCCAAAGAGTAGTTGTTTTTTAAAAGAGAACAGATTTATTCACAAGGCATATTCTCTGTTAAGTTAGTGCCTTTCTTGAGGGGTAGGGGGTGGGGAGTGGGAGTGGGCAAGAGTGGGGCACCTTAAACCTTTAAATACCTTTGTTCAGGACAACCTTCTGTCACTTCCTTATCTTTTCACAAACTCTCTACACTTTCTCCCTCCTACCGGAAGCTCTTGGGGGTGGGGACTGCAGTGCTCACACAGGATGCAAGGCTGAGTCAGCACATGCTTTCTTTCCCATCCCATGTTCTCCACAGGCTGTTATTCTGCTAAGGATGACATTACCTACCCAACCCAAAATAAGTCTCATCTGGGCTTCAGGGAGGCCTGGGCTTGACAGGATGCCAAAGGCCTTCCCTGGCAGTAGGAGACACATTTAAAGCTCCAAGCGTGAAGGAATCAGGATACCTGTCCTGCCACTCCGTGTGGCTAACAAGCTGGAGCAAGTTTGGACAGACGTACCTTCTTATACCAGTTCTGGTCTACAGCTTCCTGTAGCAGGACTGGGAACACACTGAAGAACAAGGTCACATTCAAGTGGTGTGCTTGGTGGGCAGGGAGACTTCTCGCCAGTCCTCTGTGGGACTAAATGACTCCAGAAGCCATGCACTAGTGGTAAGGCTCAGCTGCTTCTCAGACTAAGATTGTTCTGAAGAAAACAAAAGGTTCTAGCAAGAGGAATCTGTGTGAGACACACAGGCAGGAAGCAGAGCTGAGCCCCAGCAACCAGAATAGAAGCAGGAAGTGGGCCCAGGAACAAGCATACAGCAACACACGTGTGGCAGCAGCACAAGCTCCAGCAGGCACCAGGCAGCGGCAGCGGCAGCGGCAGAGCTGGAGCAGCGTGACTGAGGCAGAGGCGCAGATCGGGCAGCTCTGCCGAGAACCGGCGTTCTAGGGAAGAGACGGTTACATGCACAGGGTACACACTGCTCTGAGCAGGCTGGCAGATATGGCAGAGGGGGGTGGGGACTTCCTTTTCGAGACTCTGTGAGAGCACCTGGGCTACAACTCAACGGAAGCCAGCACAGACATATGGTCAACTGTAAAGAAAACAGGTTATCAATTTCAGAATGACCTAGCCTCTCTGATTATTAAAATTACTTGTGGCATTTCTGTTATTCCTTTAAAAACAACTATAAAAAACCTAGGCAGTAACTGTTGGACTCCTCCTATCATAAAACAAAAGGGAACAGAATCAGTGTAAGATTAAAATCCTCCAATTTTTTAAGCATCCTGAGGACTTCTGCCACGCCTTCCAATAAACCTAGACAACACAGGGCTGGCCCCCAAACTCAGCTGGGCAGCAAGCGCCCGGGGGCTATTCACCCAAGGGTAGCGAATGTCTGTGCTGGCCACATGACTGGTGTCAGGTACAGGCCTGAGTGCTTCAGCAGAGATACCAACATGCCAACACGAAGAAAACGGGGTAAGTCCCAGAGCAGGGATTTTGGCTGGATTTTAAACCAAAGAGGTCTGCTGGGAATTGGTGGGGGCTGGAGGTGGGGCACGTCTTAAACAGGACAATGACAGGAGGGTCTTGAGTTAAATGAGGAGCATAAGGCACGGCTGAATAGCCAGAGATGAAGCTGCAGTGGTACCCGGAGCTATGGATGGTTCCACTGTGGATTCTGGATAGTAGGCTTGGGGAATCAGAGTCCCAAAAGCACCCATGAAACAACAGGTGGTCTCCTACACTCAGACACTATTCTGATTTTACTAGGGTAAAGTAAAATTTAGTGGTCAGTAAAGTTTACTGAACTCTTAAGTCCCCTGCTTGGTACTGCATTTGAAAATTTTGCTCTTGGAGCCAGCAGGTGGCGTGCTGGTTAGGGCGCTGGACTCCCACATGGCCGACCGCAGTCTGAGTCCTAGACCTGGCAGATTGCTTTCTCACCCTTTCCGCACTGCCCCCTGAGCACACATGCCCTAAAGCAAATTAATAATAATAAGGGACCAGCCGATGGCATAATGGTTACATTGCTGGACTCCCACCTCCTTGACCACAGCTCAAGTCCTGGACTCGGTCACTTAAAACTCATGCTGGGCACATGTGTGTGTGTGCGCCCCAAACCCTGAGAGGAGAACCGAGAAGGAGCTGTGGTGTGGCCACACCCCCGGGTGTGACTTCTCACTTTCTGTCTATGTCTCTCAGGTGAGTGCATGTGCCCTATAGCAAATCTCTGGATCAATCAATCAGTCTTAAAGATTTTTTTTGCTCTTAATTCTCAAGTTCTAACTCTATATTCCTAAACCCATTAGACATAATCACACAGGGACCTTGTCAACAGAATTAGCACCAACAGATCTAGGATGGAGTCTGAATATCTGCATTTCCAACAAGCTCCCAGGTGAATCTGGTGCTGCTGAACAACCGGCCACATTGTGGGTAGCGAGGATCTGATTAACGTTAGCAAAAACCAGAACACCGTGTTCTAGGAACAAAGACGCACAACCTTCCAGCTCCCATCCTGGGGAACCAAGAACCAAACCTGAGTCGACACGCCAGTGTTCGAAGTGACTCCTTGGCTGGCCACTTCCTCTTGGCCGGTCATACAGGTTTGGCCATTCTTCCTACCCCCTCACCCTTTCACAACTAATGGTGCCTCCATCACAAAAAGGCTGGGAAAAGAGAAGTGGAAATCCATTTATATTTTTTCCTTAGGACAAATCTAGGAAATATTAAGAGCTGAGGTGTTTATCTAAAACTAACGATCACATGGCTTATCCCTTCCTGTGCTGGGTGGGATGCTAGAGGAAATATTTCATCTGCTATATCAGAGCTGGGTTCCAATCCCAATTCTGACACTTAGTTTTTGCACGTGTAAAAACGTGGGCCATTTCAGCTCTGGACCTTCCTGGACTACCGGTGACTCTTGTTCCTTCCCTGGCCTGACATGCAGACTCTGTGGGAACAGCATAATTCGCTCTCGTTTCTTCTTTCCAGACCACTGGAATTCTAAGCTCTCAAAATCTGAGAACATCAGAGAAGTAAAACATGAGTGCTAATAGCTACTACGTTGTTGAGTGAAATCTAAAGAATGGCTCTGAAACCCGAGAGATTAAAGAATAATTTAACAGACTTTAAAATTTCTAATGCTGCTCTCACTTTATTCCCAGTGTCACTAACATCCACTCCTACCCAATCAGAGGGGCAAGGGTGATTCAAATCTTTAATGGCAGTCTCGGAGACTAGCTTTTCTCAACCGAGAGTATAGTGTCCCTTTTAAGGGAGCCCCGTGGGTGCCTTTGATTTCCTTTTTCTCACAGCCCCAGAAAGATGTGTCTTTTCACACCCTCCTAATAATCTGCCAGCATCTTCACCCTTCCCTCTTCTCTTCGGCCTTATACACGTGTGGGGTCTTGAGATGAAGCTGAGGAATTGGGGCTGAGCTGACCTGTCCTGTTCAGCACCTCTCCTCTGCTCGAGCCCTTTATTGAAGGAGGCCCCAACAGCCCTCACACTCTTCCCCAGGCTCACCTCTTATCCAAGTTTTGGTCTCCTATCTCCAATTCGTAACTTGGCATTTGTTTTTGGACATCTCGCCATAACACATTCCACAAAATAAAAACTGAACTGCTCCTGAGAAACAATTTTCCCCCATGGGACCAGCAGTTAGCATAATGGCTATGTTGCTGGATTCCCACATAGTTGACCGCGGTTCGAGTCCTGGACCTGGTGGCTTAAACTCATGCCGGGCACATGTGCGTGTGTATCCAAGATCCCGAGAGGAGAATGGAGAAGAGACTGTGGCATGGCCACCCCCCTCGCCGGGGTTGTGTGATTTCTCGCTTTCTGTCTCTCTGTCTTTCTGGTGAGCGCACATGCCCTATAGCAAAACCCTCTCACAAAAACAAAACAAAACAAAACAAAACAAAAAAACAAAACAAAACAAAACAAAAAAAACCCACAACAACAAACAAACAAACAAAACCCTAACATTAACCTTCCTATTTCTGTAAGATTCTTCTCCATCCTGCACCCTAATCGGGACCTTTAAAGGCTCTCACCTAGCAGCATCCATTTATTCTCAGTTCTAGATTCTTCCTGCATGTCTCACATGTGCAACTAGGAGACTATGTAAATGAGACAGACAGGGTAGAACTCCACACCTCTTGACATAGTTCAACAGTTTCTAATTTGCTTGCATTCAGACTCTCCCCTTTCAAACCATACTACATACTAACATATCATTTATTGTAAAACCTTAGTTTTTATCATGTTGTTGCCCTAATGACATGTCTGTGGGCCTACAAAATCGAACCTGAATGGCTTACCTAGACTAGTGGGGTCACAACCCCTGTAGTCAAGCTTTCCCTCCTGACCAGCCCCCAGGATGCGCTATACTGTGCCACAGCTCACCTCCACTTGGCACCTGCTCAAGCTGGACTTCTCTCAAGCACTCCGATCCATCCACATCTAGCTCGTACTGAACTTCTTCCAGGATGCCTTCCCTCAACTATTTAGACATAATAGACCACTGACTTTAAACTCCGACAGCTCATTATAACATCAAGATACATACCCTCCTCCCGATGGTTAAGGCAGCTGGATCCTACATGGTACACTAAAGAGTTCAAGCCTCGGACTTGGAGGCTTGGAGTACACGCCAGGCATGTGTGTGTGTGAGCGCCCAAAATCCCTAGAGGAGAATGTAGAAGAGACTGTGGTGTGGCCACGCCCCCACTCCGGGAGGGGTGTGAATTCTCACTTTCCCTTTCTGTGTCTCTTCGGCAAATTAAAATTAATTTCCCCTATAGCAAATTAAAAAAAAAAAAGGCACATGTTCTTCTGTTTATGCTTTCTAGAAATAGAGGAGGATCGTTGAGGACAGCAACCGTGTCATACACATAATCACAGACTCAAGAGTTCAAATGACCTCAGCAGTAATTCAAGCCAAATCCCTGTCCAACGCCTATTTACCTTCTTTTTTGGGGAGAGGTTTGGCTATAGGGTGAATGTGCTTGCTTACCATAAAGACAGAGACAGACTGAGAGACAGAGACAGAGAAATCACCCCCTGGGGGGATGGCCACGCCGCAATCCCTTCTCCATTCTTCTTTTGGGATCTTGGGCACGCACACGCACCCGGCATGAGTTTAAGCCACTGGGTCTGGGACTTGAACTGCAGTCGACTACATGGGAGTCCAGCGACATAGACATTACACCAAGTGCTGGTCCCCCTATTTGCCTTCTTTACAAGAGACTTCAACAAGTTTGTAGGAAAATGTTAGTATAATGCACACACCCTATAGCTTAACAGTTAAAGCAGCCAGATTGCACATGGCGATGGTTGACAATGGTCCAAATCCCACTGTGGTGACATGAAAAACATGCCAGGCACATGTGAGTGTCCAAAATTCTGACAGGATGGAGAAATGGAACTGGACTGTGCCATGGCCACGCCCCACTACAGGTGCTTTCGCCCTCTCTGGGGAGGGCACATACCCTCCGGCAATGAAAGAAAACAATAAGGGCCAAGTAGTGGCTTGGTAGTTAAGGTGGCTAGATCCCATACGGTAAATTGTGTGTGAGTCCTGAACCAGCAGCTTGAGAAATACGCCAGGCGTAGGTATATGCGTGCCCCAAATCCCCACAGGAAGACAGACAGAAGAGAAGGGGATGTAGGTGAGCATCACCCGTAGGAGGTTCTTTCTTACTTCCCTTCTCTTTCCC
>NW_006160148.1:3138366-3193493 GCF_000334495.1 Tupaia belangeri chinensis | reverse complement strand
TGCTCACACCCTCCAACATTTTTTTTAAGAGAGATTTTTCCTATAGGGCGTGTGCACTCACCGGAGAGACAGACAGAAACAGAGAGTGGGAAATCACCCCCAGGGGGATGGCCACATCACAATCCCTCCTCCATTATTCTCTCAGAATTTTGGGCTCACATGCACACATGCCCAGTGTGAGCTTTAAGCTGCTGGGTCTAGGACTCAAACCATGGTCGACGATGTGGGAGTCCGGTGACATAATCATTATGCCTTCTGCTGGTCCCACAAATGATTTTTAATTCCAAGAAAAATTATGAGTTTATTTTGATATGACAAAATTGAAACCCATGTGTATTCATTATATATTTTCCACAAAACTTAAAAAAATTCATCAGAGAGTATGTGTACCAGAGAAAGGGGCAAGAGACCAACACTCACCCAACCCCCTCAATGGGGCCTGGTTAGACCACCGTCCCTTTTTCTCCATTTTTCCACCCTGTCGGTATTTTGGGCATGTACCCACACATGCCCAGTGTGTTTTGTGAACTGCTAGGGCTGGGATTCGAACTGTGCAGTCGGCCATGTGGAATTCAGCTCCTTTAACCACCAGGCCCTGGGGATAGGCCTCTACAAACTTTTTCAAAACACTCTCTTACATAATATTCACAGCAAAAAGCATGCTAAGTTTTACTCCAGGGATGGGAACTTACCTATTATCATTTTGTTTGTTTTTGGCATAAGGCACGTGTACTCGCCAGAGAGAGACAGAGAGACAAAAGAAAGGAAAGTGAAAAAAACCACCCTGGCCAAGACGCAATCCCTTCTCTTCATTCTCCTTCTGGTATTTTGAGCACGCACACACGCACATACACATGCACCTGGAGTGATTTTCAAATCAAAAGGTCCAGGACACAAACCACAGTCAGCCCTGTGGGAGTCCAGCTTCTGCCTCCCCCTTTTAACATTCTCATACCCATCAGATCACAAGAGAACTTGTATGTCATATTTGGGCTTAAACTCATAGAGAACAGGTAGCCAGAGATTTTAAAGCAATAATGTAACTTGGCCAGATTTATTTTTTATTTTTAAGACGATCACTCTGATCACTAAGTCAAGAACAGATTTGTAAGAAAAAGGGGAGGGAAAGAAACAGAACAGGGGACTAGCAGATGGCATAGTGGTTGTGTAGCTGGACTCCCACATGGCCGACTGCAGTTCAAGTTTGGTGGCTTGAAACTCACGCCGGGTGCGTGTGCAGGTGTGTACGTGTGTGTGCCCAGGATCCTAGGAGGAGAATGACTGCGGGATGCCCCCCCGCCCGAGGGTGATTTCTCACTTTTCCTCTCACAATATGTCTTCCCCAACACCCCCAAGAGCACATGTGCCCTAAAGCAAAAACCTCTTAAAAAAATAAAAAGAAGAAGAAGAAACAGAACAGTCAGGAGTCCGTGGCAGGACACCAGGTGAAAGGTAACAGGGACCTGAAAAAAAGGCAATGTAGAAAGACCTGGGAAATCAGATTCAAAAGCTACTTCTGGGAACCAGCAGTTAGTGTACTGGCTATGTCGCTGGACTCCCACGTAGTCGACCGTGGTTCGCGTCCTGGATCCGGTGGCTTAAAACTCACGCTGGGCGCATTTGTGTGTGTGCCCAAGATCCTGAGAGGAGAATGGAGGAGAAGGGATTGCGGCGTGACCATCCCCCCTGAGGGGTGATTTCTAAAAAAAAAAAAAAAAAAAAAAAAAAAAGCTACTTCTGAGGCAGACTAGGCTCTGGTGACCAAGTGAGCCAGGCCCCACTCATTGAAGAGATTCAGCAATCTGAACACCACAGAGGAGGAGGCAGGGAGCTCCCAGGTAGGGTGTCCTAACCCAAGAATGGATTGCATGAAGTCAAAGTTGCAAGGCACCCTCATCTCTTCCAAGTCTAATCTTCCTGACATTTTCAACCCACGCCCTGCCTTAAAGATCATGGGTTAAACGACAGTGTAAGTTGCTAATATTATTTAAGCTACCACTATGGTTTTCTCATCTGGTACATCTTTCCCCTCTCATTTTCAAAGGACTGCCCTGGTGGGTATTATCCCAGCTATGGTCTTTGAATTAGAAGCATCAGTACCACTTGAAAACTTATTAGAGATGTAAACTCAGGCCAGCCTGCGGTGTGGTAGTTAGGATGGCTGGATCCCACATGGTCAACTACGCAGTTCTAGTCCCAGGCCCAAACAGCTCGAAAAATGTACCAGGCTCGTGTGTGTGTGTGCTCAAGATCCTGAAAGGAATGAGAGATGCAGGAGAAGGGTTTGCACTGTGACCATGTTCCGGGTGGGGTGGGGTGTGCTTTATCAATTACCCTCTCTCTCTCTAGCAAGCACACATGTCCTTTGACAATTAAAAAAAAAAAAAAAATCTGCCACAAAATGAGTAACTTAAAGGCCTTAATGAAACATCTAGAGACTTGTTCACCTATTCAAAGAGCCTGCTTAACGTAAGGTAAAAATAGATACTTTACAAGACAGACGACAAACCCTAACCTTGCTTCTTCCTATGGCCACTGTCAGTGTGCAAAAATAATTTATCCTCGAAGACGCAGTTTGAGCCTTCCCATGACAGTCTGTAACACCTGCCCTGCCCTAGCAGTGGAAAAACCACCCAGGAGCATGGTCAAGCTGCTCCCTCAGAGACGGCGCCTTCTGGATGAGCAACCTAATGAACCTGCTCAGGGTCATGCATTCAGTGAGTTGACGCCTACTATATGCCAGACATCTTGATGGCAAGAAGCAAGACAGAGTGAGTCAGCCCTCACTGCGCTTGCGGTGAGTGAGTGAGTTACACGTGTGGTAAGCACCGGCGAGTACAGGTGCTACCAGTGGACTGCAGCGAAGGATCCTGACATAGCCTCGAGCAGGGGATCTCCACCTGGGCTGACCCAGAATCACTTGGGACAGCCTCTAACTATACCAATGCCCAAGACTCTCCCCACGTCAAATAAATCCAAGCTCTGTAAACCCTGGGCAATGGTTTGTAAAGATAATCCACTCTTGGGTAGCTGGTGGTGCAGTGGTTAATGCACTGGATACTACTGGGCTGACTGCGTGGTTCAAAGTCTTCGAACACAGCATCCTGAAAGACACACCAGGCGCATGTGTGCGCATGGCCAACACCCTGAGAGGAGAATAGAGAAGGGATTGCAGTGGGCAGAAGCACCGTGCAGTGGTGCTTTCTCACTTTTTCTTTTTCCTCTCTTTCTTTCTCCCCAGAGAGTGCACGTTGTCCCATAAAAAAATAATTCACTCTTGGCCAGTCACAGTGGTACACGATGCTAAGATATTGCGCTCCACAGGCTTGGACCACTTTGGAGGCCTAGGTTCGATCCCCCATTCACTCTAAAGGCCAGGCGTGGTGGTGTGTACCTGTGATCCCAGCAACTAGAGAGGCTGAGGCAGAAGCATTGCAGGCCCAAGGCTGACCTGGCCAACACAGAGAGACCTTGTCTAAAAAAGAGCCATGTGCACTGGGCCTGTCCCGTAGTAGTCAAGGGAGCCAACTCCACCTGGCCAACTGTGATTCAAATTCTGGCCCCATAGGCTTAGAAAACATACTGAGTGCATGTGCATGTGTGCCCCAAATTCCAACAGGATGGAGAAATGTAGAAGAAACTGAGATGTGACCACACTCTGCTAGAGGTACTTTTCCTCCCTCTAGCAAGCACACATACCCTCTGACAATTAAAAAAGAGCTGGCTACAGTGGTGCCCAGTTGGGAAACTGAAGCAGGAGGACTGTAATGGCAAGAGCTGACCTTGGGGGAAAAGAAGTAACTTACTCTCCCAGGATTTTCCTTCCTTCCTTCCTTCCTTTCTTTCTTTTAAGAGAGATTTTTGCTAAAGGGCACGTGCACTCCACAGAGAGAGAGTGTGAGTGAGTGTGAGAAATCAGCCCCTGCTCCCTGGGCGACATGGCCATGCCACAAGCCCTTTTCCTCCATTCTCCTTTTGGGATTTCAGGCACACATGCCTGGCTGAGTTTTAAGCTGCTATGTCTGGGACTCGAACCATGGTCAACTACATGAGAGTCCAGCAATGTAACCATCACACCATCTGCTGGTCCCAATATTTTCCTTTCTTTCTTTTTTTATTTTATTAAAAGTTTATGGTGGGGAACAGCAGTTAGTATAAAGGCTATGTCGCTGGATTCCCATGGAGTCGACAGCGGTTTGCGTCCTGGACCCGGTGGCTTAAAACTCATGTGCGTGCGTGCCCAAGATCCCAAGAGGAGAATGGAGGAGAAGGGATTGCAGCGTGGCCATCCCCCCAGGGGGTGATTTCTCGCTTTCTGTCTCTCTGTCTGTCTGGCGAGCGCACGCGCCCTATAGCAAAAACCTCTCCAAAAAAAAGAAGTTTATGGTGAAGCATGTGTGCACGCAAACCAAAGAAAGAGTTATCAGTACCCCTTGTGATCTGGCCATGCTGCAATCCCCTTCTTGCAGTCCTCCCGCCCACCAGACTATGAGCGCTTGTACACAAGGGGGCCTGGTGTGTTTCAGGCTGACAGGACTGGGGTTCAAACCACAGCTGCCATGGGGAAACCTGGCTTCTCTTGAGCAATGTATTACTGCTACACCACAGAGGGACACCTCAATCCCAACCTTTTAAAGTTTCTTTCTTTCATGGGAGACAGATGAGAGAGAGAGAGAGAGAGAGAGAGAGAGAGAGGCAGACAGACATGATCTTGATGCTGTGATCCATTCCCAGCTCTAGATCCTGGGCACATGGGTGCCCAGCATACTCGGAGGTCTCCAGATGCAAACACGGAACCTTCTAACGTGGGTCAGCCTCCGCGTTTTCCTGCTGTGCCACTGTCCAGCCCACCTCTCCCAAGTAATTTTACATACTGCCACTGTAGACCAGCCCCTGGTCCTAGGCATCATGTGGCAGGCGTCGGGACTCTGCAGTCAGTCACGCAGTACCTGTCTTCCAGGAGCTTACCATCTAAGTAAGCAGCACATTAGCAAAATGCTCTGTGGGGACTAGCAGGTGGCGTAGTCACTGGACTTGTATGTGGTCAAGCGCAGTTCAAGTCCTGGACCTGGCAGCTTAAAACTCACGCTAGGCACATGTACGTGCGTGCATGCGTGGCCAAAATCCCGAGAGGATAATGGAGGAGATGGATTGCGGTGTGGCCGTCTTCCCTGGGGACCCAGATGATCGCTGTCTCTGTCTCTCCGTTAAGTGTACGTACCTTACAGCAAAAATTTATCTTTAAAAAAAAAAAAAAGGCCCTGTGGACCTTGGTACCTTCCCAGTACTTCTCTGGGAACAGGGAGGGGGCACGTGATCCCAGAGGATTACACTAGGCTTTTACCTGATTTTGCAAGGCTTGGTTTCTACAGGTACTGAATTGTTCTTTTCAGTCTTTATATTTTAAATATTGCAGGGTTCTTTTAGGTAAAATATCTGCCTTTAGTCAGTGAAGTCATCATAGAAGTTATTTTTGACCAGAGAGAGAGAGCAAGTGAGCATGCAAGCTGCTAGGTCCAGGATTTGAACCACAGTTGGCCATATGGGAATCCAGTGCCTTTAACCACGATACCACCTGTTGGCCCCATAAAAGCTACTTAAAGTTCAGTCTTAAAAACTTAATTAGTGGGACCAGCAGGTGGCATGCTGGTTAAGGTGCTGGACACTCCCATGTGGCCGACCATGGTTCAAGTCCCGGACCTGTGGTTTGCTTTCTCCCTTTCCCTGTCTCTCTGTCTCTCTGGTCAAATTAAAATGAATGAATGAATGAATAAAATTAAATAAATAATTCTTTAAGAAAAAAATAGATAAAACTTAATTAGGGGGGCTGACGGGTAGCATAGCGGTTGGGGTACTGGACTCCCACAAGGTCAACCATGGTCTGAGTCCCAGACCCAATGGCTTGCTTTCTCACTTTCCCTGTCTCTCCCTCTCTGGTCAAATTAAAAAATAATAATAATGATGATGAATAAAATAATTCTTTAAAAAATAAAGTTTAATTAGGAAGTTTCTTTGAATAAATGATTTTTAAGATGCAGTTTGAGGGGCCAGAAGGTGGTGTGGTGGTTAAGGTGCTGACACTACCACATGGCTGGCCAGGGTTTGAGTTCCGGACCTGTTGGCTTGCTTTCTCACTTTCCCTTTCTCTGTGTGTGTGTCTTTCTCTGGTTGAATGAAAATAAATGAATGAGTAAATACAATTAAAATAATTATTTAAAAAACCAAGATGTTGTATTAAAGTAACAGGAGGAGTTAGCAGGGGCATGTATGAGGTGAGGGAAGAGTGTGTGAAAGGTCTCAAGCAGAGAAACACGTGCAGGCCCAGACAGACAGAAGCTGCGAGCAAGGCAGAGGGGATACAGCAGACAAGCCCACGTCTCTGGCCAGCACCGTCGGCATCCTTGAACTCATTTACAATGACCCGCCACAAGCCTACTGAATCAGAGAGGAATCATGAGCAGTAATAGTTGTCTGTATTTCTGAAGCCTGGTAATATGAAGAATGTTGGACTTTATTCTTTTTTGTTATTGATTTTGCTGTTAAAGAATTATTTATGTATTTATTTATTTAATTCCATTTGTCATCATTTTTTAATTTGACCAGAGAGAGAGAAAAAGGGAAAATGAGAAAGTGAGCTACCAGGTCCAGGACTCCAACTATGATCAGCCATGTGGGAACCCAATGCCTTTAACTGCCATGCCACCTGCACACACACCCGCCCCGTTAGCTTTCATTCTAAGATAAATGAAAAAAATAAGTAAGGTTTAAATACAAGGATAACATTAGCAATAAAACGGGTTAGCATTAATAGCTGAGCAAAAAGTCCTCAAAATCTCACTTTTGCTCTAATCAAGAGCCACAATCATGCCGTTAGGGCCAAACAGGTACGGTGAACGCCGAGAGGATTTACCCCTCCACAGTGGGCCTAGCTGATGCCGGTGCCGACAGACAGGCGCCCTGTGAACACACGTCAGGAAAGGAGACGTCTACCAAATCCGGGTCTCACACACCTGGTTTAAAAGGAGAGGGCCCCGGCACAGCCACGGTGGCACAGGCAGCAGGACACTCCGTCTGACACCGGAACCACATGGAAGGCCTGGGATGCAGACTGTGGACTGACTCAAATGTGCTGGGCAGTTCCTGAGCTCACCCGCCTGACTGGCACGCTATGAGGACAGCTAGAGGGAGGTCCACTGCTGGGGGCAGGGGTGAGTCCTTGTCCGCCTGTCTCTCTTTCACAGAGTAAATAAACATTAAAACAAGAAGAAAGGAGAGGACACTCTACTTCTCATTTCTTTGGATATGACTATCTCCGAGCCTGGCTAGGCAAATCTGGCACCAAACCAACATTTCAAAGAAAACTACCTTTTGTTTCTTTGTCCAAGTAGCAGAGAGAGAAGCAATTCTAAAAACAAGACGCCAATAACCCAGCCAGCTCACCTCCCACATGTAGCTTCGACCACAGAGCAAATAACCCTCTTGAATGAATCTACAGGAGAAGCCTCAACTTGGGACTGTTCCTTGTGATAGGCTTCCCAGGAACAACCCTCCTCTGGGCTGAAAAGGCTGCCAACACCTTCATTTCAGTAGGTCAGAGCAGAAGCTCTTGGATTCCTAAACCTTAGAAGACTGAAGCTGGGGCCGGCAGGTGGTGTGATGGTTAAGGCACTGGACTCCCATGTAGCCGACTGGGGTTCAAGTTCCTGGAGCTGGCAACTCTCTCTCTCTCGCGCGCGCATGTGCCCTATATCAAATTAAAATAATAATAAATAAAATTATTATAAAAAAAGATATGAAGCACATTTGTTTGATTTCTTTAAAGAATTATTAATTTAATTTCATTTATTGTCTTTTTTTTAAGTTGACCAGAGAGAAGGAGAAGGAAAGTGAGAAAGCAAGCAAGCTGCCAGGTTCGGGACTTGTACCATGCTCAGGCATGTGGGAGTCCAGAGCCCTTAACCACCACACCACCTGCTGGCCCCAAAGCATATTTGTATATAAGGCTTCTCAGGACTAAAAAATACTAAATACAGTTCTAGCAAAAGCAAGCAGATACTTTCTGAAGGGGATCAACTTAAAACACGGACTGAAATCCACTGACTTGGTTTCTTGCCACAATCACATCTCACCCAGATTTAGCCACAGATGATGATGAGGGAGTGGTCACACATTTCTGGCTGAATCAGGTTAAAAAGCACATTCCAGTAAAGTTCAGGATGCAGAAAACAAAGATTTATCACTCTGTTCAGACACTTAGTCAGTTGAGAAAGTCAACAGTCACAAAAGTCCCATCTGACAGTAGCTCTTCATGCTGCCTTGAAAGCCTGAATCCCAGACACTGGACTCTGCCACCCTTGCCCTACCTACTGTAAGGGTACGTCTCAGAGGTCTTCAGAGAAACCACAGGAGGTTCAGGGGAAGAGAACTGCAGTCTTCCACCTGTTCCGTAGAGATCCGCAAACGATTTTCTCCCGAGTCAGACTAAACGAAGAGGCAGGCTTCAAATCCAAGTACTTCAGGGTCAAAATCTCACCGTTCTCTTACCCAGCCAGTATGGCTAAATTTTTACTTCCTAAGTGAACCAAGATTTATAACAGAGGATTTGCTACCTACCACCTTACTAGATTTTATCTCTGTCCCCAGAAAATTAACTTTCAGAGGCTGAGAGAGTTGACTATGTTTGTAGCAGATTTAAGATTAGGGGCAGAGCCAGCTGCATGGCCCAGTGGGTAGGTAAGAGGGTCAGATCCCACATGGCCAACTATGGTTCAGATCCCAGCCCCTAACAACTTGAAAAACATGCCAGGCATGTGTGTGTGTACGCACAGAGTCCCTAAAGGATGGAGAAATGGAGAAGACATTGCATTATGACCACACACTGCCAGGGAGTTCTCCCTCCCTCCTTTCTTCCCATTTGTTTCTATCTCTCTCTAGCAAGCACATGTGCCCTGGCAACTTAAAAAAAAAAAAAAGACTAAGCAGATGTTCAAAGAGCCAGCATACAATTTCCCAGTTGATATTAGCTGCATTTCAGATATCAAGACCAGGGCCTACAGCCCTCTGGGGTGACAGGTACAGCAGCAGTTATTATGGAGTGCCTACAATCCCCAGCGCTTGTTATTAGTGGTACTTGCCACCCCTGAAGTGAACACTTTAGGTTCATTTTACAGATGTAAATACTAAGGCGTGAAGAGATTAGATGATTTGCCTCCACTACATAGTTAGTGGCAAAATCAAATTATAGACCCAGGAACTCTAGAGCCAAAACTTTTGAATTTGCCAGAAGGCACATGCACTTGCTGTGAGATACGAGAGAGACTGAGAAGGAAAGGGAAGGAGAAAACAAGAAAGCACTTGCCAAGGGGCATGGTCACGCCACAGTCTGTTCTCAGTCTCTCTCTCCCTTCAGGACTTTGTGCACACACGCACAAGCCCTCACAAGTTTCTCAAACCGACAGGACTGGGACTCATACCGTGTAGTCAGTCGAGTGGGATCCAGCTGCGGACTGGCTCTCAGGCTCATAATGAGCAGACTGTATTGCCCCTCTCAGGACACGAGCAATCCATAAATAAGCAGCACGCTCTCTACTATGGCAGAAGCACCTGTTCACACACCACCACGAGATGACCCCACTGAGCTCCACGCATGGTTCACTGAGATGACGCATGCTAAATGTACCCAAGATCCTACCTCCCAGCTAAATACCAAGACAAAAACTGAAAAGCTAAGGCCTCCAGAGTAAGTTCAAGAAACGGAGACTTTTCTCAACTTTGATGAGATCAGTGCTTCTAACATCTCTATTTTCTCTGCTCCCTCATGTGGATCCATGCCTAGAACCTAAGATTTAAGCAAAACAAGCTAAAACAAATCCCAATCTATTCCCTGGTCAGGTAGACAGAATACACATTTTACAGGTCAATGAAGTCCTATTCCAGAGCCAGTAGATGGTGAGGTGGTTAAGGCACTGGACACCCACATGACCAGCCGTGGTTCGAGCCCTAGACCTAATGGCTTGCGTGCCCTGCGCATGCGTGCTCTCACACTTTCTCTCTCTCTCTCTCTCTCTCTCTAAGTGTGCCTCTCTCTGGTCAAACTGAATAACAATAAATAAATAAATCAAACTAAACAAATAATTCTCAATAATAAACAAAGTCCTATGCCAAATTTTGAACCTAAATTCAACAAACAGCATATTGTTCATGAGATCGATACTACCAAAACACCCAACCAAAGACTGGCTTTCTTTGTTTTCCTCTATGCCCTCCTCCCCTTTTAGAGGGTGGAAGAAATACTCACAGGCAAGCTGGAGGGTCTTGACTGAAGGCTCAGGTTCAATTCTTCTTGCCCTCCCTTACTGGAGGTCATTGAGGGAGCTGAAGATGCCTGAGATCCAAATGAATCTTGAGATAGCTCCTAAAACAGCAAAAACAGAAGTCATGAAAGCCTGTATGGATACACCACGCAACCTTACTTCATGGTGAGAGCAATACAGGACATACCCCATTCCAAGTAATATTCTCTGAAGGAAGAAAAGTCCACAGTGTGACAAGAATATTCACAGTAAACTCTTCCTGATAGAACTGTCACCCATTTATCACTACCAACAGAGACCTGTTTCTGGGGGTTAAATGCTAAACTCTGGCCACTACAAGTTATACCAATAAAGGACTGAGATCAATTAATTTTAAAAACAAACTCATGCTAGAATCCCTGCATTAAGATGAGTACTGCATCTCTCTTTCAAAGACATTACCTGGGATGAGATATTTATTCCAATGATCCTGTCAATTCATGAAATTTTCAGTGGACTTGTCATTACTCAGTTATTTCTCCTCTTTTGGCTCTATAAAGAATAAAGCCTAGGCCAACAGGTGGCATGGAGGTTAACGCAGTTGGATCCCACATGGCCAACTGCAGTTTGAGTCCCAGATCTGGTGGTTTGAAAAACACACAATGTGTGTGTGTGGTGTATGTACCCAATATCCTAAGAGGAGAATGAAAGAAAAGGAACTGTGGGTGGCATCCCCCTGGGGGAGTTATTTCTTACTTTCTCTCTCTCTTGCTCTCTCTCTCTCTCTTTGGCGAGTATATGACCCTGTAGCAAATTGAAAGAAAAAAAGAAAGCCCAAACTGCTATTCTAGACTTTGTTATCTACCCGTCATTCACTAGCTACAGCTCCAAATGAATTTTTGCTGTTATCCAAAATCAAATCCATCCTCAGTAAGATTTGCCACTGAGAATATTTTCAACAATGTGGCATCAGCTCTGATGACGATTTCAAATGAAGGAGTCCACAACAGCAAAACGGAATGGCAGCGGATATGAACGTATGGCACAGCCACTCAAGGTGACTGTTTTTAAAAGACCAAAATCACTTGAATGTGCAATTTTTTTTTTTTAAAGAATTATTTTATTGGAAACCAGCAGTTAGCGTAATGGCTATGTCGCTGGACTCCCACGCAGTCGACTGCGGTTCGCATCCCGGACCCGGTGGCTTAAAACTCACACCGGGCGCGTGTGCATATGTGCCCAAGATCCCGAGAGGAGAATGGAGGAGAAGGGATTGCGGCGTGACCATCCCCCCTGGGGGGTGATTTCTCACTTTCCGTCTCTATGTCTCTGTCTGTCTGGCGAGCGCATGCGCCCTATAGCAGAAAAAAAAAAGAATTATTTTGTTATTATTATTATTTTTTAATTTGACCAGAGAGAGACAGAGAAATTGAGAAAACAAGTTGCCAGGGCCAGGACTTGAACCATGGTCAGCCATGTGGGAATCCAGCACCTTAACCACTGTGCCACCTACTGGCCCCAGATGTGCAGGTTCTAATAAGCTGGTTGAAAAAAAAAATAGCTCCATTACCTTTAATTTCTTATGTCTATGCAACTTTCCATTGCCCTATTTCTTCATCAGTTAAGGAGACCTACAGGTCTTTATGTAGTTAAGGTTATGCCTTTATTAGTTCAATGAATCCGGTTAGCAGTTTACCCAGAGTTTAATTGGTTTTTAAATGTACTTTAGAGAACTAATTCATATGGCAGAGTTCTCAGGGAACCTGCACCCAAGCTGTCTGAGGTCACACACAGGAAAAGGCAAGAGGCAGGGCCCCTTACCTGTGGTGGAGGGAAGCGCTGCTGGGAATAGGCAGTTTGCTGGGACTGCTGCGACTGGGGCTGGGGGTACGCAGCCTGCTGGGGGAGCGTCGAGGATGCCGGCTGCTGAGGTTGCTGCTGCTGGTAGGGAGACTGTGCCTGCGGCTGTGAGTAGGGGGGCTGGCTCTGGGGGTGCTGCTGTGTCGTGGACTGCTGGGAGGGGTATGGAGTTGGGGACTGCTGATGTGGAGGCTGGGAAGGCTGCTGGGAATACGGAGGCTGAGAGGCCTGGAGCTGTGGTGGTTGAGACTGCGGCTGCTGCTGATATGGAGGCTGGGCATGAGGGGTCTGGGACTGTGGCTGTTGAGGGTAGGATGGCTGCTGCTGCTGGGGGTGAGGACTTTGCTGGTTGTAATACGGAGTCTGGCCCTGCTGACCATACCCGCTGGGGCCTTGTTGTCCATAAGGAGGAATCTGTAGGGAAGGAAAAGATACTTTTAGCGCCAACTCTCCTGAGTGAAGAAAGGTGAGTTATTCTGTCAGAAGCTGTAATCGAACCCGAGGATAGGACAGAAAGGCAAAGTTGAGCCTCAATACGAAAGGCCCAGGGTTTTACTACTATCCCTGTCTAAACTGACCCAGGAAGGACAGCGAAGCTTGGTTATTAGTGGAGCTTGCTTATATTGGGTCGTCAAAAAAGTCATGATCCATTTTTGCATAAAAACACATAGAAAAATACATCACAGCTTTTCTTTATTTTTTTTAAAAAAATATTATTTTATTTATTTATTTATTTATTGACCAGAGAGAGACAGAGGGTGAGAGTAAAAGAGAGAGGAAGTGAGAGAACAAGCCACCAGATTTAGGACTCGAACTCTGGTCAGCCATGAGGGAGTGTCCAGCACCTTAACCGCCATGCCACCTGCTGGTCCCCATCATAACTTTTCTGATGACCCAATACATTATGGAATTCATCCACTGAAAATGTGCACTAAATATCTGGGCAATTTATATGAGGCCAAGAGCAGGTGTTTGACCAACGAGTCTATTCTTTCCATTGTGGTCTAGACTGTTTTTATGAGAACGAGGAATCTGTATTCTAAACACAACACATAGTCAATAGCAGCCTGGCTCAACCAGCTCAAAACCCAGTTTTGCGATCCTGATAGTACAAATCACCACGCTACTTTGGTTCTCCTTCATTTAGTTTTCGTTCAAGAAATATCTGAGGGCCTCCTTGCTTTCCTATACCAGTCACTATTTTAGGCACTAGAGATGTTATCTGGTAATCAGGAAAAAAAAAATCTACCCCATCTCCCCTCTATTTTCTCACTGAAAGAAAAACAAGGAAGAAAAAAAGGCCCAGCCTCCGTGGTGCTGTCAGTAGTCTGCCAGACTACGGGGCTGGAAACCACATTGCCCACCACAGATTAAGTCCCGAGCCTGGTCAGTCTGAAGGCATTCTTGGTATGTGCATGCATGCCCAGGATTCTGATGGCCTAAAGGACTAGAGGAAGAGGATCATGATATGACCGAGCGTGGTGTAGGTGCTTCTCTCTCTGCTCGAATCCAACAGGGGCCAGCTCCATGACCTGGTAGTTAAGGCAGCTGGATCTTACATGTTTGACACATGGTTCAAGTCCCAGACCCAGCTTGGGAAACATGCCAGGTTTGTATGTGCCCAAAATCCTAAAAAGAGGGAGAGATGAGGAAGGAATTGTGGCGTGACTATTTCCCATGAAGGGTGTTTCTCCTCTTCCTCTCTGGCAAGGAGTAAAAGTGGGGGGAAAAAAAGGCAACAACATCCCATTTTCTGTATTTCAGGGCATAGTTGCTTTATTCTTTTGAAATAATTATTTATTACTATTATTATTATTATCATTATTTTGATTTGCTATAGGGCACATATGAGAGATAGAGAAAGTAAGAAAGGAAGCCACTGGGTCTGGGACTTGAACCATGGTTGGCCATGTGGGAGTTCAGCGCTTTAAACACCATGTCACCTGCTGGCTTGGGCATACTTACTTTAAAGTCTTAAAAGGAAAATTAGGTTTTATATTCTGGCCCTCATCATTTTCAGTAAGAGTATCACTCAAGTATAAATGGTAGAAAACACAGGCCAGCCGGTGGTATAGCGGTTAAGAAAGCTTGCTCCAACATGGCTGACTGTGCAGTTTTAATCTGGGATCCATCTGCTTAAAAATCATGTTGTGGGAGCCAGCTGGCGGCATGGTAGTTAAGGATGCTGGACTCCCACATGGCCACCTTGAGTTTGAAGTCCCAGACCTGGTGGCTTTCTCTCTCTCTCTGGTCAAATTTAAATAAATAAAAGTTAAATAAAATAATTCTTTAAAAAAAAAAAATCATGGGACCAACAGTTGGCATAATGGCTAAGTCGCTGGACTCCCATGTAGTTGATTGCAGTTCGAATCTCAGACCTGATGGCCTGAACTTATGCAGGGCACTTGTGCGTGCGTGCCCAAGATCCCGAGAGGAGAATGGAGGAGAAGGGATTGCGGCGTGGCCATACCCCCTGGGGGAGGGGGATTTCTCACTTCCTGTCTCTCTGTCTCTCTCTGTCTTTCTGGCGAGTGCAAGCGCCCTATAGCTAAAACCTCTCCCACACTACCCCTCTCCCCCAAAAAATCATGCCATGTGTGTGTATGCCCAAAATCCCAAAAAGAGAGAAATGGAGACAAGACTGTGGCATGACTATTTCTCACAGTGGGTGCCTTCTCTCTCTCCTGAGTGCATACACCTATGGCTAAATAAATTGATGGACAGATAGATAGTAGAAAATTCTGTCAGTATAAAAAAAATTAAATAAAAAGATAATGGGGCAGATGGCCAAACAAAAGGGTTTCAAGGGTATTCTACTACTATTTGTAATAGCGTTGTTAGCATCTCTGCTGTTCAGCCTTTCCTTTTTCTTCTACTCCCAGTCTCTCCTAAATATTCATTTTGAACAAGAAAGCTTATCTTTGAAGGCTCTGAGGAACATGAAGGGGCCTCCTCCCTTCCCGGGGCACACGGTGTAAGTGATCTCCAGGGCAGTGAGTAGGCGCTCAGCCACTGCCTTTCTTTGATCCCAGCCTCCTCCAGAGGGAACCACTCAGCGGGTATAAGGAGGCCAGTAAGGTCATGAGAAAGACAGGTATGTCCAGCCTGTGGCCAAGGAGTCGTTTTCCTTGGAGGACATGTAGGACGGGGCCCACAATCCTGGTCTTGTTAGAACACACTATAACTGACTGAGCTGGCTGGCTTATGCTTCTGTTGAGAGGCTTGGAAACCAAGAATACGCTCAGCTCCTGTAGCCCACAGACCTGATCCTAGACAGCAATGAAGGCTGAGGTAATCGAAGTTCCCATCTACCTGCTGAGCGTAAGAGAGGCCGCCCATGGCACTCTGTGTCCGGCCCTGCATGGTCATTGGGTACCGCTGCGGGGTCTGGGACCCATATGGCTGCCCTGGGTACCCGTGTCCTTGTTGCGGTGCTGACGGAGGTCCCTGTTGTTGCGAGTATGGGTTAGTCCCGCCATATGGCTGAGGTCTCATCTTGCCCATCTGATCCATCGGACTGGACGGCTATAAAATAAAAAGCATTTCATTAACCTGTAGTTTTGATTGCCTCTGAATACGAACACACAAGCATACAAGTCTTTTGAGTCTATACACCACATAGGAAATCAGATGTTATGAACCAGTAAGGGGCAGACCCAGTACTCTTTGAATAAAGTCATAAAGGTAAAATGAGGGGCTGGCAGGTGGTGCGGTGGTTAAGGTGCAGGACTCCCAGATGGCCGACCATGGTTCAAGTCCCGGACCTGGTAGCTTGCTTTCTCACTCTCCCTCTCTGTTTCTCTCTTGCTGATCAAACTGAACAATAATAATAAATATAAAAATAAAATTAAATAAACAATTTTTAAAGGGTAAAATGAAAATACTGGCCTGACTACAATAGTGCAGGTGATTAGAGACACTGCTATGTGAGGCAGAAGGCATGTGGGAAGATTCTGGCTGGCCACAGGCCTGAGGAAGGATCATGGCATGAATACCCTGCTGCAGTGCTTACCTGTGTCTATCTCTCTTTTTTTCAATTTGCCAGAGGACAAGTGTGCTTGCCTTTCAAGCCAGAGAGAGGGAGACAGAAATTATCACCAAATGGGGTGGTCATTCTGCAATCCTTTCTTTTCCATTTCTCCATGCTGTTGGGACTTGGGGCTTACACGCACATGCACCCCCCACATAGGTTTCATGCTGCCAGGTCTGGGATTCTAACTGCATGGTGGGCCACATGGGATCCAGCTCTCTTAACCACTAGGCCATGGGGCCAGCTCTCTCTCTCCTATAAAATAAATAAACTTAAAAAAAAAAAAATGAAAGCGCTATATGCTTGTGAAAGTATCTGGTAAGCCAAAAACTACTTGTAAGTGTAGCACATCCAAGGAGCAGACCAGGTGTGGAGCAATTAATGATGTACTCTATGTTGTAGAAAATCAGAACTAAGGCTCTTCAGTTGGGACAGGACGGTCCTGCTGTGCACTGCTGTGACCTTGTTCAACACCACCAAAATTCATGCTTTGAAATAATATAGCTGAGAATTCAAATACATACATCCAGATGTTCCTACACTTCCAATGGTGGAAACTTTTCCCCCTGCACAGCTCTAACTCGCTTGTACTACGGTACAAGCAGTTCAATTTGTGCTTCCTTCCAAATGAGCAGTGAAGCTAAGTAACAGGTTGTTGAGGGAACAGTAACTGGATTTAGAGACTTGTGTACCTTAAATGAAAAGTTCATCTCCTTTAAAATTCAAGAAGGCTAAAATTTCTGTTCTTTTAAAGAATAAGAAGATATGATGGTACAGCACCAATAATGAAAACTCAGATTTTAATTCAGATATTTGGCTACAAACATAGCTTTATATAGAATTCTTTGTGGAACAGCGGGTTTGATCAGCTCATTCACTTTTTTAAAAAAAATTATTTTTATTTATCATCATTATTTTTTTTTTTTAATTTGCTACAGGGCACACATGTTCACAAGAGTCACCAGGTCTGGGACTTGAACTGTGGTCAGCTCTGTGGGAGTCCAGCACCTTAACCACAACTCCACTTGCTGGCCTGTCATTCACCTTTTTTGACACGCCTTTATCCCAGTGGCGCTGCACAGGCCAGAGCTCTAGTATTCTCTCCCTGTCAGGGGTACCTATGTAAACTAGGAGACTTCATAAAGTTCATGGAAAAATAAAATTATAGAATTAAACTACCAGTTTATTTTGCTGCAAAAAATTTGAAATTCATGCACGGGTTTTTCATACAACACGTTTTCCATGAACTTTTTTTTTTTCAATTTCTTTTTTTTTTTAGAGAGATTTTCACTGTAGGGCACGTGCGCTCGCCAGACAGACAGAGAGAGACATAGAGACAGAAAGCGAGAAATCACCCCCCAGGGGGGATGGTCACACCACAATCCCTTCTCCTCCATTCTCCTCTCGGGATCTTGGGCACGCACGCACGCACACGCGCCCGGCGTGAGTTTTAAGCCACCGGGTCCAGGACACGAACCGCGGTCGACTACGTGGGAGTCCAGCGACATAGCCATTACGCTAACTGCTGGTTCCCTCCATGAACTTTTGAAAGTCCCCTTCTTAGCTACTGGTGGTGTGGAGGGGGACAGGAGAGTTTCTCTAAGAACCGCTTCCATTCAGTAAAGCAGGAGAGTAGGCCTGGGCCTGACCTAACACTTGAAAATGGGATCGTACTTAAACCGGAGCTGGTGGGTAGATATTTATACTCGGGGTCTGAATATCATTAGCTCTTCACTGAAGGAATTTAGTGGTTCTCAAATGTTAGCATGCACCATCAATCACCTGGAGGGTCTGTTCACCACCGGCTGCTGGGACCCACCCCGAGCTCCATTCAGAAGGCTCAGGGCAGGGCATTAGCTGCGCATTTGTAAGAAACGTCCAGGTGATGTTGGCGCAGGGACCGAGAATGAGGCGACTGGCCTAGCCTATCCTATGCCTAGGGTCCCTTCCCGTTCTGTTATTCTACAATGTGGGATATACAGGGTCTTAAACGACAAAGCCTCTAAGCCAAGGGAGGGGGCATCCGAAAAACTGGTTGGTAGTCGGTGTCTATTTTTCTTTAAAAAATGCTACTGGGTCGTCGGAAAAGTCATGATGCATTTTTTTATGTTTTTCTATGCAAAAATGCATCTTGATTGTTCCTATGACCTAATATTAAGTGCTTCAAAACAGAAGGGAGTTATGAAGAAAAACAGACAAGGCAATAGGCCATACAGACTTGTAAACACCGAGAGGAAAAAGCAGTAGCAGAGCTTGCACAGGCTACGGCTAAAAGCTTGACAAAAAAGCTCACAGGGAAGATGGGCGCGGCCTCCTCGCCCCGAGCGCCTAAACTACAGAGAACCATCGTAAAACTGTGTCCCAACTCTCTCCATCTCCACGTTATCGAAGAGCTGCTTCCAACAATCCTAACGAATGTCTGCCCAAGTCCTGCATATACTTCAGAAACTCCAGTACTATTCCCACTCATAATTTTGGAGTTACCTGGATTCTTTTGGGATTATTTAGGAAGTTCAAATTTGACACATGGACTATAAATAGCATGAGGTCTTCCCCAACACATCTGGCACTGGAGCCAAAACATGGCCATTCTCTCCGGGAAAGAGCTCGGAAGCTTACGTGGTCACAGCGTGCTACGCAGGCCCCCGAGGTGCTCGTCTCATCCCAGACTGCGGCTGCTGTCCATGCCCATCTCCCTCCCCACCTACCGAAGAGACTGCATCTGCCTGCTGGGATCTCTGTCAGTCTAGGTCTCCCAACAACCTGAAGGGTAAGCATTACCATGGTTACTGTGGAGCTTCTAGAGCAGCAGTTATTAACTGGGGCTACAGATTGGAATTTTCTGTGAAGCTACACAAACACTGACTGGGCCTCTCCCTAAAGATTTCCAATTTAGTGGGTCTGACAGGGCTTGGGCTTCTCCCTACCTCCTACTGCCCTTAAGATCCTTGAATGACTCTGATGTATATACTGTTAGTTAAGAATCAGGTGATCTGCAGAGACCGCCCGATAAAATTTTCTGTGATGTGTGACTATTATGTACTTGAAATGTCACATATGACTGAGAAAATGAATTATTTTTATTTACTTTTAATTAATTTAAATTCACATAACCACATGTAGCTAGCGGCTACCATATCAGACAGCTCAATTCTAGAGCAATGCTCTCAGATCGCTTTCATTACGCACTGCTCAGTAAAACTGCAAAATGTCCATCTCCTAAATCCTGAACAGCATCACCAAGAGAGAGCAAAGGGGCGCAGACGACGACACAGAGAGTGACGCTCTGAGAGACTGACCCAGAGAGGAAGGTCAGGTCCCTGGTAGGAGACCCTTCTGTGTATGCTGGACACACATGTGCTCGAGACCCAGACTGGCTGAACCTGGGAGGGGGGAATCATGGCATTAAGACCCAACTGGGGGTGCTGTTTGTTTCTCTGTCACTCTTGCTCTCTGGCTCATGGGAGAAATAAACAAACAAACCTGAAAAAGAAAAAAAGAATGGGCCAATCCTATGGCCTAGTGGCTAAGGAAGCCAGATCCCATTATGGCCTCCGGAGGTTCAAATCCCAGTCCCAACAGCTTGAAAGACATGCCGGGCACTCATGCATGCATGCCCCAGATCCTGACTGGCAGAGCAGAGAAACAGAAAAGGAGGAACTATGGTGTGACCACGCCCCACTTCGAAGTGCTTTCTCTCTCTGTCCCTGGTGAGCATGTGAGACCTCTGGTAATCTTAAGAGAAAATAAATAAATAAGCAGAGAGTGTAGTCCTGTAGACTTGGGTTCAGTCCTAACTGCCTAGTTGTCTGACCTTGCACAAATCTTCATCTATACATGCACTGTGGCCCACCAGCAGTGCAATGCTCTGCAGTGCTGGAAGATACGGGTTCAGTTTCCTGGACAACCTGTACACACAGGGCCCATGTGCCAGCGCTGTAATCCTGGCTGGCTGGCAAAGGCTGGGGGAAGATGACGGTGTGAGACCCCGTCTTTCACTTTACACTCAAACTTAAAAAATAATGAAATGCACATATTGCACTTCACACAGTGCCTGGTATTTAAGTGCCTGATAAATAGCAGCCCTGATAAATTAAGCTCGACCCGGCTCTAAAGCCATCTACGTGCGGTACAGTTTTACACGCTGTCTTAGTCCCACCCCCAAGCTCCCTACAAGCCACACATGCCCAGCTCTCTGCCCTGCCCTCCTGCCCACAAGGGCTTCCAGTAGCACAAACTTCACCTTTCAACATGAAGTCACTTCACACAACTTCAGCAAACTTTGATATCTCATATATCGTAAATTCAGTTAGCACCGTAAGATTTAGCACTTAGCTTTAGCTAACTATTCCAAGTGACTGACTGCATCTCTCAAGACTAAGTTCTGGGAAGTCAGATGTCAGTTATGTCCCAAACACCCAAGTATGCAGCCAGGACTCAGGGACTGCTCAGCGTGTGGCACGGCCCATTGTGAGAAGTAGGTAGGGGGTGTGGTGGGGAGAAAGCCTCAGTCGTCTGGCCATAAGGTCAGAGGCACACCCCAAACCCAATCCTAGAACAGGTCATGACTTCGAAGGCAGAAAAAAATTTAGAATGAACTGAAAGGAGGAGAGATTAGGACAGTAAAGGGAGAATAAGCAAACTTTGAGAAAAGCCTTTTGTGCCATTCTGTACCAGAGAGGGCTTCAAAACTGCACAGGCCTTCCCAACAGGTTGCGTAAAACCAAAGGGTAAGGGCAAGTCGCCTCTTGCACATGGGGGGACTGCTCTCCCAGATGAGTACAGCCACTTACATGGGGGCTATAATAAGGATTCAAGGAATCCCCATGTCAGCTTCAAGAAATCTTTGCAGACCAAAATTTGGTGGGAATCAAAGACATTCTTATTCTAAAAATAAAATGAGGATACTTCCTTTTTCTGGTCATCAGATTTCTGACTCCCTCTCCTCACCGAAGGCCTATAATCGATAAGATATGTAGCTTGAGATACATTCAGTTCGAACGATCAGATTACTGTGTTCTCTTGTCAAAGTTAAACCTCTGCTCACAGGAGAGGGGGAGGCTAGGGGGATCTACCTCACACTTCTGACATTTAAAACCACTGTGAACTACTGTGATTTGTGGTTATAGATGAAATACCATCTTTCAATCTCGCATAAGAGAGAAAGGGTCTTAAATCTTCACTAACCATTTGTATTGGAAAGTAGCAATTTTGGACCCCAAAAGGCCCTACTACAGACAAGACAGTATTGGCGGCCTGCAGACACAAAGCAGGAGATGGGGAACACCAGCCCAAGCAGCCAAGAGCCACCGATTCCACTCTGGGAAAAACAGAGAGGAAATCCTTTCAATGGGAAACCGCAGGAGTAGATTACTGTGATTACACTTCAAAAGCAAAAGCTTTGCCAGAGAGACACATAATTGAGAGGAAAATGCTGCCCCTTGATCAGGGAAGTGGGGGCCCCCTGCTATATATTCCCGTGCATTCATAAAAAATAAAAATAAAAAGGGGGGAAAAGCCATAAGAAAACCCCTCAGCTCCATCCACCACTTATCTCCTTCCAGATCGCTGGCCGTGTTATAAACTGCCTGCCAAATGAAATGCATCAAAAGATGCAGTTTAGGGGCATCAAAGGCAAAGATGCCTAGCAGGCTTGTCTGTCTGAATTGAGAACAAACAGCTTGCAAACCAGCACTTGCAGAGTTCCCCGCTCCAAGCAAATGGAATTAGCAGTCCCTCCAGACCAGTGGGCTGTGGAATCCCTTACGACGTCTTACTGCACCAAGGAACTAACTTACAATGTCCCCAGAGGTTGCTGGGAGTCAACGGACTGGACTTTGAGGTGAACCCAGGCTAAATGTCATATAACCAAAAGTAATCAGCTCTGTGAAACTCAGATCAAAGAAGCTGCAAACTTTCTATCTGACCATGACTGACCGAGGAGGAGCAGAGAAGAGGCGGCCAAGAGCTCAAGGCGGCCAAGAGCTCAAAACTTCAAAGCAGCGAGATACCAACCACCAAAATGTACCAAACCACAAGGCAGTGGCACCAGGAAAGAGAAAGTTCAACATTTTCTTGAAATAAAATCCAACCGATGAAAGCTCCAGGCCCTGTCTAAAGATACATGAGGGAGTCACCAAGTGGCTGCTGTAAGGAGCCAGATCCAGCTCCCAACAGCGCCAGGGCCAGCAAGAACAAGGAGAGAGGGGTGGCAGGGGGCTGCCTCAGAAGCAGCCACCACAGAGAAGTCTGGACCACCACAGGCTGTTTCCCCAAAGGCCCGATATTTGGGGAGCCATCACCTTGGATTCTGGACCCTTAAATATCATTTCTTATTCCTCATGCTTTCAATGTAGTCCTGGCCAGATTTGTTGTATGATTTTTAATAATAACAATAAAAAATGCATCCCTGGCTCTTTAACCGAAAGAACCCCCTAATTGATTCCCACAGTAATTAACCTGCATTTTACCTCAGAGAGCGGTAGTTAAGGAAGTCGGCACTGCTATTTATAACTCATCTCAAATTGAGGGCAGACTGCCTAAAATCTAACACATCCCAGCTGTACTCCTGTTTGAACTGGGGCCAAGGGAATTTTTTAAAGCAATCTTGGCACCGAATGAATGACACCAACAGTATGAGCGCGAGTGCTTGTGTTGTGGTGACGTAGCGCTGGGGTGGGGGGGCAGTGCACTGCGATCCCCGTCCCTCTCCCTCCCGTGCACGCCTGCGGCTCGGCTCGGCTCGCACAGCCCCAGTACAGTGAGCTGGGAACCGCCCACTGAGCCAAACACAGGAAAAGGCTTTTCCTGTGGAACGCCTTGAAGTGAGAACACATGGCTAATCTGCATAAACTCGAAGCCACACCGCCCCTGCCAGGAAGGTTAGTGCTGTCATCTCTGGCCATGAAGCTGGCTGCCTGGGAGGACTTGGACTGGCGCCTGATAACCCAGAAAGAGCGGAGAGAACAGATGGGTAAGGACCCCGGCAGAAAACAGCCCCGGGTCACGTGACTCGCCACATGGCCCCGCCAGCACAAACTATTGTCTGGCTGCAGACCTCCTATACAAAGGCACCGGCCCCTGCTTCCTGTGATTCTGGGCCGGCAGCAGCTGTGGATCCAGTTTCCAAAAGAGACTCTCCCTGTTAAGGAGCACTCCAGGCCGGGACTGGTGTAAAAGTTAAGGCCTCTCTTAACCAAGGGGCTTTCAGCTTCCTGCCAGTTCCATGTGCCTTCCTTAGAATTTAGAGCTGAGGACAGACTAGACTCCCGCTACCTCGCGAACTCCGGTCCCGGTGCACCTGAACTGACCAGCTTGAATCACTCCCACTGTCCCTTCGCACCCCAGCCACATCTAATGCCCCCCTAACTTGTCTTTCTTTCCTCGCTCCCCCAGTACTTCCTGGCTTTGAAGACTGGCCAAAGGCCCCTTACCCCAACTGAGGAGAAACTGTCCAGAAACCCGCTTATTTGTGTTCTACCCCAGGCCCTCTCTCCTAAAATAAACGCACTATCTTTGTTTTATTTCCTTACTGTTTAGTGAGGAAACCAAACTGTTTATGTGACTTGTGACAATAAGAAATGCCTAAACGCCTATTCGGCCTCAACAGACTTTAGACATCACTAAAGATTTCCTGAAGCTAAACAGATGACCAGAAAAATAAAAAAATCTCGTTAGATTATACCAACACCTGACCCAGGAATAAAACGCCCTCAGCCTATGATTCTCATCATGCATGGAAACCTGGGAACCCCACCCTAGTTTTCTACTTCACAAGAGACGGAAAACGATTCCTTCACCCCACTCTAGTTCCATCAGGTCCTAAACAAACCAGCCATCTTCCTTTGGAGAGACAGAAATCACTAACAATAGTTTGCAACTACTGCCCCCAAAAGACAATTTTTAAAAATCTTTTAAAGCTTCTATGAATTTCCAAGTAGAATAAAAATAATTCAAGGTTGGGGCCAGCAGGTGGTGTGGTGGTTAAGGACGTGGACTCCCACATGGCTGACAGTGGTTTAAATCCCGGACCTGATGGCTTGCTTTCTCACTTTCCTTCTCTTTCACTTTCTCACTCTGTCCCTCTCTGGTCACATTTAAATAAAAAAAGTTAAATAAAATAATTCTTTAAATAATAATAATTCAAAGTTAATGATAAAGTTCCATCTATCCCATTCTGTTTAGAGAAACCATTCCGGATCAGGGCATGCTCCCCTGTGCAGACTAAAACCCACCTCACAGATATGTCCCTCAGCACCACCCTGGTGAGACCGCAGAGGGGGCTGCAGCCAGACACCAGACTAGGACCTCCTGCCCATTCTCTCTAGGTCAGCGTGACAGAGGACCAAAGGCCCAGCTGTCTCCCTGGCTCAGAGATATTTAGGCAATCGTGCTTAATGTCATACCCTTCCAGACCAGAAGACCAGGGAAAACTTTCTAAAGGTGAAAAAAGGAGACCAAAAGGGGAAGAATCAACAAATCACCTAGCAAAACTCTCGTAGAGCTAAGAGCCAGCTGTAGTAACCACCTCGCAGCTGTCCACCTAGAAGCAGCGCGCCAGAGAAACCACAAGCAGGTGGCTGGTACTTCTTACGCCTTTGGCTCCAGAAGGAGCCCTTCACGTGAAGCAGCTAGAGCCCCAAACTAGCGAATTCCCTAGTACATGACACAAGTACAGCTGACAAGCTGCGGTTATAAAACAGTAGTAAGGGGTGAGTCCTGAAGGCCACTGGTTTTAGAGCCAGACCCCATATAGCCAATCAAGGTTCAAGCCCCAGCCCCGGTGGCTTGAAAAACACACTGGGCACATATGCATGCACGCCCAAAATCCTGAGGAAAGGATAATGGAACTGCAGCATGACCACAACCCACCGGAGAGGGTGTTTCTCTCTCTCACATGCCCTCTAGCAATTCAAATGAAGTAACAACAACAAAAAACAAGGCCTTGGTGGACTAAACGGGAGCCCAATGCCACCTGATGAACATAAACCTCTCCTCCACAACTTTCTATCTCAAGCACAGGCAGCAGAGGCTGGCCCTGTAGCTCAACGGTTAAGTCCTACGCACTGGGAACCAGGTTCTACATGGCCTATTGTGGTTCAAATCAGGGCCTGAGACACAGGTGTGTGCCTCACGTGTGCCCCAAATCCTAACAGGATGGGAGAAATGGAGAAAAAGTGTTGGGGCATGACCACAGCCCACCTGGAGGAGGGGGGACTCTTGTGCAGCTCTCTCTGGTAAGCACATACGCCCTCTGGCAATAAACACACACACACACACACAACTGAACTAAAAGGCAGAGCCGTATGACAACGTGGGAACAATCTGAACTTCCATTTTACTCTAGGTAAAATGCCTGGGTGCCAATCCTACTTCTTGGCTGACCTCTCAGAAGCTGCAAGTCGTACTCAACCTCCCCAGCTACTCAGTGCAATCCTGATCAGATCCTGAACCAGCAGCTCTGGGACAGGGCCGGAGTCTGTGTTCTTAACTTTAGGAGATTATTGTGTTCCATCTGGGAGCACTTGGGCTACAGGGCCCCGCTCCAGCACTCCTCCCATCTCCAGCACAGTGACTCTAGAACTCAGCTGCACATTCCATTTCCTTGGCCAAACAATTGTTTGAAGAGGGCAGTGCCTGATCAATACAAAAACCAGGAACGTGCCTCAGAGCCCCAAGTTTCCAAATAAGCAGCATTCTGTTTTATCTTTATTTATTTTTATTTGATCAGAGAGGAACAGAGAGAGAGAGAGAACTGCCAGGTCCAGGACACAAACTATGGTCAGCCATATGGCAGTCCAGCACCCTTAACCACCATGCCAGCTGCCGGCCCCATGGGTTTTTTACTTACTTACTTACTTACTTACTTATTTTAAGAGCAACATTATAAGTCAAAGCCATACTTTCTCAAATTCCTATACCAGATCCCTGATTTTTTTGTTCACCTGAGCTTTTTTAAATTTTTGTTTATATTATTATTACTTTAATTTGCTATAGGGCACATGCACTCACCAGAGAGAGAAAGTGAGAAAGCAAACTGCCAGGTCCAGGACTTGAACATAGTGGGCCATGTGAGAATCCAGTGCCTTAACATCACGCCACCTCCTGGCCCCTTCACCTGAGCTTTTATCACTAACATACTACACCACTTAATGAAAGAAACGCATCATTTGACCATCCTGCTCTGCAAACGTGGAGTGTACTGACATAAACCTACATGGTATGGTCTTCATGCCCCTTAGGGGACCACTGTTATGTAGTATGTCACCCGCCAAAGCCTCCCGATGCAGTGCATGACATGACTACACATGCTTTACTTCTTTTTTTTTTTTTTTAAGAGACAGATTTTTTTACTATAGGGCATGTGTGCTCAACAGAGACAGGGAGACAGAAAGTAAGAGAACACACACACACCCGGGAGGGATGGCCAGGGATGGCCACACCACAATCCCTTCCCCAATCTCCTCTTGGGATTTGGGGCATGCAGGCACATGCACTAGGTGTGAATTTTTTAAACCGCAAGGTCAGGGACCTGAACCATGATCAACTACATGGGAGTCCAGCAAAGTAGTCATTATGCCATTTGCTGGTCCGGCTTTACTTCTTTCTCGTGTTTCCTTTATCTTGTTTAGTGTCTGTATCCTTGACAAGAATATAAATTCCAGGAAGGCAGAGATTTTTACGTAAAGCAAATGAACTTTCCTACTTTAAAATGGGGGGGTAGTGTAATGCAGAAAAGAAAGCAAAAGCTCTAGAGACCAAGTGATTCTTACTCTCATTCGAGCTAAGAGGAAACACTTTGAACCCAAATCCAAAGTGTCTGTGGCCAATCCTAGGCCATGATTTAACGGTAATTCCAACTGCTTCCTCAGCAAAACAGAACACTCAGGATGCACTGAGAAAAGAATATGGCTAAAGAAAACCTCCAAAAAACCCTATTCCTCAATCAGGTGGATAGTCTCTGGCCTCAGAGCCTTACCGGCACTAATCTCTCCGTCTTCTCCCAGGTATGAGTACAACCCACTCTTCCACGTCAAATATCACCTCAGCATGGCCTGTCCTGAACCCGGCTCAAACTGTACTTCCACATGTGGTTCCTGATAAACTTTTTCTCCGGAGCACATGTCACTAGCATATTATGGTTTACTTATTTACCTTATCTTTCTCTCAAAGTTTTATTCATTTATTTCTTCCATGAGGGAGACAAAGAGAGAGACAGACCCCCTCAAGAGGGTCCTCACACTGCAATCCGCCCCTAGACTCGGTCAGCCCAGAGTGCAGACACGTGTGCCCAGCATGTAGGGGGGATCCGGGGACCCAAACCCAGGACCCTCTCACGTGGGTCCAGATGCACTACCCTTGCACAACCATCTGGCCCTATTTATTCATCTTATTTAATGGCTATACCCTAAACTATCAGAACCAGGAGGTGTGTATGTGTTTGTGTGAGTTTAATTCACAGCTATATCTTTTATCACTGAGAACGTTAGCTTCATCATCCTGAACAAATCTCCTATTTCTGGCAGTAAAGTTCAGAAACCAGACTGGTCCCACACACTCAAAAATCAAAAGCCCAAAGTGGTCAATCAGAGGTTAAATGGCAATAAGACAAGGCTAGACTGTAAAACAGGGAGTGGGGAAGTGAGGCACAGTCCTTGATACCACTTTGGACAAGCCAGCTCACCTCACCCCCTGGAATCATCTGTAAAACACAGATCAGTAACCTCACCATGGTCAGCCCCACAGCACAGAGTTGAAGGGAGCTGAATCCCACATGGCCAACCGCGGTGGCTTCAATAATACATTGGACACCTGTGCTCAAAATCCTGCTAGGAGGGGCCAGCAGTTAGCGTAATGGCTATGTCGCTGGACTCCCACGTCGCCGACCGCGGTTCGCGTCCCGGACCCGGTGGCTTAAACTCACGCCAGGCGCGTGTGGTGCGTGCGTGCCCAAGATCCCGAGAGGAGAATGGATTGCGGTGTGGCCATCCCCCAGGGGGGTGATTTCTCGCTTTCTATCTCTCTGTCTCTGTCTGTCTGGCAAGTGCACGCGCCCTATAGCAAAAACCTCTCCAAAAAAAAAAAAAAAACACGAACACCCGGGACCAGCAGTTGGCTCAATGGCTATGTCACTAGACTCCCATGTAGTCGACTGCCATTCGAGTCCCAGACCTGGTGGCTTAAACTCATGCCGGGTGCGTGTGCATGCATGCCCAAGATCCCGAGAGGAAACTGGAGAAGAGATGGCGGTGTGACCATACCCCCTGGGGGGTGATTTCTCGCTTTCTGTCTCTCTTTCTGGCAAGCACGTGCACCCTATATCAAAAATTTCTCCAAAATAAATAAATAAATAAACAAACAAACAAAAATATGAACACCCAAGTCAGGGTGGGTAAGCACAAGTCTCAAGCACCACCTACTTCAGTCTATTCTCCCAGCGGAATTTGCTCAATAGCAACTTTGAAGAATCCTGACAAGAGAGCCATGTTTCGTTTTGGTTTTTAGAGAGAGAGATTTTTGGTATAGGGCATGTGTGCTCACCAGAGAGACAGAGAGACAGTGAGAAATCACCCCCTTGGGGGATGGCCACGCTGCAAACCCTTCTTCTCCAGCCTCCTCTCAGGATCTTGAGAATGCACGCACACAGGTGTGGTGTGAGTTTTAGGCTGCCAGGTCCAGGACTTGAACTGAGGTCAGTGCAACTATTCCGCCATTTGCTGGTCCTGAGCCAATAGTTTTCCAGTGGGACAATACTGACCACTGAAAAGTGTATGGAAATAACTGCATAAAAGAGCCTTTTCTGTCACAGTGCCTCCTCGGTGTTACTGGCATGTATTACTTGGGAGGCAGGATGCCAAATGTCCTGCCATGCAGCTCCACACGAAGAGCCTTGCTGAGAAGCAATGGGCTCCAGCCTCTACACCCTAGATGGCTAGTTTCACGTAAAACCTGACCCTGGAGCAAGCAGTAAAAGGAATCAGCCACGAACAGTACCCATCCCAAGAGCCAACAGTACTAATCCACCCAACTAGCCAAGGTAAGCAAAAATTTAAAAAAGCAGTTGGAAGATAATTTACCAAAGGTGTTTCCTGACAGGAAAGAGGAATGGAGGATAAACTACAGTGTAATCACGCCACGGGGGAGTGCTTTCTGTCTCTCACTCTCTGTCTTTGCCTGGCAAGCACGCACACCCTTTGACAATTAAAAGTGTTTAACAAAGTACATAAAAAATGTGTATTGTGAAAAAACTAGGACCAGCAGGTAGCATGGTAGCTCAGGAGATTGGGTTCCAAATGGTCAACTGGGAAGTTTAATCCCAGAAACACACTGGGTACCTGTCCATGTTTGCCCTAAAATCCCAGGAGGGAGAAGTGGAGGAGGGACTGGTGTGACCACTTCCCCAAAAGGAGGGTGCTTTCTCACTCCACCTCTGTTTCTCTCTCTCTCTGGAGAGCACACGAACCCTCTGGCAAAAAATTGTTTAAAAAAGAAAACTATGCATGGATTTTTAAAGCTTTTGTATTAAAATAAACTTGTACTGTATTTCCATTTTTCCATGAACCTTTTGAAACTTCTTCAACCAACATACAATGATGTTTTGGTCAATACTCTGCATTTACAACGGTAATCCCTAAAGATTATTAACAGGCTATACCATCGAGGTTGTGCAAGCATATTCTATATTTACACAATGCAATCACCTAATGATGCATTTCTCAGAATGCATCTCTGTCATGAAGCAACATATGACTATAGTGATTACCTGCTTACCTACTTCCTCCCCACTGAAAAGTATTCCAGGCCCAGCCCAGTGGCGCAGCTGGTACCAAACTGAACCATAGTGCTGGAAGGCACAGGGCCGAACACCAGCTCAGATTCCCAGGTAGGCGTGGAAATACACCAGGCGTGTGTGCCTAGAATCCACATGGATTAACTGAAAGGTTGAACAAAGGGGACTGCGGTATGATAAGAGCCTGAAGAGGCTCTCCCTCTCACACATGCCTGTGCTTCTTCATCACAAATAAGCTTAAAAAGCTTAAAAATAAGCTTAAAAAGAGAAAGTTACGGCATGATGGTTAAGATGCTGGACTCCTACAAGGCTGACCACGGTTTGAGTTCTGGACCTGGTGGCTTCACAATCACACTGGGGTGTTTGTGTGCATGCCGGAAATTGTGAGAAGAATGGAGGAGAAGGAATTGCAGTGGCCACCCCCACCACGCCCGTGCAGGTGATTTCTCACTTTCCCTCTCTCTCCAGTGAGTGCACGTGTCCTATGGCAAAAAGTTAGCCAAAAAAAGATGGTTATGGTCTCCAACACTGAGACTTTGCTATTAAAAAGGAAAGGTGCTCTATACAGGTAGGAATCTCGACTCCTATGCTAGCAATGCACTCACTGCCTGATACAACAGAAGAGGGGACAGTATCTGCCTCATTAATGCAAGCAAGTAGCCAACAGTAGGTACTCGCAAGTTTTTAAGTTTGTTTCTTGGGGGGCAGAGGAGGGTGAAGAGAGGTGTCTTCCATAGGGTATATTTTCTTTTAATTTTTACTTATTATTTTAAAAATCTGCTATAGGGCACATACACTCACCAGAGTGAGCAAGCAAGACAGGGAGGAAGAGAAAGTGAGAAAGCAAGCTGCCAGGTCCAGGACTCAAACTGCAGTGAGCTATGGGAATCCAGAGCCTCTACCACCAAGCCACCTCCTGGTCCCTCCAACAGGGTTTTGGTGTCCTGATCCACCCCAGTCTCAGGTGGCCTACATCACAGACAGGCATGGACTTGCACCCAGAATGCTCAGAGAAGTTCTGAATGTGAACCCAGGACCCTTCCTACGAGAGTCCAGTTTATTACCACTGTACCAGCCACCACCTGTCCCTACTCACAGGTTTTTTAAGAAAAAGATTCTCCCGGGGGACCAGCAGTTAGCGTAATGGCTATGTCGCTGGACTACCACATAGTCGACCATGATTCGAGTCCCGGACCCAGTGGCTTAAACTCATTCCAGGCACATGTGCGTGCATACCCAAGATCCCGAGAGGAGAATGGAGAAGGGACTGCAGAGTGGCCATACCCCTGGGGGGTGATTTCTCACTTTCTGTCTCTCTCTGTCTGTCTGTCTGGTGAGTACACGCACCCTATACGTACCCTATAGCAAAAACCTCTCCAAAAAAAAAGAGATTCTCCCGGGACCAGCAGATGGTGTGATAGTTACTTCGTTGGACTTCCATAGTTGACTGCAGTTTAAGTCCTGGACCCGGGGGCAAGCGGGCGTGCATGTGTGCATGCATGTGTGTGTGTATGCCCAAGATCCCAAGAGCAGTTTGGAGGAGAAGGTATTGTGGCCGTCCTCCCTGGGGGGTGATTTCTGGCTTTCTGTATCTCTCCAGCGAACACACACACCCTATAGAAAAAAAACTCTCAAAAAAAAAATCTTCCATATGACTTCTTATACTTGCAAGTTCACAACTATTTCATGCTTTAAATTAAACATTTAAGCAAAAGGACTAGGCAATTAAATAAGCTTTAAAAAATACAATTCTGGGGCCAGCAGGTGGCATGGTGGTTAGAGCGCTGGACACTCCCACATGGTTGACCATGGTTCGAGTACTGGACTGGTGGTTTGCTTTCTCACCCCACCCAGTCTCTCTCTGGTCAAATTAAAATAAATGAATAAATAAATAAAAAGAAATTTTTAAAAAATTCTTGGGCCAGCTGGTGGTATAGTGGTTAAGATGCTGGACTACCAGATGGCCAACCACAGTTCTAGTCCCAGAGGCTTGAAACTCATGCCAGGTAGGTGTGAGCGCATGCCCAAAATCCTGAGAGAAGAATGACGGAGAAGGAATTGTGGTAACCACCTCCCGGGGGGGGGAGGGGGGTAATTTCTCACCTTTTCTTTCTCTGTGTCTCTGGTGAGCACATGCACCCTACAGCAAAAATCTCTCTTAAAAAAATCATCCTGGGGACCAGCAGTTGGCTTAATGGCTATGTCGCTGAATCCCATGTAGTTGACCATGGTTCAAGTATTGGACCCAGTGGCTTTAACTCATGCTTGGTGCGTGTGTGAGCATGCCTAAGATCCCGAGAGGAGAAGGGATTGCAGCGTGGCCATCCCCACTGGGAGGGGATTTCTTGATTTCTGTCTCTCGCTGTCTTTCTAGCAAGTGCATGCACCCTATGGGAAAAACTTCTCCAAAAAAATAAAAATCTTATCATGGGGGCTGGCAAGTGGCATGGTGGTTAAGGGCACTGGACACCCACATTGCCAACCTTAGTACAAGTCTCAGACCTGGTGGCTTGCTCTCTTTTACTTTCTCACTCTGTACCTCTCTGGCCAAAATTAAAATAAGTAAAGTTTAAATAATTCTTTTTATTTTTTTTAAGAGCTTTAAAAAAATCTTATCCTGAAAAAAAAATTTTTTTTGGAGAGGTTTTTGCTATAGGATGCGTGCGCTCGCCAGAACGACATAGAGAGACAGAAAGTGAGAAATCACCCCCTAGGGGTATGGCCACACCACAATCCCTTCTCCTCCATTCTCTTCTTGGGATCTTGGGCACACACGCACACGTGCCCGGCATGAGTTTAAGCCACCGGGTCCAGGACTTGAACCGCGGTCGACTACGTGGGAGTCCAGCAATATACCCAACTGCTGGTCCCATATCCTGAAAATTCTTGAGAAATGGGGAATATGATCAAAATCTAGGAAATCTTGATGGTATGCAAAGAAACAGACTGATGTACTACAGCTCAGCACATGCTCAAATATTGAAAACTTAACGTGCAGACCTTGTTACGAGATGACATAAGTTGACAACAGAAAAAGATCCTTCCACACACCGTCCTCTTTGGGGTTTCTACTAGAAAATGACCTTACTGTGAATGCACTACAAGCCCAGCTGAGAAGACTAGATGTTTTTTTTTTTTTTTTTTTTTTTTTTTTGCCATAGGGCATGTGTGCTCACCAGGAAAAAATAGAGAGACACTGAGAAATCACTCCTCAGGAGGATGGTCACACCGCAACCCTTTCTCTATTCTCCGCTTAGGATTCTGTGCATGCACACACGTGCACCCAGAATGTTTTTCAAGCTGCCACGCTGTCAGACATGTGGGATCCAGCACCTTAACTACCATGCCACTTGCTAGCTCCAAATGGGGCAGTTCTCTTCAGGTTTTCTGTCCTTTTTTTTTTTTTTAAATCATTATTGATCATTATGCAATATGATACACCTAAGGATCAAATATGGAGAGGCTAGGGCCAGGTAGCCTTGCGGAGCTCCATCCAGGTGTAGGCCAGCTGCAGTAAGCACAACACTATGGACTACACTTAGTTCCTCTGATCTAGTTCCTGCAATACTCTACCTTCTATAGTAACCTCATTTGCAGATACGTGCTCAGAAATAAACAAACAGGCACCATAATGCAGGTAAGTGCTATGTATAGAAAACTGAATCCCACATGACCAATCATGGTTCAAATCTGAGCCTGGGCAGCTTGAAAAACATGTGAAGCGCATGTGTGTATGTGCTCAAAATCCTGATGAAACGGCAAAATGGAGGAAAAAGGATTGCACTTGATCATGTCCCACCTGGGGGGTGGAGGTGGGGTGGTGTCTCTCTGTCCTGTTTCTCGGGACACGTGCCCCCTAGCAATTTAAAAATAAAATAAAATATACAAACAAAAATAGTAAGGTCAAAACTGCCCCTATGCACAAAACATGAAGGCTTCATTCTTTTACTCTCTTTAAAAATCTCTCAGACCAGCAGTTGGCATGGAGGTTAAGGAAGCTGGATCCCACCTGGCCGAGCCCACAGTTTAAGTCCCAGACTTGGTAGTTTGAAAATAAATCACACCAAGTGCATGTGCCTGCAGGCCTAAATGCCATCTCTTTCTCTCTCTCTCTCTCTCTCCAACTCCCACCTCTTAGAGCACACTTGCCCTAATGCAAAAAGGTTTTTTAAAAAAATTTTTTTAATCCCGTTATTTCCCCTGTTCTCTATTTTATCTACAACTCCAAACTGGGCTGATCTTGCTTGGATTATACAAAAAGATACTAAGTTCACAAATACACAGTTCTTTATGCCCTGGTTAAAAAAAAAAAGTCTTTTCCTTCTTTTTTTTTTTTCTTTGGAGAGATTTTCACTATAGGGCACGTGTGCTCGCCAGACAGACAGAGAGAGACATTAGAGACAGAAAGCGAGAAATCACCCCCCAGGGAGGATGGTCACGCCGCAATCCCTTCTCCTCCATTCTCCTCTCGGGATCTTGGGCACGCACGCACACGCGCCCGGCGTGAGTTTTTAAGCCACTGGGTCCAGGACGCGAACCGCAGTCAACTACATGGGAGTCCAGCGACATAGCCATTACGCTAACTGCTGGTTCCCTCCTTCTTTTTTTTTTAATAAAAAAAAATTATTTTAGGGGCCAGCCAGTGGCATTGTGGTTAAGAGTACTGGACACTCCCACATGGCCGACCTCAGTTCGAGTCCCAGACCTGGTGCCTTGCTTTCTCACTTTCCTTCTTTCTGTATGCCTTTCTCTGATCAAATAAAAATAAAATGAATAAATAAAATTAAACAAATGGGTCTTAAAAAAAAAATACCACAGTTAGCCGTGTGGGAGCCCAGTGCCCTTAGCCACCACACCACCTGCTGGCCCCCTTTTCCTTCTTACTTAAAAAGGTGCCCATTCATTACACACCACTGAGCCTCAGGAACTCAAGTACATGCCATCAAGGGTTCTGTTTACCACCTGCTCCTACATCAGTCCAGTCAAGTATGGTATTCTTATAAAGACGCCAAGAAGAAGGACCAATGCCCTGTGTTCATCCATTCCTCGGACATTTCCCCAAAATACTTTCACCAGCCCTCATCTACCTTTACCAATTCCCTCTGTGCTCCAACAGGGACCGTTAAATAAGGTCAAGGACGGCTCAGTGCAGTTAGATGCTGTGCAGAGGGGCAGAATCCCACATGGCCCACCATGAACCCCAGCCTCAGAGGCTTGAAAAACACTGGGCATGCGGAACCAGCAGTTAGCGTAATGGCTATGTCGCTGGACTCCCACGTTCGATCGCGGTTCGTGTCCCGGACCCGGTGGCTTAAAACTCACGCCGCGCGCGTGTGCGTGCGTGCCCAAGATCCCGAGAGGAGAATGGAGGAGAAGGGATTGCGGCGTGACCATCCCCCCAGGGGGTGATTTCTCGCTTTCTGTCTCTGTCTCTCTCTGTCTGGCGAGCGCATGCGCCCTATAGCGAAAATCTCTCCAAAAAAAAAAAAAAATCCTCACCAACCCTTTTTCTCATGATTTCTGTCTCTATGTCTCTCTCTGCCTGTCTGGCAAGTGCACGTGCCCTATAGTGAAAACCTCTCAAAAAAATAAATAAAAACAACACTGGGCATGTGCATGTGTGTGTGCGCCCCAAATCCTGACAGGATGGAGAAAAGAAGGAAAGAGGATTGTGGCATCACCGGGATCTATTGAGGGGCACTTCCTTTATGTCACCAAATGCATACGCCTTCTGACAACCTGGAAAGAAGAAATTAGGAAAGGAGGAAGAAGGTTGGCCCAGGGCACAGCCAACCTTGAGATTACAGATGCCGGGACCAGCAGATGGTGTTACAGTTTCGTTGCTGGACTCCCACGCAGCTGATCAGAGTTTGAGTCCTGAACCATGCAACTCAAAATTCACGCTGGAAGCATGTGGGTGCATGCTCAAAATTGCAATAGTAGAATAGAGGAGAAGAGATTGCAGTGTGGCCACCCCCAAGGGGCGATTTCTCACATTCTGTCTCTCCAGTGAGACCATGCACCCTATTGCAAAAATCTCCCTTAAAAAGAAAAATTGCAGATGCCTCCAAATCCTCAGTTTCAGTTCCCTCAATGGAAAACCATAGTCATATAAATTCTCCAGCTCTTCTGTAAGCTACAAAAGTATGTTTTTTAAAAAATAATTATTTTATTTAACATATATTTATTTATTTATATTTGACCAGAAAGGGATAGAGGGAGGAAGAGGGAGAAAGAGAAAGTGAGAAAGCAAGTTGCCAGGTCTGGGACTTGAACTGTGGTCGGCCATGTAGTAAAGCATCCTGAACCACCACGCCACCTGCCAGCCCCCAAGTCACAAAAGTACGTTGATACCAATCTCCTGTACATCACTGTCCAGATGAATGTGTACAGGAGAGCCTGGCTTTATGACTCATGGAAGAAATACATGGGACCAGACCAACGTTACCAGCTGTCTTTCAGAAGCTCACTGTCTCTATTTGCTATCTCTGGCCAGGAGAATCAAACTGGGATAGATACCTAGCATACCAAGCTATGGAAACCTAGCCAACATTTAACTCTTTGCCTCCCCCACTCCTCTCCAGTCTACTTTGGCTCATACACTCTTTTTTGTAGGGGGGAGTGGGAGAGAGGTTTTTGCTCTAGGGCACGTGTGCTCGCCAGAAAGGCAGAGAGAGAGAGACAGAAAGTGAGAAACCACCCCCCGGGGTGATGGCCACACTGCAATCCCTTCTCCTTCATTCTCCTCTCAGGATCTTGGGCACGCACGCACATGCACCCGGCATGAGTTTAAGCCACAGGGTCCGGGATGCAAACCGTAGTCGATTACGTGGGAGTCCAGCGACATAGCCATTACACTAACTGCTGGTTCCCAATCTCATTTTATTTTGACCCAAAATACCATAATGAGACTACACTTGAGATTTTATGTTGGGGTTTTAAAGAAACCAATTCAAAGCTATACTAGGAAAGCAGAGGACTCAAATCACAAACTAAAGACAAAAAAAGCTGTCACAGATTTGTCCTGGGCCAACAGAACCCCCAACAGATTAGCGAAGGCTAGGAATCCAATCCAGACCAAAGGCAATCAAATGGGAAATGAAAAAGGGTGAAGACTAGTAACTTGTGTTTATTAGTTGATCAGACAGAGGCACTTCCTGCTTCTAGATAGCCAGGCCTTTTCAACAGAAGTTAAAAAATACCAGGAATCTTCACCAAAACACTGTTCATCTCAAAGGTATATAAAGTGCATCTCCAATCCTTTCAAAGACATTTTATCAGCTCTGCTGTGTAAAATACTGGGTTTCCATGTGCTTTGCTTTTTACTAATACAATTATATACGCCAAAGGAGCGGATGGAAAGGGGGGAAAAACAAAAATAGAGAAAATGAAGCTAAAAGGCAGAAGATGGTAAAACAAAAAGTTTTTAAAATATGCACATTGAGGCTGGCAGGTGGCTTGGTGGCTAAGTCCCACGCAGCTGATCAGAGTTTGAGTCCTGAACCATGCAACTCAAAATTCACGCTGGAAGCATGTGGGTGCATGCTCAAAATTGCAATAGTAGAATAGAGGAGAAGAGATTGCAGTGTGGCCACCCCCAAGGGGCGATTTCTCACATTCTGTCTCTCCAGTGAGACCATGCACCCTATTGCAAAAATCCCCCTTAAAAAGAAAAATTGCAGATGCCTCCAAATCCTCAGTTTCAGTTCCCTCAATGGAAAACCATAGTCATATAAATTCTCCAGCTCTTCTGTAAGCTACAAAAGTATGTTTTTTAAAAAATAATTATTTTATTTAACATATATTTATTTATTTATATTTGACCAGAAAGGGATAGAGGGAGGAAGAGGGAGAAAGAGAAAGTGAGAAAGCAAGTTGCCAGGTCTGGGACTTGAACTGTGGTCGGCCATGTAGTAAAGCATCCTGAACCACCACGCCACCTGCCAGCCCCCAAGTCACAAAAGTACGTTGATACCAATCTCCTGTACATCACTGTCCAGATGAATGTGTACAGGAGAGCCTGGCTTTATGACTCATGGAAGAAATACATGGGACCAGACCAACGTTACCAGCTGTCTTTCAGAAGCTCACTGTCTCTATTTGCTATCTCTGGCCAGGAGAATCAAACTGGGATAGATACCTAGCATACCAAGCTATGGAAACCTAGCCAACATTTAACTCTTTGCCTCCCCCACTCCTCTCCAGTCTACTTTGGCTCATACACTCTTTTTTGTAGGGGGGAGTGGGAGAGAGGTTTTTGCTCTAGGGCACGTGTGCTCGCCAGAAAGGCAGAGAGAGAGAGACAGAAAGTGAGAAACCGCCCCCCGGGGTGATGGCCACACTGCAATCCCTTCTCCTTCATTCTCCTCTCAGGATCTTGGGCACGCACGCACATGCACCCGGCATGAGTTTAAGCCACAGGGTCCGGGATGCAAACCGTAGTCGATTACGTGGGAGTCCAGCGACATAGCCATTACACTAACTGCTGGTTCCCAATCTCATTTTATTTTGACCCAAAATACCATAATGAGACTACACTTGAGATTTTATGTTGGGGTTTTAAAGAAACCAATTCAAAGCTATACTAGGAAAGCAGAGGACTCAAATCACAAACTAAAGACAAAAAAAGCTGTCACAGATTTGTCCTGGGCCAACAGAACCCCCAACAGATTAGCGAAGGCTAGGAATCCAATCCAGACCAAAGGCAATCAAATGGGAAATGAAAAAGGGTGAAGACTAGTAACTTGTGTTTATTAGTTGATCAGACAGAGGCACTTCCTGCTTCTAGATAGCCAGGCCTTTTCAACAGAAGTTAAAAAATACCAGGAATCTTCACCAAAACACTGTTCATCTCAAAGGTATATAAAGTGCATCTCCAATCCTTTCAAAGACATTTTATCAGCTCTGCTGTGTAAAATACTGGGTTTCCATGTGCTTTGCTTTTTACTAATACAATTATATACGCCAAAGGAGCGGATGGAAAGGGGGGAAAAACAAAAATAGAGAAAATGAAGCTAAAAGGCAGAAGATGGTAAAACAAAAAGTTTTTAAAATATGCACATTGAGGCTGGCAGGTGGCTTGGTGGCTAAGGGTGCTGGACCCACATGGCTGACTATGGTTCGAGTCCCAGACCTGGCAGCTTGCTTTCTCACTTTCTCTCTCTCTCTGTCCTTCTCTGGTCAAATAAAATAAAGTTATATTAAACAATTCGTTACAAAAAAAAAAGAGCACACTTTTCTTAAAAACAAAACAAATATACATTAAGAAAATATGATTTTCTTACACACACATTAATAAAATATGATTCCCGGGAACCAGCAGTTAGTGTAATGGCTATGTCGCTGGACTCCCACGTAATCGACTGCGGTTTGCGTCCTGGACCCGGTGGCTTAAAACTCATGCCGGGGGAACCAGCAGTTAGCGCAATGGCTATGTTGCTGGACTCCCACGCAGTCGACCGCGGTTCACATCCCGGACTCGGTGGCTTAAAACTCACGCCGGGCGCGTGTGCGTGCGTGCCCAAGATCCCGAGAGGAGAAGGGACTGCGGTGTGACCATCCCCCCTGGGGGGTGATTTCTCGCTTTCTGTCTCTATGTCTCTCTGTCTGGTGAGCACACACGCCCTATAGTGAAAACCTCTCTCAAGCAAACAAACAAAAAAACTCACGCCGGGCGCGTGTGCGTGCGTGCCCAAGATCCCGGGAGGAGAAGGGATTGCAGCGTGACCATCCCCCCTGGGGTGTGATTTCTCGCTTTCTGTCTCTCTGTCTGGCGAGCGCACGCACCCTACAGCAGGGGAAAAAAAAAAATCTCTCCAAAAATAAAAAAGAAAATATGATTCCCGGGGCTGGCAGGTAGTGTGGTGGTTGGGGATGCTAGACTCTCACATGGCTGACTGCGGTTCGAGTCTCAGACCTGGAAGCCTGTTTTTTCACTTTCTCTCTCTCTGGTCAAATTTCAAAATAATAATAATAATAATAATAGGAACCAGCAGTTGGCATTATAATGGCTATGTCACTGGACTCCCATGTAGTCGACCAAGGTTCAAGTCCCAGACCCAGTGGCTTAAACTCACACTAGGCACATGTGCCCAAGATCCCAAGAGGAGCATGGAGGAAAAGGGATTGTGGCGTGGCCATCCCCCATGGGGGGTGATTTCTCGCTTTCTGTCTCTCTGGTGGCGCCCACCTGAAAGAAAAAACCCCCAAAAAAAAAAAAAAAAAAAAAAAAGAAGAAGAATGATAATAAAGTTAAATAAAATAATTATTAAGGAAAAAAAAAGAACATGACTCCCTACTAACATACAAATATTAAAGCATAGATCAAACTGTCAAGCACATTGCCACCTGGAAATCACTCCACCATCACAGCCAGGTCACAGTGATCACACTCCCCAGGCAGCAGGGCAAGGAGGCCAGTGGTAGAATACTTGTTTTGAGGGGAAGGACAGGAAACCACAGCAGGTGTTCTAAAAGCCCAAGTGACCTAGAACATTGGCTCTGCACTTGGTCTGCAAACTGCTGCTATTTATCACTTGACCATCTCTATAACTTAATTACTGCGCCAGGCACATTATTTATTAAGTCATACAACTGGACACAGGTCTGGGCTCAAATGTCTGTTCTTCTCAGAGAAGCCTCATCTACTTCAGAAATGAGATGACTCGTCAGGAATCTACTTAGAGGGTTTATTTACTAGTACACAAGGGACACAAGGAAAGAAATTCACAGAAAAACTCAGGGGGCTAGCAGGTGGTGTGGTGGTTAAGGCAGTGGATTCCCATATGGCTGACCACAGATCGAGTCCCAGACCTGGTGGCTTAAAAGTCATGCCATGCTGGGAACCAGCAGTTAGCGTAATGGCTATGTCGCTGGACTCCCATGTAGTCGACCGCGGTTTGCGTCCCGGACCGGGTGGCTTAAAACTTATGCCGGGCGCGTGTGCGTGTGTGCCCAAGATCCCGAGAGGAGAATGGAGGAGAAGGGATTGTGGTGTGACCATCCCCCCGGGGGGTGATTTCTCACTTTCTGTCTCTATGTCTCTCTCTGTCTGTCTGGCGAGCGCAAGTGCCCTATAGCAAAAACCTCTCCAAAAAAAAAGAAAGTCATGCCATGCCAGGTGTGTGTCCTTGTGTACTCAAAATCCTGGGAAGAAAATGGAGGAGAAGGGACTTCAGCATGGTCGTCCCTCCCTGGGGAGGAGTGATTTCCCATGTTCATTCTCTCTCTGGCGAGAGCACATGCCCTATGGCAAAAACCTAAAAAACAAACAAAACAAATTTACAACTCAGGCTGGCTTCTGGGGAGTGAGGCGGTGATGGAGGGAGAACGGTCACTGAGGGTAGCTTACTACAGGGACCACTAGATGACCACAAACCCCTTCTCAGCTCGGCTGGCCAACACAGGCAGAAGAGAAGCCGTGCGCACCAGCGTCCCCGCACCGGCCTTTCAGAGCGTTCGCTTTCTTAAGCAGATTGCTGAACTGTCCACACTCCGTGACCTCCACAGTCACCATCCTAAGATGATCTTTCCCACCTTCATCTACTTCCCTGGACCACAGATTCAGATTATTCCTCATGTCATTTTACCAAAGAACTAAGAGAACAAGAAACGGAAGGCAGGGAACCCTGAAGACCTATAAACAAGTAGACGTGTTTTGGTTACAGAGTTTACCATCTTGGCATTACAGAAGATCCATCTTAAAATTTCTTCTTCTCCCATATGGACGTAATGTTCAAGTACCTCCAAAATGTATATGGTGAAACTCTGACCCCCGGTATGACAGAATCAGGAGGTGGCGCCTCCGGAAGGTAATTGTACTGAGATTAGGTGACAAGGATGGTGCCCAAGATGGGGTTAGTGCCCTTCATGAGTAGAAGAGACATGAGAAGCCCTTTTTGGTGTTGAGGGTTGGCATGGAAGCACACAGAAAATGAGAAGACTGCTGTCTACAAGCCATAAGAGGCTCTCAGCAAAACCTTCATGTGCCAGCACCCTGCTAATAGACTCCCCACTCTCCAGGACTGCGAGCTGTAAATGCCTGTTGTGTAAGCCGCCCAGTCTACAGGGTTTTGCTACAACGGTCCCAGCAGACTAATACATACCCCAACCCCAAGCACTTTTAACCTTTACTCTATCCAATAACACTTCGGCCACAGACAGGAGTATTTATCACTGGTATGACATGGAAGGAAACCTTCAGGTATTCAGATGTATCCTGCAACCCAGTCAGCATAAATGCACAAATCCGTTAGTTCTCAAAGTGAGGCTGTATCAGAATGATCCAGAGTGTTTGTTAAGACACACTGCTTGAGTTCTGTATTCAGTGGGTCTGGGCCTAGAATTTACATTTGTAAACAGGGTCCAGGTAACACTGATATTGGTGGTTGTAAAGACACTGAGATCACTGTACTTCCCAAACTAGAACAACTGGTTAATAAAGTTGGTGTTTTTGTTTTGTTTTGTTAATTGCAATAGGGAACGTGTAATCACTGGAGAGACAGGGAGACACAAAGTAAGAGAGCATCCCAGGGAGGATGTTCACACTGCAATCCTGTCTCCTCCTCTCAGGATTCTGGGCACACTTGCACACATGCCTGGCATGTTTTTCAACTGCCGAGTCTGGGACTTGAACCCCACAGTTGGCCATGTGAGATCCAGCCACCTTCACTACCACACTACCAACTAGCCCAAAATCTGTGAGTTTTCTGAAAAGCATTAATATAACACTTAATATACCTAAGAACTATGGAATCATTTTTTAATTCAGAAAAGAGCAGCACTGCCTTTTTTTTTTTTTTTTTTAAAGAGAGTTTTTTGGTATAGGGCCCGTGGGCTTGCCAGAGAGACAGAGAGACAGAAAGTGAGAAATCACCCTCCAAGGGAATGGCCACGCCATAATCCCTCTTCCTCTCAGGATTTTGGGCATGCACATACACGCGCCCTGTGTGAGTTTTAAACCTCTGGTTCCAAAACTCAAACCACGGTCAACTGTGTGGGAGTCCAGCGACACAACCATTATGCCATTTGATGGCCCCAAGACCAACACTGTCTTAATCACTTCATTCACCCTTTCAAACAGGAACCTCTACCAACCTAGAATTATGCTAGAACTTTACTGGACAAACCGACTGTACTTTCAGCTGAGAGACGGGAATTTTTCCTCATCATATAGCTAAGAATACAGATTCAGAGAAGTGACTTGCCGAAAGCCCCACAATTTAAGGGAATTTTAAACTTAGGTTTTAAAGCTGACTCCACCACCAATCTATGTATATGTCGCTGAACCTTAATGCATTCACTTTTTCCAACAGGCAAACCAAGACAATTACCTCTGCCTCCAAAGCAAGCACTCCAAATTTCTGGAAAGTAAAGTCACTCTGCAAATATCTTCATAATGGAAGTCAGTCTCACTTGTGAGAGACTCTATTCTAGCACCTGAATTTCACCCTCAATCCCAAAGGTCCCTCTTGAGAAGTGGAGGGCACCCGAGGACCAAACGCTGCCAATTCTTACCACTGACATCACAAAGCAACTATAAACCACACCATGGCCGTTCCTCAGAAACTCAGAATAGTAAAACTGCCGATGGGAGGGACAGACGGGCCTGAGATCCAGGCATGATGTCAAGTTGTAACTAAAGGCTTTTCAGTCTTTTACCCCATGTAAGAGTTCCAGCCTATTGCAAAAATAATGTCCCAATCAGTCTTGGTGCTTGAATAATTTATTTTGGAGAAGCACAATTCATATTTAATAATGTCATAGCTCTGAACAATCAGATAAACCCTGATTGAAATCCCAATTACTAGCTATTTTCCCTAAGGCAAATTTCTCCTTACTCTCTTCACTGATCAGTAAAGTGGGAGGAGTAATAACAGAACTCACCTCTCATGGGTTTGCAAATGACATGAGAAGATTCATAGATGGGACCAGCAGTTGGGGTAATGGCTATGTAGCTGGATTCCCATGTAGCCGACCACAGTTGGAGTCCCGGACCCAGTGGCTTAAACTCCCGCCGGATGTGTGGGATTGAGGTGTGGCCATCCCCCCTGGGGGGTGATTTCTCACTTTCTGTCTCTCTGTCTCTGTCTTTCCGATGAGCGCATGCACCCTATAGCAAAAACCACTCAAAAAAAAAAAAAAGAAGAACAAGATGATGATGTGTAGAGAGGGCCAAGCGTAGTGCTTGGCACACAGCAGGTGACCACAGGCATGCTAGCCGTCACTGACACTCAGCAGAGCACCACTCAGGAGCTTGGTGGATATCCCTGACCCAGGATGAGCTGTAGAGACACCCCTATACAATCGCTCCCCAAGTGCTTCTCTTTAGCAGCCCAGATTCCTGAACAAGTAAACATGGGTGGAAGTTTGGAGATGAAATCAAGTTATCCAAACCTGTATTACCCAGTCTCCGACTCCTGCACTAACACTGGTCCAGACTACGAACCGCGCCAAAGGGCAAGGGAGAAAATGATCTGTATTTGCCAGAGAAGACAGAGTATCAATAATAAACAGCAACTAATTTCTGGCGTTTCTGCCCAAGGACGTGCTCTCTGAGGACTACAGAAAGCCATGTCTAGCCCAGAGAGAGGGGCAATCACTGGGCAGGAAGGGCCCCAGGGATGTGTCTGCATCCTCCAAGAGGAAGCACCCAGCAGGACAGAGCCTTTAATCCTCCACTGGCTACACGCTGCACTCACACTCTTCTTAAAGTCAAAGTACACCAGGTTTGAGTCAGTTGACAGCTGGGCTCCAATGCACTCTTGCCCGGCAAGCAAGTTGTGACCTCAAGGAAAACAGAAGGCAAAATAAAAACACCGCGCACACAGCAAACGGCTTTTAAATGACCGATATTTTGCTGACCCCCAGAATCCCTGGCTGCCCTCATACTAGTGCTCGATCTGAGAGGAAGAAAGTTCCCTTTAACAGAGATGCCCATAAACAAGCAAGCTGAAAGCTAACACGTATAAAACACACAAAAAGCTTACATGGGTGATGAGCCCAGGAAAGGCACGAATGTGCCATTGTCGAGGGAAAAGGAAGGCTAATATCTAGCACTGCAGTCTTGGGAACATGGGAGCAGCAAGGCCAAAAGGAAACCCAGATGCAAAAAGGAAAAAGGCAGATGGCACATTTCAAACAGTGCACTGGGCCCAAAGAACACAGAGCCCAATACCCAAAGCCCCCTAGGACTTAATATCAACATAACTTCCTGGAGGGCGACACAAATCTGTCCTGGATTACTGGGTGATTTCTAATTCGTACCATAACCAACACTAAATCAACATTTCAGGGATCAGATTTCCTACTCTGCAGCACGTTGGAATGCATTCTTGGCATTAGACTCCTTCCCATTCCAGTCCACTCTTAGAAAATGCAGAAGCCACTGGGAAGTAAGAGTCAACCTGTCCCAAGACAATCTTCCAACCACACGCAAGTGACTAACAAAAACAAATAGAATTCACTCAGCTGTCCTTCACATTCAATAAAAACTAATCTCATTCGCATAAATGAGGGTTAGGGAGAGCGATTTCAGAGAATACTCCAGACAAATGAGTCAACGTTTGCCCTAGCTTGGATTCATCTAAAACCTGAACTAAGGAGCTCATCTCGAGCCCCTAACATCTGCTGCCCAAGGTACATGAATCGTGTCCAATTCTGAGTTACTGAAACCCTCCCTTGCAAAAATGCCAAAATGGAAAGGCAAAAATCAAGTAGGAAGAGATACATCTAAGTTAGACTGTGCTCAGGACTCCAGACTGCCGTGCTAGAACAGTCCATCCTTTTTTCCTGGGGTCAGTAATAGAGTAGTCGGGTCCTGCGCACTCCACCTACTCTCAGCTATTAAGCGACCACTGATGGCCCTCAACAAGTGGCAGGCCCAGCCCCGCATGGACCCGCAGGTAAAGAGAAACCAAAATCACCACATTTCGGAGGCTCCATAAGGAATAAGCATGTGTCTGCAGCAATTACGAGCTACTTGGCCACAGCAAACCTAATCAAAAACAACATAAAAGGCCATTTCTATGAACAGATGGGCAAACTGCATATGTGCAGGCTTACCCAAACCATCAACCCTCAATATATGGTCTAATCCAAGCAACTCAGCTTGAGCAGAGCTCCCGGCGCTTCAGAAGTATTAACAGCAGCAGCATAAGAGTCCCAACAGGTTCTTCATGACGCTTGTTTTCTTTAAGGAAGGTTGGGACCAGCAGATGACATAATAGTTATGTCGCTAGACTCCCACGTAGTCGACTGTGGTTGGAGACCCGGACCTGGCGGCTTACAACTCACACCAGGTGCGTGTGCGTGCATGCCCAAAATCCTGAGAGGAGAAGGGATTGCAGCATGGCCATCTCCCCTGGGGGCTGACTTCTTGCTTTCTGTCTCTCTTGTGAGCACACTTGTCCTACAGCAAAAATCTCTCAAGGAAAAAAAAAAAGGAAGTCTGCTGGGCCAGCTGGTGGCATAGTAGTCAAGGCAGCTGGATCCTGCTCAAGCAATTGCATAGTTCAAGTCCTGGACCCAGTAGCCTGAAAAATATACTGGGCACGCGTGGTGCATGCCCAAAATCTGGCGAGGAGGAAGCAATAGAAGAGGGATAGTCGGACTGTAGTGTGACCATCCCCACGGCAGGTGCCTTCTCACTTCCCCTCTTTCTCTCCCTCCGCCCTGAGAAAGCACAGGCACCCTCTGGCAATTTTAAAAGAAATAAAGAAAAAGAGAAAGAGAAGAAAGAAAAGGAAGAGAAGTTAGCTAACCTTGCCAAGCAAGAAGTCCAGGCAGGCTCGCCAACCAGAGTAGAACCACCAACAGTGCAGAGCTGTCCAGGGTGGGTATATAACTCTCAAGGTGACATGACCTTCCAAACCCAAATCAAACAAGAGTCCTGAATTAGCGAAGAATTTAACAGACTGTACCAAAGGCCCTACACACAGGAACCACCTAGACCTAGGAACCACTCTTTTTCAGGAAATTTGGTTCAGAATCCAATTTGTCAAAGTCACTGCAATACTGCAAATGTCCAGGGAGTTACTAAATTCTTCTAGAAGTGTATGATGTGGATTTAACTGGGGGTGGAGGTGCAATTTGGATTCTATACAGCCTATGGAACCTAGAATAAGATTATGATAAGGCAAATAAATATATATTTTAAAAACTGTTTGCAGTACAGGGGCCAGCAGGTGGTATGGTGCTGGGCTCCCACATAGTCTAGCGCAGTTGAGTCCTAGACCTGGCAGCTTGCTTTCTCACTTTCTCTTTCTCTCTTGCTCTGTCCCTCTCCGATCAAATTTAAAATAAAGTGGGACCAGCAGTTAGCATAATGGCTATGTCACTGGACTCCCACGTAGTCAACCGCGGTTCGAGTCCCGGACCTGGTGGCTTTAACTCACGCCGGGCACGTATGCATGCGTGCCCAAGATCCTGAGAGGAGAATGGAGAAGGGATTGCGGCGTGGCCACCCCCCCCCAGGGGGTGATTTCCTGCTTTGTATCTGTCTCTCTCTGTCTGTCTGGCGAGTGCACGCGCCCTATAGCAAAAACCTCTCAAAAAAAATTTAAAATAAAGTTAAATAATTCTTTTTTTTTAATAAATAATTTTATTTACTTATTTATTTTAATTGACCAGAGAGAAACAGAATGAGGAGAGTGAGTGAGAAAGCCGCTGGATCCAGGGACTTGGACTGCCATGTGGGAGTCCCGCACCCTTAACCACCACGCCACCTGCCGGCCCCTAAAATAATTCTTAAAAAAAATTTGCCATAGGGCACGTGTGTTCACCAGAGAGACAAAGAAAGAGAAAGCACCCCCCTCCCAGGGCAATGACCATGCTGCATTCCCTTCTCTTCCATTCTTCTCTTGGGATTTTGGGCTTGCATGCGCATGTGCCCAGCGTGTTTTTCAAACCACCAGATCTGGGATTCAAATCGGGCAGTAGGCCAAGTGGGATCCATTCACCTTAATCATGGCGCCACTGGCGACTGAAGCTGAACAGGGTAAATTTAGGATAGCTTTGCAGAGGTAGTGATTTGAGAAGCTAAATGTTCAGGGGAAAGTTAAAATATTAATTTACTGGGCCAGTGAGCCAAGTGTATTTTTCAAGTTGCCAGGTCTAGGACTTGAATCATACAGTTGGCCAAGTGGGATCCACCCACCTTAATTACCACCCCATCAGCTTTTATCAGTAAGTTCATTCCTAGGTGGTATGATTACAGGGGTCTATTTCCCACCCTCACTGGACTCTCCAGATGTTCCTGATCTAGAAATGATGTTCTCGGCAACAAGCCTGAAACAGGTTCTAATACTCTAACCACCCCAAACTGAGAAGGGCCTGGGCAACACAAAGTAACCGACATGCCACTGACAACCCACTTTTTGTATACATTTCTAAAAGAATTACTTAATTTTATTATTATTAATTTTTAAAATTTGACCAGAATGGGAATAGCAGTTGGCATAATGGCTATGTCACTGAACTCCCATGTAATCGACTGCAGTTCGAGTGCTGGACCCGGTGGCTTAAACTCACGCCAGGCGCGTGTGCATGCGTGTCCAAGATCCCAAGAGGAGAATGGAGAAGGGATTGCGGCGTGGCCATTCCCTCCGGGGGGGTGATGTCTCGCTTTCTGTCTCTCTATCTCTGCCTTTCTGGGGAGCACAAACGCCCTATAGTAAAAACGTTTCAAAATTAAAAAAAAAAAAAAAGTTGAACAGTGAAAGAGAAAAGTGAGAGAGCAAGCCACCAGGTCCAGGACTTGAACAGCGGTCAGCCATGTGAAAGTCCAGCGCCTTAACCACCACACTACCTGCCAGTCCCTATATTTGTTTTAAAACAAGCTGATAGCCTTTGGTTAAATGAACTGAACCTGAAAATTACAATCAAGGCGAGCCAGCCAGGTGGCACAGTGGTTAAGATGGCTGGATTCCATATGGCTGACTTAATGGTTTAAGTTCTGGACCCAGCATCTTGAAAAACATGCCAAGTGCGGGTATGTGTGCCCAAAATTCCGAGAGGGGAATGGAGTGGCCAAACCCCCAGGGAGTAACTTTTTACTTTCCCTCTCCTCTGTCTCCGGTGAGCACATACACCCTATAGCAAATTAAAAAGAAAAAAAAAGAAAAAAGAAAAAAATATATATATAGCCAGGGCCAAAATTACATTCATATTTCCTGTTACTATGTAAGCACTGAAGTCAAAACTTCCAGAACTCTAGTCTAAAAAACACTTATTTTGAAGAAAAGTGGTGCCAGAGACAGTGGATTTAGTTTAAAAAGAAACTGTGGGGAGGGGTAAATGTGGTCATCTCGCAAAGTTACCAAAGCAGAGCACTACAAGCAAAATATCCAGATTCTCCCTTCTCCATAAAAAGACTGTTTTGGGGGCCAGCGGGTGGCATGGTGGTTTAGGATTCTGGACTCTCACATGGCCAACCGTGGTTCAAATCCTGGACATGGTGGCTTGCTTTCTCGCTGTCCCCCACCACCACTCTTGTCCCTCTCTGGTCAAATTAGAATAAATAAAGTTTAAAAATTATTAAAAAGAAAAAAGACTGCTTTGCTCAAAGATACCAGAAATGTTCTTAAAATGGCAATTTTAAAAGTAAAGGTCAAGGGGTCAGATGGTTATGCAGTGGTGACACATCTAGACCCACACTGGAAAGGGTTTCACAGCCTGAGACCGGAGTACGCTGTGTGTGTGCCCAGTCTAGACCGGCTGAGACTGGAGTACGCTGTGTGTGTGCCCAGTCTAGACCGGCTGAGTCTGGGTGGATCACAGTGTGGAGACCCTGCTGGGGATGCCTATCTCTGTCTCTCTCTCCTTTTTTGCTCACAAAAGAAATAAACTTTGAAATATGTAAGTGACACACAGAAGATGCCCAATAAAGGCTACCTAAATAAACCCAGTCCTTGGGTAGTGGCTTTATAATTCTGAGAGCCATAGCAAAACACAGGCTGATAATGATGTGAAGTCCCAGTACCCTTCTTCTCCTTTCTGGTATTCCAAAAATGCAAACCCAATCCCCCAAAAATCTTGACGAACTGCAAAGCCTTCCTGAAGAAACAAGTCTTCAAAACTCAAAGCTTCATAAACCAAGATTCTGGAGCACCCTTACCTAACTATTGAAATTTAGAACCTTCTTCCCAAATTAATTTTCATCACGAAATTGGAGTTGATTTTTAATAGAGCCCCACTTGCCCTGGCCCCAGCACTACCATTCTCCCTACCAGCAAGTCTTTTTCGCCAATGTTCTTTTATTCCACCATGCGAGGAGACTAGCATTATCTTTGCTTGAAAACTGTTTATTAATTTGCCTGTCAAACATTCTATAGAGCCGTTTACATCTCACTACAGAACCCTCCTGGGTACATATTGACAGCTCAGCAAGTATTTACACAGAGCTCTGAAACATTTGGTTCCTTCAGAGCTGAAGAAGCTGCTATGTCAAGCTGAGAATTATCAAACACCTTTCCCTATACCTTTTCCCCTTCTTGATAAAGGGAAGCTTCCTTCTAGCATACCTCTCTCTGCCTGAATTATACTTCTGAGCTACTGAGCCAGGAGCAGTAACAAGGGAAATTCAGGTGTGCTGGGAGAGAAAGAACAGCATTTCCAAGACCACGTGCAAACCACACCACGTCGTTTTTAAAACCCCAAGAAAAGACAAATATATCTATGAAAGTGACCCTGAAACTCTCGGCTTTCCCTATCCCAGTCTCAGGAACTTCTGCTCCTCTCTAAGCAAACCTTACAGGGCAAGTCCAGGCACTCAGATTACAATCAACTGCCCAGACCAGACCCAGACCTGCCCAAACACCAGGGGAATCTGGAGGGCCGAATGCCACCTCTCCCCTCTTCCTACCTCCAAGTAGGGAGCAGAGTGCCGGATTTATAACCTCTACTCCCCCACCTCCTTAAGTGTAAAGGAGGAGATCTGGAAGCAACTATTTTTCAAGTCTTGCTTTAATAAAGTCTGCTCAATTTCTCAATTACTGTTCAGTGTTTTAAAACCACCAGCCAGGTGGGATGACTAATGACAAACAGATTAGCAGTTTCAACGCGACAGTCTGGCAGGGCTTTTTGTGAAGGTCCACAGACCACCACGGCACCCACTGTTCAGAGTCTGTTCCTATGAATCCTTAGGAGAAAACACACTTTGTGTTCCTTAAGCCCACGGGAAGCAAGATGAGTTTAAGACCCCACTGATAAACATACAGGAAGAAGCTGCCCTCCCAACAAGCCACTTATGGAAGCAGCGGCAGCCGTGCTAGCCATGGAGCGGGAGGTCACGCAGTCCACATCGACTGTTTTCCTGGTGAGGGTAAAGTGAGAACCAGAGAAGGCAAACGGCTTGACTGATGCCGCACAGCTTAATCTGGAGCCGCCAGGGGAAGCCAGCCTCCCGCATTCCCGCTGCTCCTGTGCTTTCTCCTCACTGCTGTGTAATCCGCAGCTCCGACTTCACCAGTAAAGACGACAGGTCTACACCAGGAAAGCTCTGGAGGCGGTCACAGGACTCCGGACTCTGCTTTGGAGCCCCAGGTACCACAGCACCCTGGCAAGAACGAGCTATATCCAGGGCCAATTTACTTTGATGCTACATTTTTAAAAAAGAATTATTTTATTTAACCGTATTTATTTTAATTTGACCAGAAAGGACAGAATGAAAGAGAGAGAGAGAGATGCGTGCATAATGGGTAAAGTGAGAGAGCAAGCCGCCACTTCCAGGACTTGAACTGCGGTCTGCCATGTGGGAGGTCAGTGCCCTTGACCACCACACTACCTGCTGGCCCCCTTGAATGCCATCTTTTTATTTTTTATTTTTTGGAGAGGTTTTTGCTATAGGGCATGTGCGCCTGCCAGAAAGATAGAGACAGAGAGAAAGAAAGTAAAAAAATCACCCCCCAGGGGGGATGGCCACGCCACAATCCCTTCTCCATTCTCCTCTTGGGATCTTGGGCACGCACACACACGTGCCCGACGTGAGTTTAAGCCACCGGGTCCGGGACTCGAACTGCGATCGATGGTCGACTACATGGGAGTCCAGCGACATAACCATTACGCCACCTGCTGGTCCCAAATGCCATATTTTAACCCAATCTGCATGCTCCAGTTGCTTCTAGAGTGTTGAGATTTGAAGTCAAATTGATGCAACCTCTCCTTGGCGGGGATCTGGGATAGGCAAGTGCCCTGCAGTTCCTGTTAGCCTATTCTCCCCCACTTAAAAAAAGCTCATGCTCCCTCTCCGCAAAGGCCCACTGTGGATATCACACCCTACACAGGTCACTCCAGCTTGTGAATGTTTAATGCAATCCAAGACATCCTGATACAGCAGGTGCTGCTCCTCATGTTCCCCTCACACACAAAGGGAAGGAGCCACGGAAGTCCTCATAGGGCCCGACGCACAAGACGCCAGCCTTGGTCCTGGCTGCATTCTCTCCTCACACCACCACCCCAGCCCCCTCAACCCCCAGTTCTCATGAACAGTAGAGAAAGAACATAAAAGCCCCTATGACTAAAAGTGCCACCTCAGTCTGGGTTTCCTGGTCCCTCCTACTTGAGAGCACTCCAAGAGTCCTGTATTTCCGCCAGCCCAGAACTTCTGCCAGTAGGCATTCCCACAATAAATCCAGGATTCCTGTATCTGTTTCCCGGGAGTCAGAAATACCATTTGACATTTCCATAGCAGAAACCAACATCCAAACTTCTACACGCAGATCCAACTTGATCCTGGGCTACTTGTTTAATTCTTTTTTTACCTTGATAAACTGGTGCCTCTCTCAAGATAGTATCACGAAAAGCATCCCAAGTAAAAGGCTTTTTTACATCAAGTTCAAGTGCATAGGTAACCTAAAACGACCTCAATCGTACCGGGATTCCCACCTTGAGACCCAACACAGCTCATGAAAAGTGAACGAAGTTTGTGGAAAGGACCACAACACACCTGCAGAGAGGAATTCAGATCCAGGTCTGTGCATCTCCACGCGGCCATCACCCAGACCACTGCCGCACCTGCAACAGCCCGCGAGCTGGAAGCTGCAGGGCCCCTTCCCTCGTGCCTGTGCACCAGCCCATTCCCTGGGACTGCAGGGAGTCGGCGAGTGAACCGAAATCAAATAGACTCTGTGTTGTGTGGAGTGCTCGGTCTGGTGACATCAAGGCAGAATCACAAAATGCCAGCAAAGACAGGTTACAAAAGGCTGTATCTATTTTCCCATCAGTTACCCAGAAGAGAACAGGACAGGACCCAGCACATAGAAAGTGTTAAATTACTTACTAAGTGAAAGCACAAATCATTATACAGCAAAAGTTGGTTCTTTTTAAATTGCCTCGATATCCCTAAACCAGCAAAATTCAAATCAATTTTCCTTTTGAAAATGAGCCTTGACTTATCCCCAATTATTTCCTTTAATAGTTTACGAAAGGTAGACTTTTCAGCCAAAATGAAACAGAAGAACGAGGGGCACAGAACGACCAGACATGAGGACTGTGTCTCCTAACGCCAAACACTAGACGCTGGAAAAGCAATTTACATTCCCTTATTTGAGGTCCAAGCGTAGAATATCCCAGAAGATGTGGCACCAAGGCCCAGAACTCAAAGCCCGTCACCTAACAGCTCTTATCGCAATTCAATTCGCAGGTCAACAGAAGAACAGAAAACTAGCTGGGCACGGGGAGGGACACAGCTAATTAGGCCATCCAGATGAGCGGCATCTCCTCCTAGCACAAAAATACAACTGCCGGGGCCAAGGTGGGGCAGGGCAGGCGTCCCCTCTTTGAAAAGATACATGACTCCATAGACTACCCAATATTCCTAGCCAAAAGCACCCAAGACAGAGCATGATGAAAAGGGAAGAAAAGCAAAATAAAAAGAAAGCGTATAAAAAGTACCTAAAAGCTGCGTTTTGTAAATGTGTCACTGTGTTGGAAGATAGAAAAACAAAACGTACCTTAAAACGTAAAGAGAAACATTGGTCAACCTCTAGTTCAAAGCTCTAAAACGATGGGTGACAAAACAGAAAACTAGCCTTTTTGATCTTCTAGGAACAAACGACAGATTTCCCCAAACCAAGCCTTTAGAAGAAAGGCCAAAGCCCCTCTGGATCACGAAGACATCAGCTTCCCTTTACACTGACCTGCTCTCCCCAAGTTCAATTAACAAAAGAAAGTGTTAACAAGATTCAACATGTAAACAATGAGGCCAGCCTTCCTTAAAGCATCAGGCTTGAAATGAAATTCATATGAAATTCTCTCAGGGAGCCCCTACACACACACACACACACACACACACACACACACACACACACACACACACACACACACACACACACACACACACACACACACACACACACACACACTCACACGTACATATGTATAAAAATACAAAAAACGTCTCCCCCCTGACAAAGATCCCACATTTGCCACTCACTCAATAAAAGACCCAGTAAAATCATTTCAATTCTGCAAAGCGAACAGTGTCAAAATTACTCAAGACAAACGCATCTTCAGAGCCATCAAAGAACTCATTTATATCGTCAGGAAAGTCACAAAACCCAAACACACAGCAAACCCATTGTAGAGAAAAACTCGGCTACTGTTCTGACAACACAGAATCCATTCCAGGCTGCATAAAACATAACCAGCGAAATAAATCCAAGGTACAAGCAAAATGCCATCGCCTCCTCTTTTGTTTCGGGCACAATGTAACAAGGGCAGCCTGTCTGCGGCCCTGCTCCTGCTGATACAGTATTGCTGCTTAAACCTCCCTCCTCAAGGTCACAGCCAATTTCAGCTCTGGAATAAAAGGCAGATAGTGGCGGCGAAGGTTTGGGTTATCACTGGCAGAAAAGCAGAGTGTAAAAGTTTATGAGCTCATCAGGATTGTTGTACCATTACATCAGAGGCAATTATAAATGGCCAAGAGCAGGAGATGGGGAGCCAATCAGATCACAGATAGGATGTCAACCTAAGACCAACTGTCTCCTGGCTTTGACAGAAGGATTTTACCTCCATAATTCAAATCCCAAACCAAAGCAATCTGCACTTACTACTCCAATCACTCAGCTGTTTACCAGCACTTCCAGGGAGAAGCCCAGGCCACGGGGCCGGCGGAGACCAAGGCGGGCGAGGGCCCGGCGGCCCGGGGTGCACCGCA
>NW_006160148.1:3132825-3135919 GCF_000334495.1 Tupaia belangeri chinensis | reverse complement strand
GCCGGGGCTTCGGGGAAAACGCGGCCCGGAGCGCTCCCGCTCCGGAGCCTGCGCCCCTTCCTGCGGGCGCTCCCGTCCCGGTCCGTCCCGCCCGGCGCGCAGCCTGAACTTTACCCACAGCTGCAGAATTGGCCGGAGCCCGAGACCGCGGCCGCCTCGGCCCCAGCCTGACCCCCTGGCAGCGGGCCTGGGCTCTCGGCGGCTCACTTAGCACCTTCTAGGGCTCTCGCCTTCTTCCAAGCCTTCTGCAAACGCATTCTGAGGACCCCGCCGGGGGAGCCCTGCTTTCTACCCCCGTGGCAAGCCCGCTGGGATGCCGGATCGTCGGCCAGGCTGCCCTCACTCCTCCCTGTGAGCCAGACCTGCAGGACCCTGGGGCACGAGGCCCAGGAGTTATCCCCATTTTACAGAATGCAAAGACTGAGGCGGGAGGAAAGGGCCCCTCCACTTAAAAAGTCAGAGAGCAGAGAGAAGTGGCTTCAAAAGTAGTAGTCTCCTGGGGCCAGCAGGTGGCGTGGTGATTAAGGGTGCCGAGCTCCCACACGGCCTGCTGCGGTTCGAGTCCTGGACCTGGCGGCTTGCTTTCTCATTTTCCCTCTCTCTCTCTGTACCTCTCTGGTCAAATTAAAGTAAATACGGCTAAGTAATTCTAAAAATAATAATAATTTTTTAAAAAAACCAGTAGTACCCAAAGCTGCCTCCTGTCAGCTTAGCCTAAAAAAGTTAAAAGGTTGGTCACTTAGGGAGCAAATCCAATAATGGGATCAGAGTAGTAGAGTGGGTTTGAAGTCAAAGCTGGTCCTGTCACTACTCAAAATGGTGGCCACTTAAGTTGCTTTAGGGGCAGAGGCCAGTCTTCCCGGCAGGAGAACCCAAGCCCCATTATCACTTCCTAGGAGAACTTAGCTGACAGGGACCAAGAACCCTGGTCTCAAAAAACAGTACCTTGTGGGGCCAGCAGTTAGTGTAATGGCTATGTCGCTGGACTCCCACGTAGTTGACCGTGGTTCGAGTCCCGGAGCCGGTGGCTTAAACTCACGCCAGGCACATGTGTGTGTGTGCCCAAGATCCCGAGAAGAGAATGGAGAAGGGATTGCGGAGTGGCCATCCCCCTGGGGGGTGATTTCTCGCTTTCTGTCTCTCGGTCTGTCTGACTAGCACGCCCTCGCAAGCGCTATATAAAAACAACAACAAAAAAAACAGTACTTTGTAAGACTGTAAAGAGTCCTTTAAGGCTTCAGGGGCTGGAGATACTGAGTGCTCAAACAAACCACTGCACAGGAGGGGTGCAAAAAATGCAAATACTTTTCAGCTAGATCCCACATGGTGGACTTCAGGATCCGAGTCCTGGAACAATCAGCTTGACAAACACTGGGCATGTGTAGATGTGCCCCCAATCCTGAGTGGAGGATGGAAGAGAAGGTATTGCAGCATGGCCATCCCTCTGGGAGGTGATTTTTTCACTTTGTCTCTCCTTGCAGAAATGTATGGGTGCTACAGCAAAAATTCAAATTCAAAAAAAAAACAAAAAAAGATGCTCCTCAGATTTGTTCGTGCTCCTGCAGTATAGAGTCTTTCAAGTATACCATTGCATTCTTTATTTTGGAGAGGTTTTTGCTACAGGGTGCATGTGCTCACCAGAAAGAGACAGAAAGTGAGAAATCAGGTGTGATAAGTTTAAGCCACCAGGTCCTGGACTCAAATTGCGCCACAGCTATTACACCAACTGCTGGGCCCTCAAGTTTATCAGTGCATTCTAAGCGACCATGATGGAGCTGGAGTTGGGTAGAGGCCGGTCACCTCAAAGGCCAAGCTATGCGCGGAAAACTCCAGTGCTGGCCTGGTCTACCTGCCCCTCCAAAACCCAGCAACAGCCTTTTCTTCCTCAGGGTGCCATGCTCTGCTTCCACAGGCCACCAAAGCCAGAGGCGGCTCCAGCTCCTCTCCAAGCCCCAGGCTGCCCTGGGAAAGGCCCAAACCAGTCACTAGGCACCAAGGCCTCTATTCCCCTCTGACTTTGTAAATGGAGGTCTCCCAGCCACAGAACCAGATAGTGCAGGCCCCTGGCGTTCTGACCATGTCACTCCCAACAATCCAAAAGCCCAAACTCATTTCTCCAGGAAAATGTAGAGCATCCCACACTAAACAGCCCAACTCTTGTTAACCTAAGAGCAGCGACACACACTGTCCCCACTCTCCCAAGCCAGAACCCAACCAGCCTCCCAAGAAGACCTGACTGACTCAGGACTCGGGCAGCAACCTTCAGTGCATTAGGTCCTAGAAACCGAACTACGGGCTGCCTCATACCTGGAGCACGGCTATTTAACCAGCCGCCTCTGAGCTGGCGAACAGACGTGAGTGCGGCCACAAATGAGGCATTTCTTACATGCGATTACCCTGCCATTTTCCTGAGAGCTGGGGTGTACTACGAAACCTGGAGCCCAGTGAAATTCTGGAAGCCAGTATGGATTTGTCTCCTCAAAAAAGCCTTCCTATTTCTTCAACGGCTGTGAAACGGGGTAAGCGCCCAAATCCCTTCGCCTGCACGCGGGCATGCTGTTTAGGAAACAGTCATTTCGATCTAGCAGTAAGGCACAAGTGCCCCAAAGTCTCCGGGCCGGGGGTGGGGGGATGTGGAGTGTCTCCTTTCTCACTTTTGCAAATCTCCAATCCTCTAGAGCTCTCGTCCAAGCCTACCTTTAGGGCCCCACACCACTCTCCCCGAGACTGTCGGGCAGAGGGAACTTTCTCAGAAACTGGCGCAGCGGCTGTCCCTGGGGCAATGGCCACGCCGCGGGGGGAGGGGAGCGCGGGCACGTGGCCGGCGGGGCGGCGAGACCACGGCTGGGGCGACGGGTCCTCCCTCGCCGAGCTCCTGCCCCACAGCCTGCCTTTTAACCCCGCACCAGGCGGCCCGGGAATCCCGGTGCAGACTGGCGAGCCGGGACCCGGGCCGCGCTGAATCGTTGACATGGAAACCGGACTAAAGTCTCGCTCGCTCTCCCTCGCAGGAGAGTTCTAATCGTCGGCCGCGACCGGACGGCACTTGGCAAACGCGGACTGGATCCGCGGCCCGGAGGGCCCGGCGGAGTTT
>NW_006160148.1:3128881-3129275 GCF_000334495.1 Tupaia belangeri chinensis | reverse complement strand
CGCCGGGGCGGCGAGACCACGGCTGGGGCGACGGGTCCTCCCTCGCCGAGCTCCTGCCCCACAGCCTGCCTTTTAACCCCGCACCAGGCGGCCCGGGAATCCCGGTGCAGACTGGCGAGCCGGGACCAGGGCAGCGCTCCCCTCGCCGAAGCGCCTCTGCCAGACTGGCGAGCCGGGACCAGGGCAGCGCTCCCCTCGCCGAAGCGCCTCTGCCACCAGCAGCCTGATGGCAAATACGGACTGAATCGTTGACATGGAAACCGGACTAAAGTCTCGCTCGCTCTCCCTCGCAGGAGAGTTCTAATCGTCGGCCGCGACCGGACGGCACTTGGCAAACGCGGACTGGATCCGCGGCCCGGAGGGCCCGGCGGAGTTTCTCGGAGCTGCCCCTCCA
>NW_006160148.1:3113610-3128850 GCF_000334495.1 Tupaia belangeri chinensis | reverse complement strand
CGGCCGAGGGGGGCTGGGCTGCCAGGGCGAAGCGGCTGAAAATGGCAGGGATGAGCTCTCGTCTCCCCGGGCCGCAGTGAGCTTGGATTCCGCCCGGGAGAGAATGGGGGAACGGCCTATTAAAGTCCACGCAGTCAACTGCAAAACGTGGAACCGAGGCCTGCAGGGTTTGCCAGGAGAGGAGAACGTTTGCGGGGAGGCAGCCCTTCCTCTCGGGCAGTTCGCTTCCCCTTACGGTCCGAAAGACAAAACGCAACAAACAAACAAAAGAGCGGGCTGGGCCCTCGGGGCTCCCCTCCTGGCCCCACTCCTCTTAGGGAGAGACGCGGTACGCCCTGCGACCCTGGAGAGGGTCTGCTTAGGCTCGGAGCTGCTGCCCCCACACGTTCCCGCCGCGCCAGAGCACAGACACCCGCCGGAGCTCTCCCGAGTGCGAACCGGGGCTGCGAGTTTGAGCAAAAGGGCAACTATGTCAGTTGACGGAAGCCAGAGCAGAGTTCAAAGCCTGGCGTGGATTTCCGTCTGGAGCTGTCTGTTTCTTAAAGTTTGTAACTCCGTGTTAAGAAACAGCCCCAGCGGAGGCTTCGGGATCAGTACGAAAGTCTAGCACTGCCATCTGACAGCGAGCTGCAAAACTTTGGGCTGCATATTAAGCGAGGAAAGTGGATTGAAGCGAGAGTCAAGGCAATTCATTATGTTACCGGCTCCCACACGGGAGCTGTAAGACACGAACTGGATCGCCGCGGACAGCGGTGGACCGGAGTCTGAGTGGCGCTCCCCCGCTCTTCGCGGCAACATTTTTTTTAAAACCGCCTTCCACAGGCTGGAACCTCAAAGGTGGAAGGCAGGAGGCGGCCAGCTTGGGGGGCGTTGGACAGCTGTTTCCTAGAGCGCTTCTCCACTTCTCTCCAAGTCTGAAATAAACCATTTGGGGCATTTATATTTTCGAATGATGATAAGGAACACATTTTAAGAAATGTCCATTTCTTAAGGAGACTTTCTCTTTTTTTCCCACAAAGAGTAACCATGAACAGTCTCAGGCATAAATCAGCTCGCTTAGTTTGTGTCAATGTAAAATTAAAATTACTCTCACCATCCTCCCCCAAAACCAACATCAAAAAGAAAATAAATAAAGGTCCAGCTTGGTCTGGCTTGGGGCAGGTTTCGAACAAAACCTAACACCCAGGGTCAGTCTCAAGTAGGGACGTTCTAACATGGACGTCCTCATTCCCTGCTCTCACTGGGGAGCTTGTTGACTGTTTTGGGGGAGAAGACTGAGTTACAAATACTAACAATGTTTTGAAGGGGGAACAAAACAGGGCTCGAGTTTTATGAAACCACCAGCAGATCAGAATTTTGATTTCTCAGTTCTGCTGAGTTTCGCTGAAGATGTGTGTTCATCAACCGGTTTGAAAATAGGATTCATACAAAAAGTTTGATAGCCACTTCATAGTCCACCACAAAAGAAACTTCACGTTCTTGTACTTGGCACGCGGCACCCTCAGCAGTTTTGAGGCTGGAGAGCCGGGAATCAGCGTCAGCGTCACCGAGGAGAGATACCCCAGCCAGGATGACCTGGGAAGGCCCGTGCTCAGGGACCCAAGTCTGTGCTCTGACTTCCCTTGTTAAACTAACGAAGCCGCTTGGTTCTGTTCTGTTTTATTAAATTAATCTAGGACAATTTTACACACAGGAAAATTGTTGCAAGTTGAGAATGGAGAAGACAATCAGAAGAAAACTGAAATATTCTGGGCAGGTACTTCCAGCATTGCTGGCTGAAGGCTTTCTTAGGCTGCCATTTTACTGAGATAGGAAAAAGTCAGAGCAGGCAGTTTCTCACAGCAACTCTGGGGTGGATCTGGAATGGAGTCGTTTGCTCCAACACAAGTTCTGCAGAAGTGAGTTGGAAAGAAGGAAAAGCAGGGGTGCGCACAAGCAAAACGGAGGGAGCCGGGCATGCAGTCCTGGGAAACAGGTAAGTGGCCTCAAACCAAACGTGCGGCCTGTCCCCTGCAACACGCCCATCTGAGGCTTTTCATGAAGAGCCCAATCCCAGGGACCCTATCAGGCCTACGACAGGAAGTGGCCCCTTAGAGAAAGCATTCTGACTAGCTCTAATAGTGTGTAAGTACGTCTACCCCTGCAGAAAATGACTTCTGAAGATAAAGAAAAACGACCAAATCAGAACGCCAGCCATGGGACGGACTACTGCAGTCCTGGTGCGCGCTCCACCCCACTGACACACGGTTGACCAACGACATCAGGGGACAGCTGCCAGGAAAAATGACAGGGACGTTTGGCACTTGTCCACATTATCACTTTCTTCCCTGAAATCTAACAACTTTGGAACTGGATTCGGAAGCCACTGGAGGGGTTGGAGGTGTGGATCAGCAGGCTGATTTTCTTCTTTTAAAGGTTTTTACTATAGGGCACATCTGCTCACCCAGACAGGAGAGACAGTGAGATAGTGAGAAATCACCCCCAGGGGGGATGGCCATGCTGCGGTCCTTCTTCATTCTCCTCTCGGAATTTCGGGCTCCAAATACATGTGCCTGGTGTAAGCTTCAAGTTGCCAGGTCCAGGTCTTGAACTACAGTAGACTACGTGGGAGTCCGGCACCTTAGTAGTAGGCCTACCCTCTCCAAAGAGACTACTGGAGAATGGTAGAGAGAAGTGCGTTGTTGCTTATTTCGTGTCAATATAAAGTTAAAGTTACCTTTGCTATTACCTCCCCAAAAACAAAAATCAAAAATTAAGGGTCCAAGTTGGTCTGGTTTGTGGCAGGTTTTTTGGAGAGGTTTTTGCTATAGTGCGCGTGCTCTTGCCAGAAAGAAAGAGAGAGACAGAGAGAGAGAAAGTGAGAAATCACCCCCCAGGGGGGATGGCCACACCGCAATCCCTTCTCCTCCATTCTCCTCTCGGGATCTTGGGCACGCACGCACACGCGCCGGCGTGAGTTTAAGCCACCAGGTCTGGAACTCGAATCGCGGTCGACTACATGGGAGTCCAGTGACATAGCCATTACGCCAACTGTTGGTCCCTTTTTTGTGTATGTGGCAGGTTTTTAAACAAAACTTAATACCCCAGCGTCAGTCTCATGTCAAGACTCTATTTATTTATTTATTTATTTTTCAATTATTAATTTAACTTTTTCTTTTTTTTGCTATAGGGCACATGCACTTGCCAGACAGACAGAGAGAGACAGAGAGACAGAAAGCGAAAAATCACCCCCTAGGAGGGACGGCCACGCCGCAATCCCTTCTCCTCCATTCTCCTCTCGGGATCTTGGGCACGCACGCACACGTGTCTGGCAAGAATTTAAGCTGCTGGGTCCGGGACTCGAACTGTGGTCAACTACGTGGGAGTCCAGTGACGTCATCTGCTGGTTCCCAAATGGGTCTTATTCTTTTTTTTTTAATTTTGCCTCATGGGGCATGTGGTTACTGGAAAAAGACAGAAAGAAAAGGCAAGAAAGCATCCCTTATGGGGCCGGTCACGCTGCAGGCCCTTCCCCATTTCTCCCTCCTGGGATGTTAGGCACACATACACGTGCTGGTGTGTTTTTCTTTTTTTCTTTTAAATTTATTTACATTCATTCACTGTGCATCATAACAGTATACAAAATGAGATTTTCCACCCAGAACACGCTGTATATTGGCTCAGTGAAGGATATTATCATATGTGTTATTGTCAACGAATAATTTTCCATTTCTAGTTTCTCATATATTTTGCTTCCCCTCCCCCCTCCAGCCTGGTGTGTTTTTCAAACCACAGGGTCTGAAACTTGAACCATGCAGCGCCTTAACCACCACGCCACCTATTGGCCAGACTGCCGAGGATTTTCAGTAGTCCGTTACTGACACAATTTGTTGCGCCGTAGAGAATTAAACCATCCTGCAGGCTGGCCGAGGTCCGTAGACCGGTCTGTACCCGCACACTCAGATCTGCCGTGAAGCAGCTATGCACCTGCTCGCCGTCAGTCACCCTGACGCGTGAGCCCCTGTACCTCACCACCACCAAAACTAGCCTGCTTTCTTTTTTTTTTTTTTTGGAGAGATTTTCACTGTAGGGCGCGTGCGCTTGCCAGACAGACAGAGAGAGACATAGAGACAGAAAGCGAGAAATCACCCCCCAGGGGGGATGGTCACGCCGCAATCCCTTCTCCTCCATTCTCCTCTCGGGATCTTGGGCACGTACGCACATGCGCCCGGCGTGAGTTTTAAGCCACCGGGTCCAGGACATGAACCGCGGTCGACTACGTGGGAGTCCAGCGACATAGCCATTACGCTAACTGCTGGTTCCCTAGCCCGCTTTCTTTTTCATGTCGTAATTTTGCCTCGGGATGTGTGTGTTCACCAGAGAGAGAGAGAGACGTCACCCCTCAGGGGGAATGGCCACACCGTAACTCCCTTTCCTTCATTCTCTTCTTGGGATTTTAGACACACATGCACACATGACCTTCAAGCCAGCAGACCTGGGACTCGAACCATGGTTGGCCATGTGGGAATCCAGTGCCTTACCCACCATGCCACCTGCTGGCCCCATTCGTATCTATAAACTTTCAGTACCTTGCTCCCTTGCTTTAGTTGTCTACCGTAATAGAGCCCTCATGACTACCACAGGAATAGCACTGACCGCTATTCCCTGGCGGTGGACACTTGTACAGGCCCACACGAGGACTCCCAGGAGGGCCCTGAGCCCTGCAGCGGCAGCAGTGCTAGGACCACATGCAGCACAGATGGGAGCCACTGTGCTGGGCCACACCTGGTCGCTAACGTCGCCCGGACACCCCCGAGAGTGGTTTCCATCCTCGGTGCTCTGCTCCCCGGACACTGAGGTCTTTGCCATTGCACATACTGCGCTCGCTGACCACGTCACGCCTCGCCTCTAACACACACGTGCACACGTATCCGCACATGCACGCCCGCGACGTCATGTTCTGGGGTGTGGCGCTGAAACACGAGGGGTATCTAACAGGAACAACAGGAGAAGCGTTTTCTCAACGACTGAAAACATGGAGGGCACCTAGATAGTAAAGGGCGCTGATTTTCTATTTTATTTAAGTTTTTACTTCTGCACTTTTAGCCCTAGAAAACACACTCACACCCACACACACCCACACACACACACACACACACACACACACACTTTTTATTTATGCGATCACAGAAGCTGGCCAGGATTAAGGCTATACCAAACGAATTCTACACTGCCATTTTCCCAACTCAGTGAAACAGAGGAAAACATGGAGAAGGAATATGCAGGAATGGAGTACTGCAAAAACAGGTGGGAACGTACAGGTGTGCTGGGAGGTGAGGGGAGGAGGGGATGGAGAAAGGGAGGCCGAGAGTTAAAGGTGTACGACCTCTCTGATATTCCTCTCTGATATTCGAGGCGAGGAGCCGTAGTTCCAGAGCAAGCTCGGACGTGAGACAGACACCTAGCCTTTCATCCTAAGTCTAACGGTCACGCTCGTCTGTGAACTGTAAGGGCCACCATGTGGGACAGGCTCCCCGACCAGTCGCGTGGACTGCGTCTGCCCTGAAGCATCAGAGCGCACGTTCTCAAGGCTGTCTCCTCGCTGCGATGTTTGAAGTCCGCCTACATTTTCCATTTTTAAAAAAGAATGATTTAACTTTATTTATTTATTTTAAATTTTGACCAGAGAGGGACAGAGTGATAGAGAGAGAGAGAAAGTGAGAAAGCAAGCCACCAGGTCCAGGACTCAAACCACGGTCGGCCATGTGGGAGTCCAGCTCCCTTAACCACTACACCACCTGCCGGCCTGACATTCACCATTTTTTTAAAGTTTATTTATTTATTCCTTCCATAAGTGAGAGAGACAGAGACAAAGTAAAGAGGGAGAAAGAAAGCCCCCCCCCAAAGAGAATCCTGCTGCTGCAGTCCAACCCCAGCCTTCAGCTGCCCTCAGGTCATGGATGTGCCGAGAATATTCAGGGACGGCTCCAGACTTGAACAGGGAACCTTCCCAGGTGAGATCGCCTCAAAAGCGTCATGTTTTACTGGTGTGCCACCATCTGGTCCCTGGATTTTCCAGTTTAAAAACAATTGCTAGAGTTTGCACGTATTCTCCAGAGAGATGAAGTATACCCCCCGCCCCAGTGGTGCGTGGTCACAGTGAAATCCTTTCCTTCCATTTCCCCATCCTGCCAGGATTCTGAGCCTGCTTGCACATACACCCAGTGTGTTTCCCAAACTACTGGAGCCCGGACTCAGACTGTGGTGGGCCGCGTGGGATCTGGCCTCCCTCAGCACTGGGCTTCGCAGCCAGCCTTCCTCTTGACTTGGGATATCAACCGTCTCCCTCAGTGTACTACAAATAGGAGGTCCTCTTCTTCTTTCTCAAGAATTACTCATTTTATTTTATTATTGGTGTTATTATTGTTTTTTAAATTTGACCAAACAGAGGTGTAGGGGGAGTGAGGAAGCAAACCACCAGGCATGGGACTTGAACCACAGTTGGCCATGTGGTCCAGCGCCTTAACCACCATGCCACTTGGTGGCCCCAACAGAAGGTCTTCTTACAGGCACACTGCTATGATGTACAATGTTGTATATACATACTAATTTTATTAAATATTACCACTATTTAAAAAATTTGCTCCAGAGCATGTGCACTCACCAGAGAGAGACAGAGAGAGAGAGAGAGAGAGAGAGAGAGAGAGGGAAAATTAGAAATAAAGCCACCAGGTCTGGAACTCGAACCCTAGTCAGCCATGTGTGAGTCCAACACCTTAACTACCATGCCACACTACCTTCTTACCTCCCATAAAGTACACTATAGACTGCCATCTACTTAAAAGGAAAAAAAACCCCTCCAATATAGTATTTTTATTCAAATGCTTTTTATTCAAAATTTGTCAAGCTTCTAGTTCTCAATCAAGATTTCCCGCTTCCTAAGAAGAAACTTTTATTGATGAACAAAGAGAAAAGGAAAACAAGGAAAAACGGAAGACATGGCAATTTCTGTCTCATAGGTCCTTAAAGAGATTGTGATGAGTCCAAGGAAAATAACGGATTTTTAAACATGCTTTGAGATCACCGGCATAATTATCACAGATTTTTAAAAAGAATGATTTATTTAATTTTATTTATTCACTCATTTATTTTAATTTGACCAGATACACACATGTGCACGCGCACACAGAGTGAGAGAGAGAGAGAGAGAGAGAGGGGTGAGAAAGCAAGCCACCAGGTCCGGGACTTGAACCATGGTCGACCATGTGGGAGTGTCCAGTGCCTTAACCACCACGCCACCTGCTGGCCTGCTCAGAGTATCATTATTAATATTATTACTGCTCTTCCCTCGGGCTTATAGCTCAGTCATTGTTTCCCCAAGTGAAAATTAAGATAACTTCTCCCTCCCTCCTCCTCCTCTCTCCTGCCCTCCTTTCTCCTCTTTCTTGCCCGCTTTTCTCCCGGAGGGTCACTTGGGCTCTCAGGTTGAGCGATTGTACCTGAATCAATAGCACAAAAGTGGCCACGTGCACAGTCGATGCGCCGGCGTCTGCTCGCTAAGCGCAGGCTGCTTGTGCCAGGCACTGCTGCCCCATTTGAAGCCCAGGACTCCGTGGCAACTATGGGGGATTAGGAAATCTTGGTTTCACCCATTTGGTTGTCTCTGGATTTGGAATGGTTTTTGGTCTTTGTAACCACAGAAACAACTGCCCAGCAAAGTGAATGGCTAAGATGCACCAAATCAAATAACGCCCTCCACTGGACAGATAAGAAAAGAAAGAGCAAGCCTGACCTGAAGTCCACTCATCGCAACCCTCTGACGGAATCTTGGTGCTAGCTGAGGAAGCAGAATACAGTCTTCCCACCTTTTGATCCTTGCCACTGCAGGGCTACAATTGAATCCATGCATCAGTGTTTGGTGGGTTTCAAAATGAGTGGCCTGGGAAGTCCCAGGCCGGCAGTCAGCACTTCCTCACTCCGCAGATGTGTGGCTGTCCCTTTCAGGTGGCTGGTTCCTCCAGCTCAGCCTTTTCGAGCTCCTCAGCTGGCAAGGCACAAAGCAGGACAGTTAACTGAAGGAGTCCCAGCGAGCCAAAGCTGCCCTGCACGTGCGGGACACCCCGTTTCCTCTTTCCTTCCCCTCATCAGAGAGCGTGTACACACGCACAAAGAGGAGGCGAAGAGGGAGAGGGTTTTTTGTTTTTTGAGAGGTTTTTGCTATAGGGCGCCGCGTGTGCTTGCCAGAAAGACAGAGAGAGAGACAGAGAGACAGAAAGCGAGAAATCGCCCCCCAGGGGGGATGGCCATGCCACAGTCCCTTCTCCTCCATTCTCCTCTCGGGATCTTGGGCACACACGCACATGCACCTGGTGTGAGTTTAAGCCACTGGGTCCAGGACTCGAGCCACCGTCGACTACATGGGAGTCCAGTATCATAGCCATTACGCCAACCACAGGTCTCAGAGAGAGAGAGATATTTTTCTAAAATAATTATTTATTTAATTTTATTTATTCATTCATTTATTTTAATTTGACGGAGAGAGAGACACAGAGAGAGAGAGGGAAAGTGAGAAAGCAAGCCACCAGGTCTGGTATTCGAATTGTGGTCGGCCATGTGGGAGTGTCCAGCGCCTTAACCACCACGCCACCTGCTGGTCCCGAGAGAGAGATTTTTGACAGGACCTCACCACACTGAGATCCCCCTGTCGCAGCTTCCAGGACCATAGGCACATGCCACCTGCCGCCAGGCCGGCCTATTTAGGTGGGGCCAGGAACCAAACCCAGCCTTTCCACACAGCTTCAGTCAGCGCATGGCAAAGCCCTCAGTGGGTTCCACCACAGTCAGGTTCCCTTGCTTTTCTTTTTTTTTTTTTTTCTTCCAAATCTGTGTTAGACAGAATTCCTTATGAAAAAATGGTTTTTATAAAAATGGCACCTCCAAGTCAGTTTTCTTTTCTCTCTTTTTTTTTTTTTTGAGAGATTTTTTGCCCCAGAATGTGTGTGCTCAGCAGAGAGGCCGAGAGAGACAGAAAGTGAGAGGTCACTCCCCAGGGGGGATGGCCACACCACAATCCCCTCTCCTCCATTCTCTTCGTTATTTTGGGCACACATGCACATGTGCCTGGTGTGAGTTTCAAACCTTAGGGTCCGAGGCTCGAACTGCAGTAGGCCGTGTGGGAGTCCAACATCTTAATCACTATCCACTTACTGGCCCTGAAAGCCAGTTTTCTATTACAGTATTTATAATAGAATGTCCCCATACTGCTTAGGCCTTCCTTCAGATGGGTAATGCTGATCGGTGTGATAAGGTGTTGGCAAGAGGTTAAAATGATAAAAGAGTAAAACATTTAAAAAAGATTAAAAAAGGAGAAAACAGAGACCAGCAGGTGATGCAGTAGTTAAGGTGTTGGACTTTGCCAACTGAAGTTTCAGATCCAGCGTCTTGAAAAATCACGCCAGGTCAGGACCAGCAGCTGGCAGAGCAGTTACGTCATTAGATTCCCACATAGCTGACTGCAGTTCGAGTCCTGGACCTGGTGGCTTCAAAATCACACCAGGCATGGGAACTAGCAGTTAGTGTAATGGCTATGTCGCTGGATTCCCACGTAGTCGACCGCAGTTCGTGTCCCGGACCCGGTGGCTTAAAACTCACGCCGGGCGCGTGTGCGTGCGTGCCCAAGATCCCGAGAGGAGAATGGAGGAGAAGGGATTGCGGCGTGACCATCCCCCCTGGGGGGTGATTTCTCGCTTTCTGTCTCTATGTCTCTCTCTGTCTGTCTGGCGAGCGCACGCGCCCTACAGTGAAAATCTCTCCAAAAAAAAAAAAAAAATCACACCAGGCATGTGTGCGTGTCTAGGATCCCGAGAGCAGGATGGAGGAGCAGGGATTGCAGTATGGCCATCCCCCATGAGTGGTGATTTCTCACTTTCCCTCTCACTATGTCTGTCTCCCCCTACCCCCAGGAGCATACACAGCATAAGACCAAAAAACCTTTAAAAACAAAACAAAACAAAAAATGAAAATCACACCAGGTGCATGTGAGTGTATGCCCAAAATCTCTAGACGAGAATGGAGAAGGGATTGTGACATAGCCATTCCCCAGGGGGTACTGGGGATTGATTTCTCACTTGCCAGCACTCCCTCTCTCTGTCTCTTCAGCAAGTGCACACACCATACGGCAAAAACCTAAACAAATGAAACAAAGGGGAAGCCGGCAGGCGGCATGGAGATCAAGGTCCTGGACTCCCACGTGGCTGACTGCAGTTCAAGTTCCAGGCCTGATGGCTTGAAACTCACGCTGGGCGCATGTGTGTGCAGACCCAAAATCCGAAGAGGAGAATGGAGAAGGGAATGAAGTGTGGCCATTCCTGGGGTGGGGGGTGGTTCTCACCTTCTCTCTTTCTGTCTCTCTGTGTCTCCAGTGAGGGCATGTGCCCTAGAGCAAAAAACAAAACAAAAGAAAACAGACAAACAAAAAACCCCAAGAAACTCGAAAACCAAAGAAAAAAGGAAGAAACAAATTTCACTAACACTGCATGTCAGAAACGTGCAAATGAGGGGGCCAGCAGTTGGCGTAATGGCTATGTCGCTGGACTCTCATGTAGCTGACCGCGGTTCGTGTCCTGGACCCGGTGGCTTAAAACTCACGCCGGGCGCGTGTGCGTGCGTGCCCAAGATCCCGAGAGGAGAATGGAGGAGAAGGGATTGCGGCGTGGCCATCCCCCCTGGGGGGTGATTTCTCGCCTTCTGTCTCTCTGTCTCTGTCTTTCTGGCGAGCCCATGCACCCTATAGCAAAAACCTCTCCAAAAAAAAAAGAGAAAGAAACTTGCCAATGATAATTCATATTGCTACATTTTCTTCTAGAGCCCAAGCAAACTGAGACAAATTCAGCCTAAAATTTGAAAGAACATAAAAACAAAAAGGGAACAAAAGCGTTGGGCAGTCTTTTGCATCTGTCTCTGACACTTGCGGAGGGGCCATTCCCACTGGGGGGTGATTTATCACTTTCTGTTTCTTTGTCTCTCTCTCTCTCCAGAAAACACATGCACCCTATACCAAAAATCTCTAAGAAAAAAGACCATCCTCACGTAACATTTCCTGACTGTTATTATTATTATTTTCCTTGAGAAAGCAAAGGGGGATGACCTCACCACAATCCCTTCTTTATTCGCCTCGTGGGACCTTGTACACTCATATCTCTCAAATTGCCAGGTCTGGGACTGGAACTGTGCAGTCACCATGTGGGATCCGGTTGCTCAACCACCATGCCACTGGTGGTCCCATGTGTTTTGTTTTTTCCCCAAGGTTTTTGCATAGGATGAGTGTGTTTGCTGGAGAGAGACAGAGAGACAGTAAGGGGGAAAGTGAGAAATCCCCCCCAGAAAGCATGGGCACACCATAATCCCTTCTCTTCCATCCTTCTACTGGAATTTTGGGCATGCATGCACACATGCCCGGCGTGATTTTCAAGCCACCAGGTCTGGGACTCGAACTGCAGTCAGGATGTGGAAGTCCAGTGCTGTAACCATTATGCCATCTGACTTTGTTTTTGGATTTTTTAAGAGAGATTTTTGCTATAGGGTGCACATTCTTGCTGGAGAGACAGCGAGAGACAGAGAGACAGAAAGTGGGAAATCACCTCCCAGGGTCATGGTCACATTGCAATCCCTTCTCCTCATTCTCCTCTTGGGATTTTGGGCATGCATGCACACACGCCCAGCTTGCTTTAAGCCACTGAGTCTGGAACTCAAACCATGGTCGACTACGTGGGAGTTCAGTGACATAACCATTATGCTATCTGTCGATCCCTCATGAAAAACAATATTAAGTGCATGTGCACCAACATCAATCTTCACAACACGTAAAACAAAAATGAAAGAGAAAAGATAAATCCACAATTATAGTTGCAGATACCAACATTTTCCCCTGAGTAAGTGACAGAACGAGTAAAAGAAAATAAATAAGAATATAGAAATTTTGGGGCCGGTAGGAGGCATGGTGGTTGAAGGCACTGGACTCCCACATGGCTGACCGTGGTTCAAGTACCAGACCTGGTGGCTTGCTTTCTCACTTTCCCTCTCTCTCTCTCTCTCTCTCTGGTCAAATTTAAATAAAGAAAGAAAGTTAAATAAAATAATTATTTAAAAAAAAGAATATAGAAGTCTTTAACAATGTTTTCCACCACCTACACCTAATCGATTCTTGAAAGATACTGCATAAACATGTTAGAATGCACATGTTTCTTTTCAACAGCATATGTAATATTGAGTCATCTGAAAAGTCATGATGCATTTTTCCATGTTTTCTACACAAAAATGCATCATGATTTTTCTGACAACCCAATAGTTCACCATGACAGAGCGTATTTGGAGCCATAAAAATGAGTGTCAACAAACTTGAAAGAGAAACAATACAAAGATAGCCTCTTACCACAAAAGATTAAACGAGGAATCAATAACAGAAAGATATCTTAAAAATCCTCAAATATTTGGAAATTACACAGCACTTCTAAACAATGTATTGATCAAAGGAGAAATCATTACGGACACTAAGAGAACTTTGTACTGGGACCAGCAGTGGTGTGGTATTTAATGGCACTGGACGCCCATATGGCCAACCACTGTTCGAGTCCCAGACCTGTCGGCCTGCCTTCTCACTTTCCCTCTCTCTCTGTGGTCAAATTGAAAAATAACAATAATAAGGAACTGGCAGGTGGTGTGGGGGTTAAGGGCGCTGGACTCCCACATGGCCGACTGTGGTTCGAGTTCTGGACCTGGTAGCTTGCTTTCTCACTCTCTCTCTCGCTCTGTTCCCCTCTAGTCAAAATAAAATAAATACATAAATAAATAAAGTTACATAAAATAATTCTTTAAAGAGATAATAAAATAATTATTAAAAAACCCCAGAATACTCTGTACTGCAAAACAATAGTTATTGAATATCAAGACTTGATAATGCAGCTAATATAATCTTAGGACAAAACTGTACAGTGTAAAAGACAGATACTATAAAAGTACAGTCAAATGAACAAAGAACTAAATATCCCTCCTAAGGAGAAAAAACAAAGCAGTTAAAAAAAAAAACAAAAAAAGGAAGGGGGCCGGCAGGTGGTGTGGTGGTTATGGGTGCTGGACTCCCACATGGCCGACCGTGGTTCAAATTCTAGATCCGGCAGTTTGATTTCTCACATGCCCTCTCTTTCTCTCTCTGTCACTCTGCCCCTCTCTGGTCAAGTTAAATAAATAAATAAAGTTAAATAAAATCATTCTTTTTTAAAAAGGAAGTACATAATGTAGGTACAGCAGAAATGATTAAAGTTGAACATAGACAGTAGACAGGATGAAAGCCAAAACTCAGTTCTCCGAAATAACTAATGAAATCGATAACCTTCTAGCAATAATTTATCTAGGGTGAAAAAAGAGAAAGGCACAAAATCAGGATAGACATGGAGACATACTACAGATCTTATAGACGATAAAAACATGTCCATTTTCCAACCCATAATGAAATAACAGATCCAAATAGTGACTATTTTTTACCACAGAAATCATGAGAAAAAGGGTTGGTGAGGATTTTTTTTTTTTTGAGAGATTTTCGCTATAGGGCGCGCTCGCCAGAGAGAGAGAGAGACATAGAGACAGAAAGCGAGAAATCACCCCCCCAGGGAGATGGTCACACTGCAATCCCTTCTCCTCCATTCTCCTCTCGGGATCTTGGGCACGCATGCACACGCGCCCGGCGTGAGTTTTAAGCCACCAGGTCCGGGACGTGAACCGCGGTCGACTACGTGGGAGTCCAGCGACATAGCCATTACGCTAACTGCTGGTTCTCAGGATTTTTTAATGAAAGAATCAAACCAAACACCTGAGCTCACTTTTCAATATTAACATTTCTAAAAATGGAACAAGAAGACATTGTTTTGTTTCTGGATGTGTTGTAATTAAGACATACACAAAACAGCATATGAAATATTGTTTAAAGAAAATTGAGGGACCAGCAGTTGGCATAATGACTATGTCTCTAAACTCCCACGTAGGCGACCGTAGTTCGAGTCCTAGACCTGGTGGCTTAACCTCACGTCAGGCGCATGTGTGTGCGTGCCCAAAATCCCAAGAGGAGAATGTGGCCAACCCTGCTGGGGGGTGATTTCTCGCTTTCTGTCTCTATGTCTCTCTCTCTCTGTCTCTCTGGTGAGCGCACACAACCTGTAGCAAAAACCTCTCCAAAAAAAGAAAATTGAAGCAGATTCTAATCAAGTCTCTAAATGTAACTTTCAGTTTACAGAAAATACAGAGAACAAATTATACCATAAGAATAATGACACTGAGGCCAGCAGGTGGCATGGTGGTTAAGGCACTGGATTTCCAAATGGCCAATCACAGTTCAAGCCCCAGACCCAGCAGCTTGAAAATCATGCTGGGTGCATGTGCATGTGTACCCAAGATTCCCAGAGAAGAATGGAGGAGATTGGGTTGTGGCATGGCCATTCCTATATGACTCAGTATGCAGGCCCTATGGCAAAAACCAGTTGAAGATGTTGTTGCTGAAAGCATAATTTTCCAGGAGAGTCAGCAGGGGCAGGTTATCCTGGCCTGGGATGTCCAAGGAGGCTATTAGCAATCTGGACCATGGTCTTCAAATTCATAGTCATCTAAGTCATCTTGCATCCCACAAAGTATAGAGAGATCTCTGCCATCTTGGGATCTCTTTTTTCTTTTTCTTTCTTTCTTTCTTTCTTTCTTTCTTTCTTTCTTTCTTTCTTTCTTTCTTTCTTTTTCTTTTCTTTTCTTTCTTTTTTTTGCTATAGGGCACGTGCGCTCACCAGACAGAGAGAGACAGAGAGACAGAGAGAGACAGAGAGACAGAAAGTGAGAAATCACCCCCCGGGGGGATGGTCACGCCGCAATCCCTTCTCCTTCATTCTCCTCTCGGGATCTTGGGCATGCACGCACATGCGCCCGGCGTGAGTTTTAAGCCATCAGGTCCGGGACGCGAACCACGGAGGACTACATGGGAGTCCAGCGATATAGCCATTACGCTAACTGCTGGTCCTTTTTTTTCTTTTTTTTAAGAGAGATTTTTGCTATAGGGTATATACACTCACCGAAGAGACAGAGAGAGACAGACAGACAGATAGTGAGAAATCACTCCCCAGGGTAGATGGCCACACTGCAATTCTTTTTTTTTTTTGAGAGGTTTTTCACTATAGGGTGCGTGTGCTTGCCAGACAGACAGAGAGAGACAGAGACAGAAAACGAGAA
>NW_006160148.1:3112813-3113538 GCF_000334495.1 Tupaia belangeri chinensis | reverse complement strand
GGAAATCACCCCCCAGGGGGGATGGCCACGCCGCAATCCCTTCTCCTCCATTCTCCTCTCAGGATCTTGGGCACGTACGCACACGCGCCCGGCGTGAGTTTAAGCCACCGGGTCCGGGACTCGAACCGCGGTTGACTACGTGAGAGTCCAGTGACATAGCCATTACGCTAACTGCTGGTCCCAACACTGCAATTCTTTATCCTCCATTCTCCTCTTGGGATTTTGGGCACACATACATACACACCCGGCATGAGTTTTAAGCTGCCGGGTCCAGGACTTGAATCACAGTTGAATACTTGGGAGTCCAGCAACATAGCCATCATGTCATCTGCTGGTCCCGAGTCATTCTTTAAAAGAAAAAATATACATAGATCAGCTTTGCAATATACTGGGTTGTCAGAAAAGTCATGAGACATTTTTGTATAGAAAAACAGAAAAGGGGCCAGCAGTTGGTGTGGTAGTTAGGGCGCTGGACTTCCACATGGCCCGCTGCAGTCTGAGTCTCAGACCTGGTGGCTTGCTTTCTCACTTCCCCTTTCTCTCTGTGTGTCTCTCTTCAGTCAAATTAAAAATATTAATAAATAAAATGAGGTCCCTGCGAACAAGGCACTGCGAGCAGCGTGGAGCGTGCGGGCCGTGGCCTGCAGCCTGTGCGCGACCTTGGCGCCCGCTCTGTCCTGCCCGCGGGGGCCCTGGCGGCTGGGGGTGGGGCTCGGCAGGAGCCT
>NW_006160148.1:3096185-3112700 GCF_000334495.1 Tupaia belangeri chinensis | reverse complement strand
GAAAGAGTGAGAGCTGCTGGTGACCTCTATTCTCCTCTGTCAGGAGAAGTCACTGAGATCAATGAAGCTCCTGCAGAAAACCCAGGACTCGTCGACAAACCTTGCTATGAAGCTAGGTGGCTGATCAAGGCCATACGGAGTCACCCTTCAGAACTAGATGAACTAAGGAGTGGAGATGCGTGTGAGAAATACGTAGTCTACTGAAGGGGGAAAGCAGAGCCCTTAAACAAAGTGGTGTCAAACAGCTTAAGCCAGGCATAGTTGTCTTAGATCAGGGGTTGATAGAAGACTGAAATTGCAACTTTAGCAATACCAGTGGGAAAAGAAACGACTCAGAACACCACTACTGGAAAGAACCCCTTAACTTTCTAACGATCATATTTTTAATAAACACAAAATGTATCTTTTTCACAATATTCTATGATTCTTAGTCTATGAGCACAAGTATTCGGAATTCATGAAATTATCTGTGATTAAAAACTAGTTATAAAAATGATGTAATTAGTGATAACACTGTTCGCCTAAGCCTTACAGAACACTGTGTACAACCATCCCTGGATGTGGGTCAGAATACTTCATTTCCTCCCCATTGGAAATCAGTGGGAGTGGAGCAAAGTGTTTGTTAGTTGTATAGTGTTAAAGAGCAGCACTATTGTAGTTTCCCCATTTACTGCAGTTGCTGGTGCTATTTTATACAGTTGAAGCAACAGCTTTGCAGCAAAATAAGACATAATAAAATATTCTATTCCTCCATTAAAAAAATAAATAAAATGAAATAAACAATTATCTAAAAATAAAAATGAAAGAAAGAAAAATAGAAAAAATACATCCCGACTTTGCTGGCAGCCTAATATTTATAACTCACACATTAAAGTGTACAGTTCAGGCTGGCTCCATTCCTTGTGGTTAAGGAAGCAGGGTCCCACATGGCTGACCCCATGGTTCAAGTCCAGGACCCAGCAGCTTGGGAAACACACTGGCTGCATGTGCATGTGTGCCCAAAGTTCCAAAAGAAGGGAGAATGGAGGAGAGGGGTTTGGGGTGTGACCGATCCCATGGGGGTGCTTTCTCTTCTCCCCTCACTCTCTCTGGAGAGTGTTTGTGCTCTCTTAAAAAAAAAAAAAAGTGTACAGTTCAGTGGTTTTTAGCCTATTCAGAACTGCACAATTATCATCACAATCGATTTTACAGCATCTCATCCTTGGCTATCGGTAACCTAGTCTCTGCCTGTAGATTTGCCTGCTCTGGGTATCTCATACAAACAAAATCAAGCCACACGTGGTCTTTTGTGACTGGCCTCTTTCATGTTTTCAAGGGTCTTCCACGTGGTACACCGTCTTGGTCCTTCCCCATAACTGGCAGACTTGTGGGTGCACTCCTCACAGGGCTCCTGAGCACCCAGGTCCCCTGGAAGAAGCCCTTCTCCTCCCACTGCGAGCCGGCGATGAGGAGACCTTTAGCAGAGTTCTCTTCTTCCTCTTCTCTCTGGGACTGAGCAGCTCCAGCGCAGCTGGCCCTCGGCCAAGCTTCCTCTCCAAGACACCTGCAGACGCTGCCAGTGCTGCCACCTTATGCCCGCTCCTTGAAGCAGTGGACTCTGCGTCCAGCGCGGTCTTCCTCTGAGAACCCTGCTCTCTGCTGTTTCCACAGCAATCGGGGCTGCAACTCATGACAGCGTGACCAGGAGAGGTCGAGCGGGTACGGTGTGGGAACGTGGGCCTGCGACCTTCAAACCGCCACGAGGCGAGGAAAGAAGCGAGCACGGTGGCTGAAGACGAGCGAGGCTGTAGTCTCTCGTCCTGCCCTCCCGGCTACTGCTCTAGGCCCCACCTCCGTGCTCACCTCAGTCGGTTCCCGGTTCCCATGCGACTCTCCGCAGAAGGGAGCTGCATACCACTCCCTGCTTGTTTCTGCCTAGACGGTCCTGTCTCTTCCGGGGGGCACGACGGTTGTATACGCAAGACGCCTGGGTCCGCTCAGGTTACTTCTATAAATGTAGCTCTTGGCCCAGCTCAGGCGGTGCAGCAGTAGCTTGTTGCTCTATAGTGCAGGAAACCACCTGGAAGACCAGGGGTTCGATCCCGGTCTGCCGGTACACCTGGGTGGGCGCGCGTGTGCTCGTGACCACGGCTGGCTGGGAAGGCTGGGGAGGACTGAAGCAGGAGACTCTGCTAAGGGTGCTTTTTTCTCTCTTCCTCTCTCCTGTGAAAGAAAGAAAGAAATGGGGGGAAGGGGATCTAAACATTCTGCTCTACTAAACAGCAAAACGTAAAAAAGGTTTTTTCTTATTATTTCTAAAAATTATTTTATTGAACTTTATTTTATTTATTTATTATAATTTGACATAGAGGGAGAGAGAGAGGGAAAGTAAGAAAGCAAGCCACCAGGTCCAGGACTTGAACCACAGTCAGCCACGTGGGAGTCCAGAGCCCTTAACCACCACACCACCTGTTAGCCCCAGTATTACTAACTTTTTGTTAAATAATTATTTTATTTAATTTTATTTGTTCATTCATCTATTTTAATTTGACGAGAGAGAAAGTGAGAAAGCAAACCGCCAGGTCCAGGTCTTGAACCCAGGTCGACCACGTGGGAGTCCAGCGCCTTTAACCACCACACCATCTGCTGGCCCCAGTATTACTATATTTTTAATTTGTCAGAGCATGTGTCCTTACCAGAGAGAGACAGAAAGTGGGAGAGAGAGACGGCCCAGCAGGTGGTGTGGAGACTGAAGTAGCTGAATCTCACATGGTTGACTTTGCAGTTCAAATCCTGGACACAGTAGCTTCAACACACTGGTCACATGTGCATGCATACCCAAAATCCTGAGAGGAGAATGGGGGAGAAGGAATTGAGGCGTGGCCATCCCCCCTGGGGGACAAGTTCTCACTTTCCCTGTCTCTCTCTGTTTATTTCTGGTGTTTGCATGTGCCCTATGGCAAACTTTAAAAAAAAGAAAGGAAGAAAGAGGGAGAGGGACAAGCACCACACCAGGTGTGACCCACACTGCAACCACAAGACCTCCTACTCCATCTCTCCGTCTTTTCAGGGTTTGGGGCATGCACGTACATACGTCCAGTGTGTTTTTCAAACTGCTGTAGCTAGATTCCAATCATGGCCGATGTGGGACCAGGTTTCCTTAACTATCAGGCCACAGGGCCAGCCCTAAAGAAAAGGTTTTCTGTTCAGAATCAAGATGATCTTCCTCAATAAATGAAGCTACCCAAAGCCAAATTCTATTATTATTATTAATTTTATTTTATTTATTATTATTCAATTTGACCAGAGAGAGAGAAAGAAAGGAAGAGTGATAGAGAGAAAGCAGGCCACTAGGTCCAGGACTTGAACTGCGGTCAGCCATGTGGGATTCCAGTGGCTTAACCACCATGCCACCTGCGGGCCTCAAGCCAAATTTTCGAAACTAATTATTTATTTATTATTTTTATTGGACCAGAGAGAGAGAGAGGGAAAGTGAGAAAGCAAGCCACCAGGTCCAGGACTTGAACCATGGTCGCCAATGTGGGAGTTCAGTGCCTTAACTACCATGCCACCTGCTAGGCCCCCAAAGCCAAACTTTTATGAAACATACTTAAATTATCAGTCCCAAAGAAAAACTAACATAGTCACAAACATGCTTTCCCTCAGTACTTATGCCTGGTTGGGGACACTGTCGTTTTGAGGCCTGTATAATAGTTCCATTACAGACTACGGGGCACTACCCTTTACTCCCCGAGTAGCCCTTGTATCTCCCCTCATGCCCTCATTCCTAGGAAGTGCTTTTCAAATTAAAACTCCGGGGGCCAGCAGGTGGCGTGGTGTTTGGGGCACTGGACTCCCACATGGCTGACCATAGTTTAAATCCTGGACCTGGGGGCTTGAAAATCATGCCGGGCATGCATGCCCAAAATTCTAGGAGGAGAAGGAAGAAATCCCTTGGGAAGTGAGTTCTCACTCTGTCTCGCCAGCAAGCACACGTGCCCTATTGCAAAAACCTAAAAAAGAAAAAAAGTGCAAGTTAAGATTCCAGATGCCTATTCGTCCTTCAACTGCCATTGCCCCTCTCATAATCATTCAGAAAATGTCAAATACTGCTACTCTCTAGCCCAGTACTATACACAAGGCAGACAAGGTTCCAGCTCTGAGTGTGGAATGTTGGGGTACACTGCAGCCCTAACAGACCTGTCAGGCCTGTGCGGGGGATCTCTCTGGGTCTTGATGTATCCTGCTGTCTCGGAGTGAAATGAGCGAGGATGGCCAGGTAAGGGTCCGGCGGTCCTGGCCAGCAGAGCCTTCAGCTGCCTTCTTACTTCCACCCTGAGAACCACCGAGGTACGAGGGCTGGGAGCCCTACCATTCATAGCCGTCGCGACACTATAAATTCTATTTATATATATTAGATAACATTAGTCTATTATAAAAGAGAATTATTTACGTGATGAAAGATTTCACAGCTTCCGTGGAGTGGGCAGCTTGTGTCACGCCATTTCAGTGGTGGTTTATTACAGTCTACGTACGTTCCAAGAATGTCATGATCTTTTTAAAATATTATTATATTTAACATTATTTATTTTATTTTAATTTGACCAGAGAGGGACAGAGTGAGAGAGAGACAGAAGGAAAGCGAAATAGCAAGCTACCAGGTCCGGGACTGAAACCGCAGTTGGCCACATGGGAGTCCAGCGCCCTTAACCACCACGCCACCTGCCAGCCCCAAGAATGTACTATCTCTAAATAAAAAATACTCCCCGTCATCTGGAACTGCTGTGGTGCCTCCCTCCTCTGGAAGAAGAACTTTATCTCCGACTTTCACACTAACTGCTGAATCTCTCCACCCTCTCGTTAAGAGCCAGGTCCGACAGCTGGTACTGTTGCTTACAGTACTTTTTCTGGAAGCTTTACTGTTTTCGCAGCACTGCTTTCAACCAATACTCGGTCAAAGAGTGCAAGAAACTTCCTAAGTTCCCATCTTGCCATGACTCCCACAGACCCAGCCTGTATTCTGGTCTCTGGTCTCATGCCATGGCAGGTAGAGAGACCCACTACCATGTTCTTTTATTTTTTTTAATTATTATTTTATTTAACTTTATTTATTTATTTAAATTTGACCAGAGAAGGACAGAAAGAGAGAGAGAGAGAAAAGAGAAAGTGAGGAAGCAAGCCGCCAGATCCAGGATTCAAACTGTGGTCTGCCGTGTGGGAGTCCAACACCCTTAACCACGATGCCACTGCCGAGCCCCCACTATCAAATTCTTAAACCCTAGCTTTTACCGGGCATTGCTTAGAAACAGTTTTACATCTAATCTTTGTTAATTTATACAGTTTTATATTATTTAGTAGCATCAACAATTTGCATTATGGGTTGGTTTGTATACGCAATCCTTAATCCCCGGGGATTCAGAGCCAAGTGTCCCACGCCTTGCCTATTTTCTTCTCCTATTGTCTCCCACAGGGCTGGGCTAGCCTTGTCTCCCACGGGGCGGTGTTAGCCAATGGGAGCTTGCTACGTCTTTATTGCTGGTCAGCTTGTAGCAGAACCCGTTATAACACATTATTTATTCTCTCTTGCTTGGGGAGGGGGCAAAGCAACCAACCAGATCTAAAGACACATTTAGAGGACCTGTCAGTGTAAACAGGTTTGTGTTTATTCTGACTCTGTCGCTGCAACTTAGTAAAGCTTCATTTATCTAACACCTCGGAGAATGTGAAAAGCCTGAATTCATTTTCTAAATAATTGAAACAAATCCCTTTCTTCTTTTTTTTTTTTTTTTAAAAAGAATCATTTTATTTAACTTTATTTATTATTATTATCATTATTATTTTTCAGTTTGATCAGAGAGAGACAGAGAGAAAGAGAGAGAGAGGAAGTGAGAAAACAAGCCACCAGACATGTACTATGGTCGGCCATGTGGGAGTCCAGCGCCTTTAAGCACCATGCCACTTGCCGGTCCCAAAACAAATCCCTTTCAATGCAAAATGTTCAAAAATCCACTTTAAATAAAATATTATTTATTTATTTATTTATTTATGGAGAGGTTTTTGCTATAGGGCGCGTGCACTCGCCAGAAAGACAGAGAGAGACAGAGAGACAGAAAGTGAAAAATCACCCCCCAGGGGGGATGGCCATGCCTCAATCCCTTCTCCTCCATTCTCCTCTCGGGATCTTGGGCACGCACGCACACGCGCCCGACGTGAGTTTAAACCACTGGGTCCGGGACTCGAACTGCGGTCGACTATGTGGGAGTCCAGCAACATAGCCATTATGCTAACTGCTGGTCCCGAAATACTATTTTTTAAAAAACAGATCCCTGCTTTCCTGAAATGTACAGCAAATGTAATTTAACCTCAAGGGGAAAAAAGGCATTCAGAACTAGACTACAAAGTAATACATCTTTGGGAAATGGTGAACTATTATAGGCTTTTTGTTTTACCTCCTCAGATCCCAGGCTGGTGCCATTTTGGACTCTGATTCTTGTATGTCCTTCTAATAATTTTCTTTCTGGGGCCACTAAGTGGCATGGTGGTCAGGTCCTGGCCCTAGTGGCTTCAAAATCATGCTGGGTGAGTGTGCGTGCATGCCCGAAATCTCCCAAAACTTTTTTTTTTTTTTTAAAGAAGTATTCATTTGAGGACCAGCAGGTGGCATGATGGCTAAGGTGCTGGACTCTCAGATGGGCAACTGTGGTTCGAGTCCCAGACCTTATGGCTTGCTTTCTCGTTTTCTTTCTCTCTGTCTTTTTCTGGTCAAATTCAAAAATAATGATAAATAAAAGTTAAATAAAATAATATTAAAAAAATTTTTTTAAATAAAAAGAGTTACTTATTTGGGACCAGTAGAGGTCATAATGGTTACGTCTCTGGACTCCCACAAAGTTGGCCATGGTTTAAGTCCTCCTGGCGACTTAAACCTCATGCCAGGTGCATGTGTGTGCATGCCCCAAATCCTGAAAGAAGACTGGAGGAGAAGGGATTGCGGCGTGGCCATCCCCCAGGGGGAGACTTCTCACTTTCTGTCTCTCCGTCTCTCTCTGTCTCTCTGTCGAGTGCACACACCGTATAGCAAAAACCTCTCTAAAAAAATAGAATTATTCATTAAATTTTATCTATTATTATTACTTTCAATTTGCTATATGCACTCACCAGAGAGAGAAAGAGAGAGCGCATGAAAACAAGGCTCCAGGTCTAAAACTCGAACTGCTGTTGGCCATGTGGGAGTCCAGTGCCTTAACCACCACGCCATCTGCTGGCCCCTTTTCTTTCTGTTTTTTTTCCTTTGTTAAGCTATTAGGTTACATCTCTTGCTACTTCCTGGGTGGCTGGCTTTAGCAGTGCTTTTTTTGTTTTTGTTTTTTGTTTTTTAAGAATTATTTATTTTTATTTCTATTTTATTTATCTATTTATTTTAATTTGACCAGAGAGAGACAGTGAGAGAGAAAGAGAAGGAAAGCGAGAAAGCAAGCTACCCAGGTCCAGGACTTGAACTGTGGTTGGCCATGTGGGAGTCCGGCGCCTTAACCACCACAGTACCTGCCGGCCCCAGCAGTGCTCTTAATCTGTGTCCTAGCATGGTATGTAAAGTAAATAGGTTTTGATTCTGAGGATCTCTCTTAGAAGTAGCACTAGCTTTTCAAAGGCAGTTCAATAGTCTTTTTCATTTGCTTTGGTATTTTCAGTTCCCTTACTGATGGCCTGGATTGTTGGCTACATTACCCTTTGTAGAAAATTGAGGTGTTACCTTAGAACTTCTCTGCTAACACCGTTCTGCCAGATATAACTTTTTCCATCAGAAGTTTGCCTTTGTTTCTAAACTGTTCTTTTCAGTTCTTCCTGATTTCTGATTTCAGAACATCAGTCCTCCGACATAGAACAGAGGAAACCTAAATAATTTTGAAAACTGGTAAAATTTAATGGCCTTGGGGCCATCAGGTAGCGTGGTGGTTAAGGCGCTGGACACTCCTACATGGCCAACCACAGTTCTAGTCCCAGACCTGGTGGCTTGCTTTCTCACTTTCCCTCTCTTTCTCAATGTGTGTCTCTCTCTGGTCAAATTAAAATGGATGAATGAATACATAAAATTACAGAAATAATTCTTTTTAAAAAAATTAATGTCCTTTGGGACCAGCAGGTGGCATGGTGATTAAGGTGCTGGATACTCCCACATGGCTAACCATAGTTCAAGTCCCAGACCTGGTGGCTTGCTTCCTCACTTTCCATCTCTCTCTCTCTGTCTCTTTCTGATCAGATTTTAAAAATAAATAAATAAATAAAATTAGAATAAATGATTCTTTAAAAAAATTAATGTTCTAATAGATTACAAGGAACCTTTCAAATACAATGTTTTTTTTTTCCCCTGTGAGGAAAAGATCTTCAATTTAATTCATTCATTTATTCATTCATTCATTCATTTTAATTTGACCAGAGAGAGAGAGAGAGAGAGAAGTGAGAAAGCAAGCCACCAGGTCCGGGACTCGAACCATGGTCAGCCATGTGGGAGTGTCCAGCACCTTAACCACCACGCCACTTACCAGTTCCCCAAATTGGTTTTAAGTTAAAACCAGCGTACCCATGGGACCAGCCGTTGGCGTAATGGCTATGTCGCTGGACTCCCATGTAGTCAACTGTGGTTCAAGTCCCAGGCCCAGTGGCTTAAACTCACACCAGGTTCATGTGCGTACGTGCCCAAGATCCTGAGAGAAGGGAGGAGAAGGGATTGTGGCGTGGCCATCCCCCGGCCGGGGGGTGATTTTTCTCTTTCTGTCTCTCTGTCTCTCTGGAGAGCGCATGTACCCTATAGCAAAAAACCTCTCCAAAAAAGGGAAAAAAAAAAGTACCCACCTTACCATTTTTTTTCTCAATTTTTTTTTAATTGCCTGAAGGCACTGTGTTGTTTGCCGGAAAGAGAAAGGGAGAAGGCAACCCCCAGTGGGTGTGGTCATGCTGCAACCCCTTCTCCTACACTTCTCTATTCGGCTGAGATTTGGGCATGCACACATATGAACCAGGAGTGTGTTTTTCTTTCTTTCCTTTTTTTTAGAGGTTTTTGCTATAGGGTGCGTGTGCTCGCCAGAAGGACAGAGACAGAGAGACAGAAAGCGTGAAATCACCCCCAGGGAGGATGGCCACGCCGCAATCCCTTCTCCTCCATTCTGGATCTTGGGCACACATGCACTCGCACCCGGCATTAGTTTAAGCCACGGGGTCTGGGACTCAGACTGCGGTGGACTACATGGGAGTCCAGCGACATAGCCATTACGCTAACTGCTGGTCCCACGTGTTTTTCTTTTTCCTTCTTACTTTCTTGTTTTTCAAGAGATATTTTTGCTATAGGGCACGTGTGCTCACAAGAGAGACAGAGAGACAGAAGGTGAGAAATCACCCCTCGGGGGGGCCATGCCTTAATCCCCTCTCCTCCATTCTCCACTTGGGATTTTGGGCACCCATGCACATGTGCCTGGTATGAGTTTCAAGCCACAAGGCCTAGGACTTGAACTGAAGTCGACCATGTGAGAGTCCAGGCTTAACCACCACGCTATCTGCTGGCCCCAAGGGGTGTGTTTTTCAAGTTGTCAAGGTCAATATTCAAACTCTTGTCTGCCACGCGGATTGGGTTCCCTTAACTGCTAGACTATAGGACAGCCTCCTATTTTATTTTTTTTATTTGCTAGAGGGCATATGAGCTCACCAGAGAGAGAAATGAAAAGTGAGAAAGCGCCCCCCACAGGGGATGGTCATGCCACAATCCGTCTCCCTCCATTTCTCCTCTTAGGATTTTGGACACACATGCATGCATGTGTATGTCAAGCCTCCAGGTCTAGGACTCGAATTGCTCAGTCAGCCATGTAGGATCCAACTGTCTTAACCACACCATTGGCTGGTCTACACCCTAATTTTAGTTTTAATTAATTAATTAATTAATTGTAGTGTGCTATAATGTACATGCACTTGCCAGAGAGAGGGAAAGTGAGAAATCACTCCTCCCCTCGGGAGGATGGCCATGCTGCAATCCCTCCTCCCCTAGTCTCCTCTCAGGATTTTAGGCATATACGCACTCAGTATGTTTTTCAAGCTGCTGGGTCTGGGACCTGAATAGCATAGTTGGCCATGTGGGATCCAGCTGCCTTAACCACCATGTCACCAGTTGCCCTCCCACCTGCTAATTTTTAAAATGCAGGAGCTAATATCTAAACTTGAGTGTCCAGGGGCCGACTGCAGTTCTGAACCTGGTGGCTTGAAAATCACACAGGATGCCTGTGCGTGCGTGCCCAAATCCCAAGGAGAATGGAGGAGGAGGGATTGTGCCAGGGCCATTCCTCCTGAGGGGTGATTTCTTACTTTCCTCTCACTGTCTCTCTGTCTCTCCCCAAGGAGTGCACACGCCCTATGGCAAAAACCTAAAACTAACAAATAGATACATAAATAAGTAGAATTGGGTGTCCCATTACATGCCATATGCCATAGGTGAGTATACTTGCTGGAGAGAAACAGAAAGAGACAGTGAGAAATCACCCCCGGGGGGACGGCCACACCGCAATCCCTTCTCCTCCATTCTCCTCTTGGGACCTTGGGCACGCACGCACACACCTGACATTGATTTTTAAGCCAGGTCTGGGACTCACACCGTGGTCTGCCATGTGGGAGTCCAGTGCCTTAACGATTATACTAGCTGCTGGCTTCTGTATTTTAATTTTTTTTTAATCGAAAACGTGGACTTCCTGTAGTGCAGTGGTTAAGGAAGCTGGATCTTACATGTCCAACCGAAGCCTGAATCCTGGCCCTGGGGGCTTGAAAGCCATAGTCAGGTTCCTGTGCGCATGTGCCGGGATCCTGACAGTGTGGAAAACGCAAGAAGGATTGCAGGGTGACCATGCCCCACGGGGGGTGCTTTCTTCCTCTCCCTCTCCTTTCTGCTATTCTCTCTCTCTCTCTGGCAACCATACATGCTCTCTGGTGTTAAGAAAAAAAAGAAGAAGAAAGAAAGAAAGCAAAGAAAACAGAAGTTCACGGTTTTTTGTTTGTTTTTTTTTTTTCCTGCTATAGGGCATGTGCACTCCCTGGAAAGACAGAGAGAGACAGAGAGACAGAAAGCGAGAAATCAGCCCCCAGGGGTGATGGCCACACCACAATCCCTTCTCCTCCATTCCCCTCTTGGGATCTTGGGCATGCATGCACATATGCCTGGCATGAATTTAAGCCACCGGATCCGGGGCTTGAACCACGGTCGACTACATGGGAGTCCAGTGACATAGCCTTTATGCTAACTGCTGGTCCCAACAGAAGTTCACTTCTCACATCAACATTCTCCCCTGAGAGCAGGTCGCTCTGCACCCCGTCACTGAATGGTGTGGACCCCTTTCACGTTTCTGCTTTGTCTCCTCTTTGGGTTTCACTCCCAGTGTGTGGTTGAAGTTTAGTATTAGGTGCATTTGCCCAGGTCGCTCTGGAGTGCTGATGGCTGGCCAAGGGTAGGCAAGAGAGCCTGCAGGTGCCCGTGTGTGGAGGAGCAGGAGAAACGGAATCTGCTTGTTGCTGGACAATGAGAAAGATGGAGGTGCCCATCTCCCCATGTCCGCCCACTGCCCTCCCTCGAGTATTGTAATAGAGAGCTACTCTCAAACTCGGCATTTTAACAAAAAACGTTTATTTATTGGGTCATCGGGAAAGTCATGATGTATTTTTCTTTCTTTTTTTAAACAAGAATGATTTACTTAATTTTATTTATTGTTATTGTTATTATATTGTTAAAATTTGTCATAGGGCACATGTGCTCACCAGAGAAAGACAGGGGGAGAGAGAGCGAGAGAAACATGAGGAAGCAAACTGCCAGGTCCAGGACTCAAACCGCAGTCAGCCATGTGCCCAATCACCACATCACCTGCTGGTCCCTCATGACATATTTTTCTATGCAAAAACGTGTCATGACTTTTCCGACAACCCAATATATATATCTATTTATTTGTTATGATTTTTCAAGCTGCTGGGTCCGGGACTTGAACTGCAGTCAGATATGTGGGAACCCAGAACCCCCAACTCCACCTGCTGCATTTTTTTAATTTTAATTTTAATTTTTTTGGTTTGCCATAGGGCTCATGTGCTCACCAGAGACCCAGAAAGAGAGAGAGGAGTGGTGAGATGGCCCCACGGAGGACGGCCGTGCTGCAGCCGCGCCTCCTCCAGTCTCCTGTAGGGGTTACGAGCGGACACAGGCACCTAGCATGGTTTTCAAACCACCGGGTCTGAGATGCACACTGAGCAGTCCAGGTGGGCCCCAGAGCCTTAATCTCCACGCCACCTGCTGGCCCTCAAAGGCTGCATTTTTATTTGAGTCACGCTGCTTTCGTGATAGTATCGATGAAAGGTAATAGGGGCTCTTCAGCCTGTATTCCGGTAACGCGGCCCACCTGAGTATGGCCACAGTGGTAACATGGGTAGCCCCCAGCCCTGCCTGTAACCAGCGATTATTATGAAATAAATGCAAGTGGGCCTCGCCAGCCTCTAGACTCCCCAATAGGAGAGATCTGGGGCTGGAGGCCACCGAGTTTTAAGCGTAGGGTTGGGTTCCAAAAGAGAAGATTGAAGATCACTTGATGAAAGCCCAGTGGCCGAATCTTAAGCCATTCCTTATACGAACACCACCACCCAAAGTAAAAAGGTAAATACTGGGTTAGTAGACCACAGAACTGAGACTTCAGTGTGAGCAGGTGTAGGCATAGCGCAAAAAGAAATCTCAGGCAACTTTCTCGAATATCTGTGGTCAGAAGATACGTGGCGGTCTCCCTGGCTTACTGGGCATGGGGCTCTTCTGTGACTACGTGAGATGACTCGAGTCAGAGGGCCCATTCACAAGTCCTGTGAGTCAGTGGCACAGTCCTTTAAAGAAGAAAGCACGGGGGCCAGCCAGTGGTGTGGTGGTTAAGGCGCTGGATCACACACGGACAACCAGACGGATCAAGTCCCAAACCCAGCAGCTTAAAAAACACACCAGGTACATGTGTGTGCACTCACAACCCCACGAGGAGAATAAAGGGTTTGTGGCATGGTCATCCCCTTTGGGGGATGCTTTCCCACTTTCCCACTCTCTCTGGCAAGCGTACATGCTCTATAGCAATTAAAACTAATAACAAAGAATAAATCACAGTGACAATTGCACTTTCCTGAGTTATTTACTATTTATAACAGCTTTTTTATTTATTTTTTTGAGAGGTTTTTGCTATAGGGTGCGTGTGCTTGCCAGAAAGACAGAGAGACAGAGAGAAAGTGAGCAGTCACCTCTCGGGTGGATGGCCACGCCGCAATCCCTTCTCCTCTATTCTCCTCTCGGGATCTGGGCACATACACCTGGCGTGAGTTTAAGCCACCGGGTCTGGGACTTGAACTGCAGTCAATTACATGGGAGTCCAGTGACATAGCCATTATGTCAACTGCTGGTCCCAGCTTTCTGAACTCTTTATTTATTTGTTTTTTTCTTTCTTTTTCCCTTTGATTGTGACAAACACTAGTTCTGGTTTGTATCAGTTAATCCACATTCTTTCTTCCATTTTCTGGTTCTTGCCTTGTGTCCGGTTTATGCTCTAATTAATTGCATTAACATATATATATATATATATATTTGCTATAGGGCACGTGTGCTCACCAGAAAGACAGAGAGAGGCAGAAAACAAGAAATCGCCCCCCAGAGGGGATGGCTATGTCACAATCCCTTCTCCTCCATTCTCCTCTCGGGATCTTGGGCACGCACGCACACGCGCCCAGTGAAGTTTTAAGCTGCTGGATCCAGGACTTGAACTGTGATTGAATACCGAGAGTCCAGCAATGTAACCATTACGCCATCTGCTGGTCCCCAATTGCATGCATATCTTCACGACTACTGTCCAGACCTCTACCTAGTTAGCTATGTACCATTCCATGATTCTCTGACCAATTGCATCTTTGTGGAGAGCTGTCTTTTTTCCCCCTATAGGGTGTGTGCGCTCACTGGGGAGAGAAAGAGAGAGTCAGAAATCACTCCCCAGGGAGGATGGCCACACCACAGTCCAGTCTTCTCCATTTTCCTTTTGGGATTTTAGGCACACATGCACACGCACCCAGCATGTTTTTCAAGTCACCAGGTCTAAGACTCGAACTGCACAGTCAGTCATGTGGGATCCAGCACTTAACCTCCATGCCCCTGCTGGCCTCCATCCTGGGGTTTCTCTCCATCACGTTTTTCCCTTCGCTCCTATTTTCAGATTCACAGTTTTGTCTGTAACCTGGCCTTCTGTACAGTCCCTTTTTTTTGTTTTTAAAGATCATTCTGTTTAACTTTATTTATTTTAATGTGATTAGAGAGGGAAGGAGTGAGAGAGAGAGGGACAGAGAGTGGGAAAGTGAGAACGCAAGCCGCCCGGTCCAGGACTCGAACCATGGTCAGCTACGTGGGAGTCCAGCGCCCTTACCCACCACACCACCTGCCAGCCCCACACTTCCATTTTACCAAGAAAATGTGAAACGGCTCGTCTTCCTTGTGGTGGATACGATCAGGATTTGAGAAGTTCTTTTTTCAGAGCCTCCACCTCATCAAGGCTGGGGCCCAAACTTGGTTATGTAACAACTCAATTAGGTAAAAGCTTAGAAAGGGCAAACAGTCACCACTTCAAGACTTGCTTTGGGTTTGGTGAGGAAGAGGAGAAAGCGGAGATGTGGGCCCACTTGACGTGCTGTTTTGCGTTCTCCCGCTCGTGTCTGGCTGCTCCTGTTCCTATGGCTGAAGCCGCGGTGGCTGCGGGTGGCTTAGCCCGGGGCAGTGCTGCCCCGTCAATGACCCCTTTCCAGGACGTAACCGGCACATCCTCCTATACCTTCACCTTGCCGCGGCCCTACAGAAATGCTCCTTTGCCGCCCCCAGTCCTGCCCCTCCATCGCATCTCAAATATCACCTCCTTGGGGGTCATGCTCTAATTCCTTTAAATCTGGAGTCAGCAAATATTTTCTGTAAAGAAACAGAGAGTTGGGCCACCCCATGGCATGGTGGTTAAGGTGGCTGGGTCCCACATGGCCGTGCTGTTCAAGTCCCGGATGTAGCAGCTTGAGAAACATGCTGGGTACACATGCGTGTGTGCCCAAAATCTTGAAAGGAGGAAGCGATGGAAGAGAAGGAATTGTGGCGTGGCTATTCCCCTCCCTCCTCACTTTCCGTCTCTGTCTCTGGCAAAAGAAGAAAAAATCAAATAGCAATGCTTCAGGTTTTACAGGTAAGAGAAGTGAGAGTACTGCATAGGGTCTCAGTTGCAAGGACTCCACCGTATCCTATGGTTGCAGCGTAAAAGCAACCCCAGACAGTAGCTACCCGGGTGGCTTTCCTGCCGCGAAACCTCATTTACAAACGCAGGCAGTAGGCTAAATTTTGCTAAATTGTGCTAATGCCGTGTTTTGCAGACCCCTGCTCTACTTAGACATTTTTTCTTCAAACTAATTGTTCATGCCTCCTTCATTTATATTTGTTCTATAAATTTACCTCCACCAGAAGGTGAGCCCCTTGGGGCCGGCGGTGACGTGGTGGTTAGGAGTGCTGGATTTCCACATGGCCAACCATGGTTAGAGTCCCAAACCTGGTGGCTTTCTCTCTCACTTTCCCTGTCTCTCTCTGGTCAAATTAAGTAATAATAATAATAACAAATGGAATTCAATAAATAAATATTAAAAACAAAAACAAAAGCAAAAAGATGAGCCCCTTGAGGGCAGGTGTCCATATCTCTCTCAGCTCCTGGTGGGTTCACTATCAACATTTCCGGAAGAGAGCAAGGGAGAATGGTAGCAAGGGGCGGGGCCTAAGTAAGCCAAAGCAGGATCACGCAAATCCTCTGAAGATAAGCCATTGCTGTGACTTTCCCTTAGTAAAAATGTGAGGAGGAACTGGCTGCTCTGGGCTCTTCTGAAAGGGTTCAGGTCAGCAAACTTGTCTTTAAAGAGTCTCGTGTGTGGGACCAGCAGTTAGTTGTTGTTTTTTTTTAAATAATTATTTATTAAAGTTTATTTATTCATCCTTTTTTTTTTTTTAACCCACCGGGTCCGGGACGCGAACCGTGGTTGACTACGTGGGAGTCCAGCGACATAGCCATTACGCTAACTGCTGGTTCCCTCATTCATTTATTTTTAATTTGACAGCGAGAGACACAATGAGAGAGTGAGAGAGAAAGAGGGGAAAGCAAGCCACCAGGTCCAGGAATTGAACTGTGGTCAGCCACATGGGAGTGTCCAGCGCCCCAACAACCATGCCACCTGCTGGTCTCTGACCAGCAGTTAGTTTAATGGCTATGTTGTTGGACTCCCACGTAGTCGACCGTGGTTCAAATCCCGGACCCGGTGACTTAAACTAATGCCAGGCGTGTGTGCATGCGTGCCCAAGATCCCGAGAGGAGAATGGAGGAGAAGGGATTGCGGCGTGGCCAACCCCCCTGGGGGGTGATTTCTCACTTTCTGTCTCTCTGTCTCTCTCTGTCTGTCTGGCGAGCGCACGTGCCCTATAGCAAAAACCTCTCCAAA
>NW_006160148.1:3085501-3087597 GCF_000334495.1 Tupaia belangeri chinensis | reverse complement strand
AAAAAAAAAAAAAAGAGTCTCGTGTGCGTGCGTGCGTGCGTGTGTGCGTGCGCACGCGTGTGTGTGTGCGTGTGTGTGGTCCCAGCCTCCAAGATGGTCCCTGTGATCCTTCCCTCCTGGGATTTGTTCCTGACTCCTCCCACACAGAGTAGAGAAGACTGATGTACCTGCCCGGATGCTGTGGACGGGACAGGGAGCGATGTCTGAGGCAAGTCATGACACACGCTGCCCTGCTCGCTCTCGGATCTCTCTCTGGGAGAGACTATCGACGTCCAGGAAACCTACGGAAGGTTCATGGGGAAGGAGGCCGGCTTCCTGCCCGCGGTCTTTGAGTGGGCCATCCTGGACTGGGCTCTTTCCTCAGTGAAAGCCTTTAGATGACTGCAGTCCCAACCAACACCTCAACTTCAACTCTCGAGACTGAGGACGCTGCTCGGACACCCCCGAGCTCCTGGTCCACAAAGCCGTGCGAGAGTACACGTTCACCATTGCCTCCAGCCGCAGGTTCTGGGGAGTCATTTGTTAGGTAGAAGACAATGTGCGCCCTTGTCCTACTCAGAATGCCACTCCTATGCCACGTGTTGATTTGTACTTAACCTTATCCTCAATAGAGCGTCAGACTTATGTCTTAGAGCGGAGAAGAAGAGCGAGTGCTGTTCTAAATACACCCGAGGCCCAGCAGGCAGCGGGCCATTGGGCTGACTCGTGATACGTGGCTATCCGTGATTTGCATGGGTGCGGGCACCTTTGCTGGGGTGTCAACGCATCTGCATTTTTTGTATTCTTTTGAATTTTGTGTTAGTATACCAATTTGTAAGAGAACTGTGTAAGTCACTCTTGTGGGGGGATGCACCTGAAGCATCCTGTTACATTGGAGCACACCTGCTAGGTCTGACTTCGACCAACAGTCCTTATACTAAGGGAGTAGTACGTATACACGCCCATTGGACTAGCGGGAATATCAGTAGAGTTAGGCATGACTGAGAGCTGGCTCTACTTGGCACTGTTACTTCGCGTTTCCATCCCAGTGGCTACTGGGATTGTATAACATATTCAGTCGAGGTGTCCACATGGAGCTCTGTCCAAGTAACGAGGTTATACCCTTCGCTGGACCTTTCCAACAGTTTGATGATCTTCTCAAGCCATATAGAAAGAACTGCCATAAAGCAATAACAAAAACAAGCCTGTGGAGCCAGCAGGTGGCATGGTTGGGGTGCTGGACTCCCACATGGATGACCACGGTTCAAGTACCGGATCTGGTGGCTTGCTTTCTCACTTTCCCTTTCTCTTTCTTCGTTTTTCTCTGGTTAAGTTAAAAATAATAATAACGAATAAAGTTAAACAAATCATTCTTTGGTGGAAAAAAAGTCTATATTAAATTGTAAAACACAGTGAAACACAGGTCCTGGTAAAGAAGAAAAGACAGGGGCCAGCTGGTGGCATGGTGGCTAAGACATTGAACGCCCACATGGTCGTCCGCAGTTGTCCTAGACCAGTAGCTTAAAACTCACACTGGTGCGTGTATGTGTGCTTCGAGTCCCAGAAGAATGGAGAAGGGATTATGGTGTGGCCATCCCCCTGGGGGTTGATTTCTCACCTTCCCTCTCTCTTTCCTGTGAGCATACATGCCCAATAGCAAAAATCTCTCAAAAAAAAAAAAAAAAAGGATGAAAGAAAAAGAAAAGCACACCGGGCACATGTGCATGCATGCCCTAAATTCCTAGAGGAAAATGGAGGCGAAGGGATGGTGGCGCGTCCATTCACTCTGGAGGGTTGATGAAACACTTTCCTTCTCTCCAGAGAGTGCACTTACCCTATAACAAGTTTGTGAAGGTCTTTTGGTATTATTATTATTTTTTTAGAATTATTTTTTGTTTTACTTTTATTCATTGTCATTATTTTATTTTTTATTTTTTTGAAGTTGACCAGAGAGAGAGAGAGAGAAAGAAAGTGAGAAAGCAAGCTGCCAGGTCCAGGACTTGAACTATGGTCAACCATGTGGGAGTCCAGGTGCCTTAACCACCACACCACCTACTGGCTCCACAAATTTTTTTTTTTTTTTTTGGGGGTTTTGTTAAAGGGGGGGTGCGGTCCGC
>NW_006160148.1:3075555-3085332 GCF_000334495.1 Tupaia belangeri chinensis | reverse complement strand
CGGGACTCGAACCGCGGTCGACTACGTGGGAGTCCAGAGACATAGCCATTACGCTAACTGCTGGTCCCACCACAAATTTTTTAAAAAAGGAAAGGACTTTCGAAACAAGTCACAGGAGCCAGCATTGTGCCCCCAGTATGTCAAGGCCAGTGGGGTCGCACGTGCTAGGACAGGGCTGTTTCCATGTGGCTCCCATGGCTCACCGAGGGAGGGCGGGAGTTCTGGTACCTGGTAAGGCCACGCCTGCATGTGGCCGTGGAGCCTGGTTCTGCCTTTCCCAGAAGTAGCCAGTTCCGCGTATCCACGTGGATATGTTTAATCCCATGAGATACTCTCAGACTGCAGTGACAATCATTATTCAACATATATATCCGGAAGGCCTATAACTAGTACAGCACTATTTTGGGTGTTAGGAAGACGGTGGTGAAAAAAGTGAACAAAAGCCTACCTTTAAAGAACTTAGATTTAGGTGGTGGGAGACAGACACAAATAATGAAAACAGAGGTAAAACCTATGCCCGATGGTGCACTGGAGGAGACTCAAGCTGGAAGAGGAGCCGGAAGTGCCAGGACAGGCAGGTTTGCGACTAGGAATAGGACGCTGATTTGACAAGGGGATGACTGAGCAAACTGGAGTCCAGCGGGAGAGGGCACCGATCAGTGGGAATGCCACGCAAAGCGCCACGGCGTGGACGGCTTACCCTACGGCAATTCAGGAGCGCTCACGCTACTTTATAGGATGAGCTGTTGCCCGATTCTACAATAGAATCCAAATGAAGCCAGTTAAGATCTTTAAGCTAAAAATCAATAATCGATAAATAAAACCAGAAACGATGCTTTCATAGCCCTGGAGGCTGGCAGTCTAGATGCCCAGGTTCTGCGAGGGCTCTGCTCCTGACCTCGGGACAGCACCTGTTACTGTGTGGCCACATGGCCTTCCTTCAGTGCATGTGTGTGAAGAGAGAAAGGATTGCTGTCTGCTGTCTCCTCCAGGGGCATTAATCGTATGGGGCCAGGGCCCCACGCGCGTGACCTCATTCAACCTTAATTACCTCCACAAAGGTCCTGTTTCTAAACAGAAGACTACAGTGGGGGTTATGGCTTCAGCAAATGAATTTGGGGGCATAAAGACCAGTCTGTAGCAGGAAATCAGTATTGCAGATATCTGGGAGAAGAATCTATTAGGCAGAGCCTGGGCCAGAGATAAAAGTTAGTGAGCTGTCAGTAAACAGGTGCTATTTAAAGTCACGGGCTGGATAAAATCAACCACAGAGTGAATGCAGAGAAGAGACGCCAATGTAAGAACTCTGGCGCTCCAACGTCTGGAGTTCAGGGATGAGGAGGTCCCAGGAAAGGGGTCTGAGAAGGAGCAGTCCGTGGGTGGGGTAGGATAGAAAAGACCAGGAGAATGTGTTGATAGTATTCCAAAAACTAGTAAAGAGAGTGTTTTGTTTAGAGAGATGTTTGCTATAGGGTACATGTGCTCGCCAGAGAGACAGAGACAGAGACAGAAAGTGAGAAATCATGCCCCAGGTGGGATGGCCACAATCCCTTCTCCTCCAGTCTCCTCTCAGAATCTTGGGCACACACGCATGCATGTCCGGTGTGACTTTAAGCCACCGGGTCCAGGACTCAGACAGCGGTCGACTACGTGGGAGTCCAGCGACATAGCCGTTTCGCCATCTGCTGGTCCTGAGAGTACAGTGTGTCAAACAGGGATGGAAAGCTGAATCTTGACCATTGGATCGACAGCATGAAGGTCACTGGTGACTGTACAAGAACAGTTTCGGTGAAGTGGCCAAGGTAACGTGATGGAAGTAGGTTTAAGAGACAGTGAGAGGCCAGAGATTCCAAACACAGAGTAGACAAGCAACAAAAGGTAAATTGGACTGTCTGAAAATTTAGCCTGGCTTGATCCCAAGGCCCAGTGGTTCAGAGAACTAGATCCCACATGTCTGTCTACAGTTAGAACCCCAGCTCCAGTGGCTTGAAAAACATGTTGGATCGGTGTGAGTGTGTGTGCGCGCGCGTGTGTGTGTGTATGCGTGTGCATGCGCACACGAGATCAAGATGTCAATAGGATTGAGAAATAAAGATTAGGGATTGCAGCATGACCACACCCCACTGGGAGGTGTTTTCTTTTTGTCTCTCTGGTGAATGCATACACCCTCGGGCCATTAAAAAATATCTGAGGAGGGGCTAGTAGGTGGTTTGGTGGTTAAGGCACTGGACTCCCACATGGATGACTGTGGTAAAAATCTCGGACTGGGCGTCTTGCTTTCTTACCTTCTTTCTCTCTTTCTGTCTCTTAAAAAATAATAATAGGACCAGTAGCTGGTTACGTCACTCAACTCCCATGTAGTCGACCACAGTTCAAGGCCTGAACCTAGTGGCTTAAAACTCACACTGGGTGCATGTGCATGTGTGCTCAAAATCCTTAGAGGAAAATGGAGAAGGGACTGTGGCATGGCCATGCCCCTGGGGGGTGATTTCTCACTTTTTGCCTCTGTCTCTGTGGTGAGCGCATGTGCCTTAATAGAAAAAATCTCTCTAAAAAAAAAAATAAGGGTTAAGGGCTCTGGACTCCCACATGGCCAATCATGGTTCAAGTCCTGAACCTGGCAGCTTATTTTCTTACTTTCCTTCCATCTCTTTCTCTCTCTCTCTCTCTCCCTCTATGGTCAAATTAAAATAAATAAATTAATTCAAAGTTAAATAAAATAATTCTTATTTCTTAAATTTTATTTATTATTGTTGTTTGAATTTTCTATAGAGCATGTGTGCTCACCAGAGAGAGAGAGATGGAAAGTGAGAAAGCAAGCTGCCAGGTCCAGGACTAGAACCGTGGTCAGCCACAGGGAGTCCAGTGCTTTGAACCACCATGCCACCTGCCAGCCCCAATAAAATAATTTTTTTTTTTGAAGAAGTTTTTGCTATGGAGTGCAGAAAGACAGAGAGAGAGACAGAGAGACAAAGCGAGGAATCACCCTCACTCCCCCCAGAGGGGATGGCCACGCTGCAATCCCTTCTCCTCCATTCTTCTCTCGTGATCTTGGGCACGCACGCACTCACACCCAGTGTGAATTTGAGCCACCAAGTCTGGGACTAGAATTGCGGTTGACTACATGGGAGTTCAGTGACATAGCCATTAAGCCAACTGCTGGTCCCTAAAATAATTCTTTTAAAAAATTAAAAATAAATAAATAAATAGATAAAGTTGGGGCCAGTAGATGGTGTAGCAGTTATGTCACTGGACCACCGCATGGCCAAATGCAGTTCAAGTCCCAGGACTGGTGGCTTGAAAGTCATGCCAGGTGTGTGTGCGTGCATGCCCAAGATCCTGGGAGGAGAATGGAAAAGAGGTTGCAGCATGGCCATCCTCCCTGGGGGGTGATTTCTCACTTTCTCTCTCTCTCTGTGTTTCTCTCTGGTCAAATTAAATTTTTTAAAAAAGAAATGAATAAATAAAATAAAAATAAAATAATTCTCTTTTTTATGATTTTATTTAACTTTATCTATTTATTTATTTATTCATTTACTTACTTTCCTAAATTTGACCAGAGAGGGATAGAATGAGAGAGAGAGGGAAATCTAAAAACATATGATGATATAATGGCCAACATGAGAGAAAATTTTTAACAATCATATGTCTGATAAGAAATTGAAAGCTAGGGACCAGCAGTTAGAGTAATGGCTATGTCTCTGGACTCTCATGCAGTCAACCATGTTTCAAGTCCTGGACCTGGTGGCTCAAACTCATGCCAGGTGTGTGTGCGTGCGTGCCCAAGATCCCAGGAGGAGAAGGGATTGTGGCGTGGCCATCCCCCTGGGGGTGATTTCTCACTTTCTGTCTCTCTGTCTCTCTGACAAGTGCACACACCGTATAGCAAAAACTTCTAAAAAAAAATAAAGAAATTGAAATCTAGACTATATATACAATTTCTTTTAATTGCCAAAAGACACATGCACTCCCCAGAAAAAGACATAGAGAGAGAGAGAGAGAAAAGAAGAGAGAGAGAGAGAGAGAGAGAGAACTGCCCTAATGGGGCATGGTCACACTGCAAACCCCTCTCCACTTCTCCATTCTGTTGGGATTTGGGGCAAACACACACACATGCCCAGCATGTCCTCAAACCTCCAGGGTGGGTATTGGAACCACAGTCAACAACGTGAGATCTGACCTACTTAACCACTTACATAATGGGGCCATAAGTATGTATATATATTTGTTTGTTTGTTTGTTTTGGAGAGGTTTTATGCTATAGGGCGCATGCGCTCGCCAGAAAGACAGAGAGAGACAGAGAGATCGAAGCGAGAAATCACTCCCCAAGGGGGATGGCCATGCCACAATCTCTTCTCCTCCATTCTTCTCTCGGGATCTTGGGCACGCACGCACACGAGCCTGGCCTGAGTTTAAGCCACTGGGTCTGGGACTTGAACTGCGGTTGACTACATGGGAGTCCAGCGACATAGTCATTACGCTAACTGCTGGTCCCACTAGCATATATTTTTAAAAGCTATTACAACTCACCAATAATAATAGTAATAAAAATCAGGTCTAGCAGATGGCATGGTCATTAAAGCAACTGAATCCCACATGACTGACTAGCAGGTTCAAGTCCTAGACCCAGAGGCTTGAAAAACATGCCCGGCTTGTGCGTGTGTGCGCGCGCGCGCACTTGAGGAGAGTCAGGGAGAAGACACTGCAGTGTGGCCACGATGTCTTACTCTCCCTCCAGCTCTCCCGTTCTCTCTGGCAAGTGCATGGACCCTATAGTAAGTTTAGAAAGTAATACCCTCTTTTGGCCAGACCACCATCTTCCAGTAATTCACCAAAACGACAAACACAGAGGCCACCAGGTAGTACAGTGGTCAGGGCACCAGACTCCCACATGGCCGACTGCCGCTCAAGTCCCTGGCACTGCAGCTTGAAAGTCATGCTAGGCGTGTGCAAATGTGTACCCAGAATCCCGAGAGGAGAATGGAGAAGGAAGGAGTGCAGTGTGGTTCTCTTGGGGGGGCGATTTCTTACTTTCTTTCTCTCTAGCTCCCTGGCAAGTACATGCGCCCTATTGCAAATATCTCTCAAAAAAAAAAAAAGAGTCCAACTGGTGGTATAGTGGTCATAGCAAATATCTCTCAAAAAAAAGAGTCCAACTGGTGGTATAGTGGTTAAGGCACTGGACTCCCACATGGTTGACTGTGGTTTGAGTCCTGGACCCGGTAGCTTGAAACTCACACCGCACACGTATGCATGCATGCCCCAAATCCTGAGAGAATGGTGGAGAATCACCCAGGGTGGTGATTTCTTACTGTGCCTCTGTGTTTCTGTGTCATAGAGCACATGCGCCCTATAGCAAACATCTCTCCAAAAAGCAATAATAATAAATAAAATAAATGACGAACATAAAGGGAGAGAGGAGAGGCACCCGATATATGCTCTCTCAGCCACTGAGAAAACATGGGGTGATTCCCTTGGCGACGTGCACGGGAAGGTACAGGAAGGTGGTAGTGTAGACGTCAGACGAATGGACACTGTTCAAAAAGGACCACCCACGAACGTGACATGGCCCAACTGGGAGAGGCTACAGTGTCACCCAGCATGCTGTTGGATTGTCGTACACTGACAAGTTAAGGGCAAGATTCTTGCCAAAGAATCAATGTGGGTATTGAGCGTAGTAAGCATTCTAAGAGCAGAGACGGCTTCCTGAAACCCGTGAAGGAAAATGGCCAAAGAACGAAGCCAAAAGAGAAAGGGCCCTGGGTTCAACTGAAGCGCCAGCCTGCTCCACCCAGAGCAGCACACTCTGTGAGAACCCATGGAAAGGAGCCTGAGCTACTGGAACCTAGTCCCTATGAGTTCATGGCATGATGGGTGTTAAAAATAAACTAATCTGTGGTCTATAAAAAAAAAAAATCACACCAGGCACTTGTACATATATGCCCAAAAACCCCAAGATGAGAATGGAAGAGAGGAACACGGTGTAGCCATCCCCCCCTGGGGAGGAACAGTTGATTTCTCACTTTCTGTCCCTCTGTCTCTCCAGCAATTGCAAAAATCTCTTAAAAAATAAATAAATAAATAAATAAATAAATAAATAAATAAAGATTCGTGTATTCCTGAGAGAATGGTGGAGAATCACCCAGGGTGGTGATTTCTTACTGTGCCTCTGTGTTTCTGTGTCATAGAGCACATGCGCCCTATAGCAAACATCTCTCCAAAAAGCAATAATAATAAATAAAATAAATGACGAACATAAAGGGAGAGAGGAGAGGCACCCGATATATGCTCTCTCAGCCACTGAGAAAACATGGGGTGATTCCCTTGGCGACGTGCACGGGAAGGTACAGGAAGGTGGTAGTGTAGACGTCAGACGAATGGACACTGTTCAAAAAGGACCACCCACGAACGTGACATGGCCCAACTGGGAGAGGCTACAGTGCCACCCAGCATGCTGTTGGATTGTCGTACACTGACAAGTTAAGGGCAAGATTCTTGCCAAAGAATCAATGTGGGTATTGAGCGTAGTAAGCATTCTAAGAGCAGAGACGGCTTCCTGAAACCCGTGAAGGAAAATGGCCAAAGAACGAAGCCAAAAGAGAAAGGGCCCTGGGTTCAACTGAAGCGCCAGCCTGCTCCACCCTGCGAGAGCCGATGGAAGGAGCCCATTCCCTGTGAATTCGTGGCACAATGGGTGTGAAAAATAAACTCTGGTCTATAAAAAATAAATAATAAAATAAACAATAAATAAATAAATAATAAAATTTGTTTAGAAGCCAACAATTTTACAAATGTGCAATGGATTTAAGTAGATATTTCTCAGAAAAGATACATTAAAGACCAAGAAGCACATGCAAAGATGCCCAGTATCATTAGCCACTACAGTAACGCAAATACAACCACGATGGCATGCCATTGGCGCCCACTCTGATGGCTGCAGACACCAAGTAAGAGGCGGCTGGCTGTGTGGTGGCGGGTCCGCATGCAGGATCTGAGGGTTTGGGTCCTCAGTCGGCCTGTGCACTGCAGGAGCGTTACCCCTGCTCCTACCTGGGTGGGGAACGGGGGTGGGGCGTGGAGGGAATCAGGATGTGGAGCCCATTGATGGTGCCTCTCTTTTTGTCTCTCTCAAGGTCATGATGTAGATTAAATGAACTGAGGGGAAGAAAAAGGCAGAGCCAGGACATAGCACAGAAATCCCGCTAGATCCGCATGGGAAGATCCGGTTTGCGTCCAGGACCTCCCTGAGCGTACCAGGCGTGCATGCCCATGAGCTGGGCTAGTAGAGCCCGGGGAGGGTCGTGCCACGAGGACCCTATTGGGGTGAAATAAATAAATAAACTAAAAAAGAGAGACAAATAATGGACCGGCCAATGGCACTGCGGCTAAGGTAACTGGACCCAGCAGTTTGAAAAACAGGCCAGGCAAGATCAGCAGGTGGTGGTTGAAGCACTGGATTCCCTTTAGTCGACTATGGTTCAAGTCCCGTGGTGGCTTGAAGATCACTCTGGGCAAGTGTGCATCCACAGAGAATCCACAGAGGAGACTAGAGGAGAAGGGATTGCAGCATGGCCACCCCCCTAGGGGGTGACTTCTCACTTTCCTTCTCTCTGTCTCTATCCGGCAAGTGCATGTGCCCTATGGTAAAAACCTAAAAAAAAGAAAGAAAGAAAGAAAGAAAGAAAGAAAGAAAGAAAGAAAGAAAGAAAGACACGCCAGGCGTGAGTGTGTGCCCAAAATCCCAAGAGGAGAAATGGAGAAGGGATTACGGTATGCTATCATCCTGGGGCTACTTTGTCACTTTCCCTCTCTCCATCTTTCTCTGTTCAAATTAGAATAAATAATAAAAAAGTAATTTTAATAAAAAGGACGAATAATAACAAGCGTTGGTGAGTATGTGGCAAAATTGGAATCTTTATACATTGCTGGTGGGAATGTAAAATGGTGCAGCTGTTTTTTTTAATTTTTAAAAATAATTATTTAATTTTATTTATTCATTAACTTATTTTAATTTGACCAGAGAGAGACACACAGACAGATAGAGAAAGAGAGAGAAGGAAAGCAAGAAAGCAAACCACCAGGTCCAGGACTCGAACCACAGTCAGCTGAGGTCACACGGTCACATGTCCCCTGTGCAGCTGTTTTTTGGAAAACAGCTTGGCAGTTAAAAATAGAGCTATCTTGGAACCAGTAGTTGGCGTAATGGCTATGTTGCTGGACTCCCATGTAGTCGACCGCGGTTCGAGTCCTGGACCTGGTGGCTTAAAACTCACGCTGGGTGTGTGCGCATGCGTGCGTACCCAAGATCCTGAGAGGAGAATGGAGGAGAAGGGATTGTGGCGTGGTCATCCCCCCTGGTGGGTGATTTCTCGCTTTCTGTCTCTCTGTCTCTCTCTGTCTGTCTGGCGAGCACACGCGCCCTATAGCAAAAACCTCTCAAAAAAAATTAAAAATAAAAATATGTTTGTCAGTTACTGAATATATCCAGAGTGTTGCATGCATTTGATGGAGAATTAAGCAGCAGTAAAAAGGGACCAAGCACAGATACATGCTACAACATGGCTGAACCTGAAAACATCGCGCTAAGTGAAAGAACCTAATCACAGGGGACCACATAGTGTACGATCCCTTTATAGATAAAGTACAGAATAGGCCAATCCTTAGAGAGAAAAAGACCTGGGGCCGGCAGGTGGTGTGGTGGTTAAGGGCACTGGACTTCCACATGGCCAACTGTGGTTTGAGTCCCGGACCTGGCGGCTTATTTTCTCACTGTCTCTCTTTCTCACTTTCTCACTCTAAAATAAACAAATAAATAAAGTTAAATTAAAAATATTTTTAAAAAATATGGGACCAGCAGTTAGTGTAATGGCTTTGTCGCTGGACTCCCATGTAGCCAACTGCAGTTCGTGACCCGGACCCCGTGGCTTAAACTCCTGCCAAGTGTGTGTGTGTGCGTGCCCAAGATCCCGAGAGGAGAATGGAGGAGAAGGGATTGCGGCGTGGCCATCCCCCCGGAGGGTGATTTCTCACTTTCTATCTCTCTGTCTCTCTCTGTCTTTCTGGTGAGCGCACGTGCCCTATAGCAAAAACCTCTCCAAAAAAAGAAAAAAAAATTTTAAAAAAATAATAAAAAGACCTGAGGGTTCGTGGGGTCCCACCCCGATGGGGAGTGACCAGTGGACAGGGTTTCTTTCTGAGGTGATGAAATGTTCTGAAGTTGTGGTTATGGTTGTGCAACTCTGTGACTATGCTAAAATCAACGAATTGTCCATCTTTATTTATTTATAAATTGCCAGAGGGCATCTGTGCTCATCAGAGGAAGACAGAGACGGGGATGGTAGGAAGGCCAGGGGAGCACCACGCAACGGGCTATGGTCACGCCGCCAGCCCTTCCCCTTGCGACGCTCTGCAAGACAGTTCCAAAGTAGAGAGTTCCCGGTTCAAGTCTGGAGACCTCCTTGGCAGGCCGGGTGCAGGCTTTCTTATGATCTGGGGCTGGCCACAGGCTGGAGGTGGGCAGTGGTTTCGGGATCCTGGTGCAATCTCTGTCTCTCTTGCTCATGGAGGAAACGAGAGAACCTAAAAAAAAAGTGCTTACCCTTAACTTCAGCAATTTTTCTAAGTAATTCCTATTTATTTGTTTTCAGTCTGCTATAGGGAACATGCGTTTGCCAGAGACAGAGTGAGAAAACGCCTCCAGAGGGGATGACCACACTGCAAAACCGTTTCTTCTTGAATTTTTGTCACACACACACACACACACACACACACGCCTGG
>NW_006160148.1:3074741-3075524 GCF_000334495.1 Tupaia belangeri chinensis | reverse complement strand
ATACTTTTAAAGCAATCGGGTCTGGGCCTCAAACCGTAGTCAGCCAGGTGGGATCTAGCAGCCTTAATGGCCACACGGCTGGCTGGCCCTTTTCTAAGTCTGTCCTACAGATAAATTGCCACATGTATGAAATAGCTGTGTGTACAATTAGTCATTGCAGCTTCGTTTGTAACAGCACAGGATTGGAAATAACCTAAATACTCGGCAGCTGGAGTCGCTAGGAGAGTGAATAAATAAATTATGGTATAGCAACACAACGCAGCCGTAAAGAAAGAAAGCAGACGACCTTTTTGTAAACATGCATGGAACAGTCTCCAAGATGTGTTGATAAGTAGAAAAGCAAGGGGCAGAAACAGTGTGTACAGTGAGCTATCGGCTATTTGTTTAAAAGGAGGGAAGGGGGAAGAATACACACACACAAATATTTGCTCGTATATACAGAGAATATTTTCAGAAGGATTCAGAAGAGCCGGGAAATGTTGAAATTAGAGAGGAAAACACTAGCTGGGGGGAACGACACGGGAGTGAAGCTTTTCATTGTATACTGTTTGTACCTTTAACATTGTGTGCTACATGGGGCTGGCATGGTGGTTAAGGGCTCTGAACTCCCACATGGCCGACTGTGGTTCGAGTCCCAGACCTGGTGGCTTGCTTTCTCACTTTCCTTCTCTCTCTTTCTCTTTCTCACTCTGTCCCTCCCTGGTTAAATTTAGATAAGTAAATAAAGTTAAATAAAGTAATTCTTTTTTTTTTTTTTTGGGGAAGTTTTTGCCATAGGGCACG
>NW_006160148.1:3072619-3074588 GCF_000334495.1 Tupaia belangeri chinensis | reverse complement strand
GTCCGGTACTTGAACTGCAGTCGACTACATGGGAGTCCAGCGACACAGCCATTACGCTAACTGCTGGTCCCAGGCTAAATAAAATAATTCTTTAAACAATGTTTTGTACTACATAATATATTCAAAATTTAATTTAATTTTATTTTTGAGAGTTGTTTTGCTATAGGGCACGTACGCTCGCCAGACAGACAGAGAGAGACAGAGAGACAGAAAGTGAGAAATCATCCCCCAGGGAGGATGGCCACGCTGCAATCCCTTCTCCTATCGGGATTTTGGGCACGCACGCACATGCGCCCGGCGTGAGTTTTAAGCCACCGGGTCCAGGACGTGAACCGTGGTCGACTACGTGGGAGTCCAGCGACATAGTCATTATGCTAACTGCTGGTCCCTCAAAATTTTATTTTTGTTAAATATTTAAAAATATTTTGCTCTCCGAGGAGCTAATGTGCCTTCTGGCAAAATTAATTTACATATGTCTTTATTTTAAAGCTTTCACTGACCTACCTTTTACTTTCCCATCCCCTATTCTGTCATCGTTTTTTGTTTTTAAATAAAACTCCTTGAAGAGTCTGTCTGCGTGCTGTTTTTACTTTCTCACCTGCAGCTTCTCTCCACCCCATCAGATCCAGCTCTCCCCTGCCATTGCACTGAGACTGCCCTGTCCAGCAGTTCCCAGTCCGCAGGCCGCATCTCTGCCTAATCTTAACCTCTCAGCAGCGTCCAACATGGCTCGTTTCTTCCTCCTTGAAGTAATTTCTTTCCTTAGCTTCTTGGACAACTTCATCCTCCCTCGGTCACCCTCGGTCACCTGGGTTGGCCCGTCCTCTTCTCTTACCTAGCTTCTTCCTTTTTATTTTGATGTTTTTTAGTTTTTTGCCAGAGGGTGTGTGCACTCACCAGAGAGAGACAGTGAGAGAGAAAGTGAAAAATCTCCCTCCAGAGGGATGGCCACACCAGCATGCACACACATGTGCCCAGCATGATTGTCAAGCCACCGAGTCTAGGACTTGAACTGCAGTTGACCATGGGAGAGTCCAGTGCCTTAACCACGATGCCATCTGCCGGTTCCTCTTACCTAACTTCTAAACACTGACTCTGTCTTTGTCTCTTCTCTATTCTGTTCCCACTTTGCTCTGTGTGAGCCCATCCAGCCTCATGGCTTTTCTTTCATTCTTAAAGTTTATTTCTTTCTGCCATGAATAAGAGAGACAAAGAGACAGAGACAGAGAGATCACACCAGAATCTACATCTAGCTTTAGCCAACCCAGACTGTAGCCTGTGGTCAAGGATGTTAGGAAGGTCTCCGGATGTGAACCGGGAGCCATCTCGTGCTGGTCGGCCTTACAGGGCATTGCGTGACCCCTGTGCCACCGCCTGCTGGGACTTGTTTGGCTGAACACCTTTCTCTGAGTGGGGAGCTGTGGATTAGAAGTAAAAGCAGTCATAAATACACCAAGACACCTGAGTACAGAACAGCGAGGACTGGGAAGGCCCGACTTCTCTGATGGAGAAGTTGCGACTAGGAACCAGCCTTAGGTTCATTTTTTTAAAGGGGAGAAAATGGGGGCAAGGAAGTGGAATGCAAAGCCAGCTGCTTTGGGATGTAAGTTGCTTGAAGATGTGAAAATGACTGGCGCTATGTAATAAAAAAAATTTTTTTTTGGGGGGGGAGGCACAATTTGATAAATATGTGTAGTATTTTTTAGCCTTATATTGCCCTGCAGTATTGGGTATGGGCAATAACAGGAAGGCAGTTGACAACAGGCAGATGCAGTGTTGGGTGTGGGCAATAACAGGAAGGGAGTTGACAACAGGCAGGTGCAGTCTTGGGTGTGGGCAATAACAGGAAGGCAGTTGACAACAGGCAGATGCAGTCTTGGGTGTGGGCAATAACAGGAAGGCAGTTGACAACAGGCAGATGCAGTCTTGGGTGTGGGCAATAACAGGAAGGCAGTTGACAACAGGCAGA
>NW_006160148.1:3055161-3062039 GCF_000334495.1 Tupaia belangeri chinensis | reverse complement strand
CCCTGATTGGTTGTTAACGGTGGGTTATGATTGGTTGCTTTTGGACCAATCATGAGGTGCCGGATATGCAAATTTGAAGGATTCTAGTAGTCAATCAGAGCAAGGTTTCGAAGGTCAGGTTTTTGGAAGGGAACCAATCATGGTAATTGTTTGCTCTCTGAGAAACCTCGGCAGACTCGCTGGTGTGCAGCTTCCCACAGGTGTGGGCAATAACGGGAAGGCAGTTAAGGCAGGTGCTGTGTTGGGTGTGGGCAATAACGGGAAGGCAGTTGACAACAGGCAGATGCAGTCTTGGGTGTGGGCAATAATGGGAAGGGAGTTGACAAAAGGCAGGTGCTGTGTTGGGTGTGGGCAATAACGGGAAGGCAGTTGACAACAGGCAGATGCAGTCTTGGGTGTGGGCAATAATGGGAAGGGAGTTGACAAAAGGCAGGTGCTGTGTTGGGTGTGGGCAATAACGGGAAGGCAGTTGACAACAGGCAGATGCAGTCTTGGGTGTGGGCAATAATGGGAAGGGAGTTGACAAAAGGCAGGTGCTGTGTTGGGTGTGGGCAATAACGGGAAGGCAGTTGACAACAGGCGGATAGTGTTGTATGGAAATGCTCCTATGGCTATTGCTAAGGAAGCTCACAGAAGCGCGTTTTTGGATGCGCCGAAAGGTCACACCGTGTTTTCTCACATGAAGCTCTCCACAACTGCCCAATCCCAGCTGCATAGCTTTAAATACGTCCAACCTACACCGACCACCTAATTTATAATTTAACCTCACTGCTCCTCTTCAAGCTCCCAGGCTCATATTAAATACATTCATGACATGGGCCAGACAGGTGGCGTGGTGGGTAAGGCAGTTTGATCCCACGTGTCTGACTTCATGGTTTGAGTCCCAGACCTGGCGGTTTGAAAAACATACCGGGTGCATGTGCCTCTGTGCCCAAATACCCTAGAGGAGAATGGAGGAAGAGGGATTGCAGCGTGGCCATCCCCCCAGCAGTGCTTTCTTTCTCACTTTCCCTCTCTTTCTTTTGTCTCTTTCCTGCGAGCACCATGCCTGTAGCAAATTAAAAAGAAAGAAACATACTCAGGACAAATCCACTGGGGTGCCTAGGAGGCATCTCTAAACTAACGTAGCTAAACCACAACTCTTGAGTTCTTCCATGAACTGCTGTCTACCTCCGTCTCCAACTCAGTTAAAGTATCTTCTGAATATTTACAGTTGTTCAAGTCCAGAACCTAGGGATCATCTCCTATTCCTCCCTCCCTGTGTTATGGTTTGGACGATGGTTTGCTCCCCTAAATCTCGGCATTTAGAACTTGGTATTGAGATGCGGTGAGGCCCGTGGTGACGATTGATTCATGGTGAGTGTATCGCAGAGGGCACACTCTTGTGAGCAGATTAGTGGCATCTTGTAAGACCCAGTGAATTCCAGCTCTCCTGAGGAGTGACTAATAGTCCTCTTGAAAGCTGATTTAAAAGAGAACTGGCCTCATGACTGGGGTAGCTAGATCCCACATGGGTGACCATGTTATTCGAGTCCTAGACCCAACAGCTAAAGAAACATGCCAGAGGGGCCAGCAGGTGGCACGGTGGTTAAAGTGCTGGATTCCCACATGACCAACTATGGTTCGAGTCCCAGACACAGAGACCTGCTTTCTCACTTTCTCTTTCTCTTTCTTTCTTTCTCTCTCACTGGTGAGCACATGTGCCCTATAGAAAATTTAAAATAACTGGGAACCAGCAGTTAGTGTAATGGCTATGTTGCTGGACTCCCATGTAGTCAACTGCGGTTCGCGTTCCGGACTCGGTGGCTTAAACTCAGGCTGGGCGCGTGTGCGTGCGTGCCCAAGATCCTGAGAGGAGAATGGAGGAGAAGGGATTGTGGCGTGACCATCCCCCCGGGGGGTGATTTCTCGCTTTCTGTCTCTATGTCTCTGTCTGTCTGGTGAGCGCATGCGCCCTATAGAGAAAACTTCTCCCAAAAAAAAGAAAATTAAAAATAACAAGTTAAATTAAATAAATACTTTTAAAACATTTAAGAAAAATAAATATGCCAGGTACAGGGCCAGCAGGGAGTGTGCCGGTTAAGGTGCTGGATTCCCACATGGTCAATTGCTGTTCGAGTCCCAGACCTGGTGGCTTGCTTTCTCACTTTCTCTCTCTCTCTGGTGAGCACATGTGCCCTATAGCAAATTAAAACATAATGATAATAATAAGTAAATATAAATAAATAAATAATTCTAAAAGAAAGAAAGAAACATGCCAGGTGTGTGTGCATGCCCCAAGTCGCTACGGGATGGAGAGGGAAGGAAATGGGGTTATGGCATGACCATGCCCCGTTGAGGGGTGCCTTCTTCCTCTCCCTCTCTCCCTCTCTCTGTTTCTGTCAAGCACACGAGCCCTCTGGCAAAGAGAGAGAGGACTGCCCGCAGCTCGCTCCCCCGCGCGACTGCCACCCTCTATGTTTCCATCAGCATGTTGTAGCCAGCCTGAGGCCAGCCCTAGGCCAGCCCTGTGCCTTCGGGTCTCACAGCCAGCAGGACGGAGAGCTGATAAACCAGTTTATAAATCACCCAGTCTCAGGTATTTCTGTCAACAATGCAATTATGGACTGAAACACCCCCAGACTTATGTATCCAATGATTAGCAAGTTCCTTCAGCTTCGCTTTCAGAAACTTAGCTAAATCCGGCTACTTTGTATGTCTCCAATTCACTCGCCTGAAGACCCTCATTTTTCTTTTGCTATTACTGATAACTTGAGAGTTCTACCTCCCAGATGGACTATAGACCCTTCAAAAGCAGGACCCGGGTCTTTGCCATCTTTGTGTTCTGTCATATCACAGCTCTTGGTAAGGAATAACTGCATAACAAGTGTTTGTTGAATAAGCAAATGACTCGGGACCAGCAGGTGTCATGTGGTTGAGGTGTGAGACATGGCCGACCTGGTGGCTTGCTTTCTCACTTTCCCTCTCTCTGTGTCTGTCTCTCTCTGGCCAAATTTTAAAAATAATAATAATAAATAAAAGTGAGGAAATAAGTTTTTAAATAAGTAAATGACTCTAAGAATGAGTAAGTTAATGACAACAAGTATAGCACGGCTTCGGCAGCTAACGGCCCCCATACCCAACGTCTCCTGGCATTTCCTCGCAGTTATTTGCTGCAAAGGCAACATCTTTACGAAATTTTCCGTGAGAGGCACACAGTAGGTTTTCTGTCTGGCATGTTTCTTCAAATAACTGTCCTGACCCGGGGGGGACAGCCGAACAGGTTTCCTGAGTGAAGGAGTGAGAGCCGGGACAAGCGGCGTAGTGTTACAGCACGGAGACGACAGTGTCGTCCGTTTATTGTGGGCAGCATGGTACAGCACAGAGACGACGCAGTGTCACAGCTCTTAAGGGTCGCGTCGTCTACTGTGAGCAGCACGGAGACGACACGGTGTCACAGCTCTTCAGGGTCGTCCGGAGACAATGTAGTGTTACAGCTCTTCAGGGTCTCCCAGGTCGTCTGGAGACGATGCAGTGTCAGCTCTTCAGGATCTTCAGGGTCGTCTGGAGACCGCGCAGTGTTTCAGCTCTTCAGGCTCTTCAGTTGTCGTCTTCCTGGTCGTTGTCGTCGTCTCGGTCGTCTGTGTCGTCTGGCTACTGTGGGCCAGGCATCATGGTTATATACACTCTGGTGGGTTGTAAACGGTGGGCCCTGATTGGTTGTTAACGGTGGGTTATGATTGGTTGCTTTTGGACCAATCATGAGGTGCCAGATATGCAAATTTGAGGGATTCTAGTGGCCAATCAGAGCAAGGTTTCGAAGGTCAGGTTTTTGGAAGGGAACCAATCATGGTAATTGTTTGCTCTCTGAGAAACCTCGGCAGACTCGCTGGTGCGCAGCTTCCCACAATAACTATTTTATTTCACTTTATACATTTATTTAAATTTGACAAGAGAGGGACAGAGTGAGAGTGAGAAAGAGAGAGAGAGAGAGGGAAAGTGAGAAAGCAAGCTGCCAGGTCCAGGACTTGAACCATAGTCTCATGTGAGAGTCCAGCGCCCTTAACCACCATGCTACCTGCTGGTCCCATCTGTCCAGTATCTTAATTGCTGGATAAAACAGCTTTTCCCACCTTCCACTACAATAAATTCACCTGGCAGTGGGAGTAGAACCTTGGTAGTCATTTTATGAAACTTGTATTTCAAAGGACACTCTAAACTAAACCAAATGGAAGAAACTGTTTGTAGCAAGGGTTCATACCACTACTGTAAAAATAATTTCTATGAATTAATAACAAAATGGTCAACGATCCAGTAAAAAAAAAATTGGATAAGAGATAAAAGCAGGTAATTCACAGAAGATAAAAATGAAAACTGTCCCGGGAACCAGCAGTTAGAGTAATGACTATGTCACTGGACTCCCACGTAGTTGACCGCGGTTCGTGTCCCGGACCCGGTGGCTTAAAACTCACGCCGGGCGTGTGTGCGTGCGTGCCCAAGATCCTGAGAGGAGAATGGAGAAGGGATTGCGGTGTGACCATCCCCCTGGGGGGTGATTTCTCGCTTTCTGTCTCTATGTCTCTCTCTGTCTGTCTGGCGAGCACACGCGCCCTACAGTGAAAATCTCTCCAAAAAAAAGAAAAAGAAAAATGTCCCAAAATCAGATGTTCAACATCACTAGTAGTCAAGGGACTAGAAAATAGATTTACAAGCAGGAACTGTGACTGGTTGTTACAGGAGCTGGATTCCACATGGCCAACTGCACAGTTTGACTCAAGGCCCTGGAGGCTTGAGGAACATGTGGGGTGTGTCTGCGTGTGTGCCCACAATCCCAACAGGAGGCAGAGATGGAGGAGAAAGAAAGGGTTGCAGCACAACCACGCCCCACTGGGAAGTGCCCTCTTCTCCCTCTGTCTCTGGGTTGAGTGAATGCACTTTGACCAAAAAAAAAAAAAGATAAAATTGATCATCTTAACCACTTTTAAGTGTTCAATTCAAGAGCGTTAAATACACCTCCCTTGCTGTACAACCATTACCACCATCCATTCCAGAACATTTTATGATCTCAAACTGAAATTCCACACCCCTTAGACAGTAACTCCCATTCCTCTTGCCCCCACCTCCTAGTGACCACTGTTCTGCCTTCTGTCTCTGGGAATTTGAATGGGTCCCCCCGTGTAAGAGGAATCATAAAATATTCGTCCTTTAGCATGTGGCTTACTTCATTTAGCATGTTTTCAAGGTTCACTATGTTGTAATACTTTATTCCTTTTTAAGGCTGAATAATATTCCATTGTATGTATATACCACATTTTGTTCATCCATTTTTTTTTCTTCGAGAGAGAGAGTTTATTTATTTATTTATCTATTTATTTATTTATTTTTGCTATAGGGCACATGTGCTTGCCAGAGAGACAGAGAGAGACAGAAAGACAGAAAGCGAGAAATCACCCCCCACGCCCCGGAGGACCGGCACACCACAATCCCTTCTCCTCCATTCTCCTCTCAAGATCTTGGACATGCATGCACACACATTTGGCATGAGTTTCAAGCCGTCATGTTCGGGACTCAAACTGTGGTTGCCTACATGGGAGTCCAGCAACGTAACCGTTACACCATCTGCTGGTCCCCATCCAGTCATCTTTGATAGATACTTGGCTTGCTTATACCTTTTATTGTGAATGATACTGATAGGAAACTGGCATACAGATATCTGTTCAAAGCCCAGCTCTCGATTATTTTGGGTGTAGTGTATACCCATGGAGGAATTGCTAGATCATACAATAATTCTATGTTCAATTTTTGAGAAGTCACAAAACTGTCCTCTAAAACACTGCACCATTTTTATTTTTTTTCCAAGTCACCGAGTCCAAAACTTGAACAGCCAGCAATGTGGGATCCAGCTGCTTTAACCTTCTCGCCAGCTGCTGGTCCATTTTAACCTCCCACCAGTAATATATGAAGGTTTCAATTTCTTCATATCTTTACCAACACTTGTTATTATCTGTCTTCTTTATTACAGCCATCCTAAGACATATAAAGTAATATTTCATTGTGGTTTTTAGAATTACTTGTGTAATTTTATTTATCATTATTATTTGAATTTGCTGCAGGGCATGTGTGCTCATCAGACAGAGAGAGAGAGAGAGAGAGAGAGAGAAAGCAAGCTGTCAGATCTGAGACTCAAACTGCAGTCAGTCATGTGGGAATCCAGTGCCCTAACCACCATGCCACCTTCAAAGCCTAGGAATTCTTAATATATTCTGAATATCAACCTTTTATCAGATATGTGATTTTAAAATATTTTCTCTCATTCTGCGAGTTGCTTTTTTCACTCTGTTGATAATGTTCTTTGATGCACAAAAGATTTTCATTTTTATGTAGTCCAATTTATCTAATGTTTTTCCTTTGCCTTCTGTGAGTTTAGTATCATATCCAAAAATCATAACAAAAGTCCGGTGTCATAAAGCTTTTCTACTATATTTTCTTCTAAGAGTTTTAGTGTTAGCCCTTTTTTTTTTTTTTTAAATCTTTTTAGAGAGAACAATTTTTGCTATATGGCACGTGTGCTCACCAGAGAGACAGAGAGGCAGAAAGCAAGAAATCATCCCCCCACGGGGATGACCATGCTGCAATCCCTTCTGCTCCATTCTCCTCTTGGGATTTTGGGCACACACGTACACACACCTGGCGTGAGTTTTAAGCCTTCATGTCCAGGACTTGAACCATGGCCAATTATGTGTGAGTCCAGCAACATAACCATTACACTATCTGCTGGTCCTGGTGTTAACTCTTAAGTTGCTGATTTTTTTTTCCTTTTTGGAGAGATTTTCGCTATAGGGCGCATGCCCTCGCCAGAAAGACAGAGAGAGAGAGAGAGAGAGAGAGAGAGAGAGAGA
>NW_006160148.1:3028823-3055145 GCF_000334495.1 Tupaia belangeri chinensis | reverse complement strand
AGAAACCGAGAAATCACATGGCCATGCTGCAATCCCTTCTCCTCCATTCTCTTCTTGGGATCTTGGGCATGCACGCACACGCACTCAGCATGAATTTAAGCCATCAGGTCCGGGACTTGAACTACGGTTGATTACATGGGAGTCCAGCGACATAGCCATTACCCCAACTGCTGGTCCCAAGTTGCTGATTCATTTTGAGTTAATTTTTGCATATGATGTAAGGTAAGGGTCTTTTACATGTGGATATCCAAATTTCTCAATACCATTTAAGACTAGCCTTTACCCACTGAATAATCTTTTGTTGCTTTATCTATCTATCTATCTATCTATCTATCTATCTATCTATTTGTTTATTTATTCATTTATGGTTAGAGGGGATGTGCTTGTCAGAGGGAGAGTGAGAGTAAGAGACAGTAAGAAAGCATTCCTTAGAGGGACGGCCACACTGCAATCCCTTCTTCTCCTTTCTCCTCTTGTGGTTTTGGGCACTTATACACACACATCTGGCATGATCTCTAAACCGGTAGATTGGGACTTGAACCCCACAGACAGCCACATGGATTCAGCCACCTTACCCACCACACCACTAACTGGTCTGTCATCTCTTTTTCTTCCTGTATTTTTTCCCCGGCCTTGCAGGTAGACCAACAAGGTCACCAGACCCAAGTGTGGTCTTACAAATTTCAGGGCTAACCACAGTCTCAGGCTGGAGTTTCTATTTTGTTCATTTACAAATCTACAATGTTGCCTTTTTGTTTGTTTGTTTCATGAGTAAAAATACAGAGGGGAAAAAAAAAACCCAGCATATCTTCAAGAGTCCCAAGCCACAACCCTCTCCTGCAGCTTTCCTAGGCGGCCAGGATGGTGGGCGTATTGCCCGGTGTGTGTGGGTGGGTCGGGAACCAGCCCGCGGTCTTCCCTATGGGTTCCTCACTGCCCGCAGAGCGCGTTCCTGCGCTGCTTTCTCAGCTCACGTGTGGTCATTCACGTCCTCCGCCAGACTTTCCAAGGTTGAGCGTTGATCTTCACGGACGTAGTACACAAAGCGTCTTGTTTTGTTTTTATTTTGCCAGAGGGCACATGTGCTTGCCAGAGAGACAGGCAGAGACAGGGAGATGGAGAACATACCCTGCAGTGGGCCACAAACCCTTCTTTTCTCCATCTTCCTGGGATTTGGGGCAGGCATGAATGTACACCTGGTATGTTTTTCAAGTCGGTGAGGTTGGGATTTGAACCACACAGTTGTGTTGAATCCAGTTCCCTTAATCACTAGGCCACAGGTCAGGTTCAGAGAGATTTTGTTTGTTTGTTTGTTTTTGCTATAGGGCATGTGTGCTCACCAGAGAGGGACAGAGAGAGAGGGAAAGTGAGAAATTATCCCCAAAGTGGGATGGCTATGCTATAATCCCTTCTCCTCTGTTCTCTCAGGATTCTCAAGCCACCGGGTCCAGGATTCGAACTGCAAAACTGGCCATGTGGGATCCAGTGCCTTAACCTCCATGCCACCTGCTGGTCTCCAGAGAGTGAATTTATAGCTTTTTTTTTTAAGTTTTTTTTTTTTTTTTTGAGAGGTTTTTCGCTATAGGGCGCGTGCGCTCGCCAGGCAGACAGAGAGAGACAGAGAGACAGAAAGCGAGAAATCAACCCCCAGGGGGGATGGCCACGCCGCCATCCCTTCTCCTCCATTCGCCTCTCTGGATCTTGGGCACGCACGCACACGTGCCTGGCGTGAATTTTAAGCCACCGGGTCTGGGACGCGAACCCCACTAACTGGTCTGTCATCTCTTTTTCTTCCTGTATTTTTTCCCCGGCCTTGCAGGTAGACCAACAAGGTCACCAGACCCAAGTGTGGTCTTACAAATTTCAGGGCTAACCACAGTCTCAGGCTGGAGTTTCTATTTTGTTCATTTACAAATCTACAATGTTGCCTTTTTGTTTGTTTGTTTCATGAGTAAAAATACAGAGGGGAAAAAAAAAACCCAGCATATCTTCAAGAGTCCCAAGCCACAACCCTCTCCTGCAGCTTTCCTAGGCGGCCAGGATGGTGGGCGTATTGCCCGGTGTGTGTGGGTGGGTCGGGAACCAGCCCGCGGTCTTCCCTATGGGTTCCTCACTGCCCGCAGAGCGCGTTCCTGCGCTGCTTTCTCAGCTCACGTGTGGTCATTCACGTCCTCCGCCAGACTTTCCAAGGTTGAGCGTTGATCTTCACGGACGTAGTACACAAAGCGTCTTGTTTTGTTTTTATTTTGCCAGAGGGCACATGTGCTTGCCAGAGAGACAGGCAGAGACAGGGAGATGGAGAACATACCCTGCAGTGGGCCACAAACCCTTCTTTTCTCCATCTTCCTGGGATTTGGGGCAGGCATGAATGTACACCTGGTATGTTTTTCAAGTCGGTGAGGTTGGGATTTGAACCACACAGTTGTGTTGAATCCAGTTCCCTTAATCACTAGGCCACAGGTCAGGTTCAGAGAGATTTTGTTTGTTTGTTTGTTTTTGCTATAGGGCATGTGTGCTCACCAGAGAGGGACAGAGAGAGAGGGAAAGTGAGAAATTATCCCCAAAGTGGGATGGCTATGCTATAATCCCTTCTCCTCTGTTCTCTCAGGATTCTCAAGCCACCGGGTCCAGGATTCGAACTGCAAAACTGGCCATGTGGGATCCAGTGCCTTAACCTCCATGCCACCTGCTGGTCTCCAGAGAGTGAATTTATAGCTTTTTTTTTTAAGTTTTTTTTTTTTTTTTTGAGAGGTTTTTCGCTATAGGGCGCGTGCGCTCGCCAGGCAGACAGAGAGAGACAGAGAGACAGAAAGCGAGAAATCAACCCCCAGGGGGGATGGCCACGCCGCCATCCCTTCTCCTCCATTCGCCTCTCTGGATCTTGGGCACGCACGCACACGTGCCTGGCGTGAATTTTAAGCCACCGGGTCTGGGACGCGAACCACGGTCGACTACATCCAGCGACACAGCCATTACGCTAACTGCTGTCCCTGAATTTATAGCCTTTGTCCAATCACTGCAAACCCCGGAGTGCTTGTGGGTCTGCTTCTGTTATCTGTTGTTTCTTGTGCTTACTCATGACATCTTGTCTCCTCATGTGCCTGGTTATCTTTGTACTGGGCATTATATTAGAAAAATAGATTTACAGGGACCAGCAGTTGGCATAAGGGCTATGTCCCTGGATCCCCATGTGGTCAACCATGGTTCGAGTCCCAGACCCAGTGGCTTAAACTCACCCCAGGTGCGTGTGCGTGCGTGCCCAAGATCCCGAGAGGAGAATGGAGGAGAAGAGACTGCAGCATGGCCATCCTCCCTGGGGGGTGATCTCTCACTTTCTGTCCCTCTGTTTCTCTCTGTCTTTCTGGCATCCACATGTGCCCTGTAGCAAAAAACTCTCCAAAAAAAAAAAAAAAAGAAAAGAAAAATAGATTTACAGAAATAATTTAACAACTAGAATAATGTTTTTTTCCTCGAAGACGGATTTTCATTTTTTCTCGCTCATAGCATTTAGAGCCAATTTATTACATATTCAGGCCTTGAGTCTTTTTGTTTTAGTTTTTGCAGTAGGGCACACATGCTCACTGGAGAGAGACAGAGAAGGAAGGTAAGAAGTAGCTCCTAGGAGGATGACCCCGCTGCAAGCCCTTCCCCTCCGTTCTCTCTGGATCTGGGGCACGCATGCACACGTGCCCAGTGTGTCCTGCAGGCTGGCAGTTCTAAGACTGAGATCACACCACCGACTATGTAGGACCCAGCGCCTTAGCCACCACGCCACCAGCTGGTCCAGGCCCTGAGGCCTCTCTGAGCCTCGCAGATGAAGTCAGCTGGCAAGCTATACGAGAGTTCATTCACTCCTCATGCTCTCTCTTTTTATTTTTTAAAAGAATTACTTATTTAATTTTATTTATTCATTCATTTATTTTAATTTGACCAGAGAGAGTCATGTAGTGAGACAGAGGGAAAATGAGAAAGGAAGCCACCAGGTCCGGGACTCAAACCACAGTCAGCCATGTGGGAGTGTCCAGCGCCTTAACCACCACGCCATCCGCTGGCCCCCCTAATGCCCTCTTTTACCTGCAATTCGACATCTTAAAGGCTCAGGTCCAGAGACAGACATATCAAGGTTACCATCTTTATGGGTCTTAGACCCCAGTTTTTGTCCTTGTGGGCTCTTTTTTTTTTTTTTTGGAGAGATTTTCACTGTAGGGCGCGTGCGCTCGCCAGACAGACAGAGAGAGACATAGAGACAGAAAGCGAGAAATCACCCCCCAGGGGGGATGGTCACGCCACAATCCCTTCTCCTCCATTCTCCTCTCGGGATCTTGGGCACGCATGCACACGCGCCCGGCGTGAGTTTTAAGCCACCGGGTCCGGGACACGAACCGCGGTCGACTACGTGGGAGTCCAGCGACATAGCCATTACGCTAACTGCTGGTTCCCAGGGCTCTTTTTGTTTAAAAGAATGATTTATTTAGTTTTATTTATTATCATTATTTTAAAATGTGCTACAGGGCACATGTGCTCATCAGAGAGAGAGAGTGAGAAGGCGGGAAAGCAAGCTGTCAGGTTCAGGACTCAAACCATAGTCAGTCACGTGGGAGTCCAGCACCTTAGCCACCACACCACCTTCCGGCCTGCAACTCCTTCTTTTGAATCAGCAAATGCCAAAAGTGTATCTTGGCTTTCCATCTACTTCTTCTACTTTTTTTTTTTTTTTTAATAATTTTTAATTTTATCTTATTTTATTTATTATTCAATTTGATGAGAGAGAGTGAGAGAATGAGAAAGCAAGTCGCCAGATCCAGGACTCAAACCATGGTCAGCCATGTGGATGTCCAGTGCCTCAATCACCACACCACCTGCTAGCCCTGCAACTACTTCTTTTTAATTTAATTTAATACATTAATTTATTTTTTAAGAGAGAGATTTTTGCTGCAGGGCACATGGGCTAGCCAGAGAGACAGAGACAGAAAGTGAGAAATCAATCCCCAGGGAGGATGGCCACACTGCAATGCCTTCTCCTCTCGGCATTTTGGGTACGCACGCACATGGGTTGTGTGAGTTAAGTCTCCGGGTCTGGGACTCGAACCATGGCCGACTATGTGGGAGTCCAGTGACGTAACCATTACGCCATCTATTCCTCAGATAAAAGCAGCTGTACGTGCCTAACTGTCACTCGGAATTCCTTACCTGTCTCAATGCGCAGCCCAGGGAATTCTCACTATCTTGTTAGCTACAGATGCTCCTGGAGGGTGCTGGGCTACTTGGCTGTATTGTAGGGGGCGGCTGGTTACCTTACCACAGGTCAGCCCTTTTCAAGACCTAGCTCAAGTATTGCTAATTCATCTCAAAACAAAAACGGCCAGCAGGTCGAGTGGTGGTAGTGGTGGGGGGTGCTGGATCCCGCATGACTGACTCCACGGTTCGAGCCCCGGACCTGGTGGCTTAGAAAACATGTTGGTGCACACATGTGTGCCCAAAGTCCTGAGGGGAGGATAGAGGGTGAGGGATTGTGATGTGGTCACCCCTGGGCAGGGGGTGATTTCTTACTTTCCTTTTCTTTGTCTCTCCTGAAGAGTGCACGTACCCTATGGCAAAAATCTCAAAAAACAGCGACAAAAACCCAGATGCTGCTTTATATGTGTGCCTTTTGTGACTCGCACAAACCTTTCATAGCAGTTATTCTATTCTTCAGGGTAAGAGCTATTTTTCCAGGCCGGCAGGTGGCATGTTGGCTAAGGGCACTGGACTCCCACATGGCCAACTGTGGTTGGAGTCCTGGCCCTGGCAGATTGCTTTTTCACTTTCTCTCTCTTTCTCTCACTCTGTCTCTCTCTGGTCAAATTAAAATAAATAAATAAAATAATTTTTTTAAAAAGAATTATTTTCCCACCACTGAGAGCTCAGGTTTTGCCAGGCACTTCAGCAAAGCTTGTTGAGTAAAGGAGGAGTGAGAAGGGGAGCATTAGATTGGTGGGCCGGTTTCCAAGTTCCCCAGACCTATGTCCCATGGGATAATATGTATAAATATATAATTTTTTGACACCAGCAGTTAGTGTAATGGCTATGTCGCTGGACGACCACGGTTCGCGTCCCGGACCTGGTGACTTTATATATATATAGGCACGTGTGCATGCGTGCCCAAGATCCCGAGAGAATTTCCCTTTGGGGTTTTGGGTGTGTGCACACACACACACACACGCGCGCACACACACACACACACACACACACACACACACGGTGTGGTTTTCAAGCCACCTAGTCCACGACTCAAACTGTGGTCAGCCATGTGGGAATCCAGAGCCTTAACCACCACGCCACCTGTTGGCCCCTGTGATCATGATTTTAAGAAATTCAACTCCAAAATAACTTACTTTGGTGGTTTCTTTTTCACTGGACCTTTTTTTTTTTTTTTAGAGAGAGGTTTTTGCTATAGGGCGCGTGCACTCGCCAGAGAGACAGAGAGATAGAAAGCAAGAAATCACCCCCGGGGAGGGGGGCCATGCCGCAATCCCTTCTCCTCCATTGTCCTCGCAGGATCTTGGGCACGCACGCACACGTGCCCAGCATGGGTTCAGGCCACTGGGTCTTGGACTTGAACCGTGGTCGACTACATGGGAGTCCAGCAACATAGCCATTACGCTAACTGCTGCTCCCAACTGGACCTTTAATTCTTATTTTAAAAAAACGTTTTCAGGGCCAACAGGTGGCACAGAGGTTAAGGCAGCTGAATCCCAAATGACTGACAGTACAGTTCGAGTCCTAGACCCAGTAGCATGAAAAACATGCCAGGCATGTGTGTGTGTGCGTGTGTGTGTGTGCATGTGTGCATGTGTGTGTGCCCAAAATCTTGAGAGGAGAGTAGAGGAGAAAGGACTGCAGCATGACTACCCCAGTGTGGGGGTGATTTCTCACTCTCCCCCTTTCTCTCTGTCTCTGTCTACACTGTTTGTCTCTCTTCAGCAAGTGCATGCACCCAAAAAACTTAAAAAACAAAACAAAACTTCTTCAGAAAATAATAATAATAATAGAATGACAAAACAAAACAAAAAAGAACTATCTTCTCTTCTTTCTAAGAATAAATAATACATGCATGTTTTGGGGAAGAGTAGACAATGACATTATGTAGTGACGATCTCCTGACGTCTTTTACTTTACTAGATTTGGTATGCTCCGATTATAATTCTTTCCCTTTATTTTCGTCTGTAAGACAAGATTTTCAACGCACTAGTTGGCTTTATGGCTAATTCACACTTTGCCACTTCCCTCTCTGTCCCCACAAACTCCTACTATTTCCGTTCCCATTCTTGTCCCTTCCAAATGTCCATTTCTTCCATTTTGACCACAGTTAGGGTCCTGGACCTGCTGGCTTAAAACCCACACCGGGCGGATATGTGTGCACACCCGGAATCCAGAGAGGAGAATGGAGAAGGGATTGCAGTGTGGCCATCCCCCTGGGGGGTGATTTCTTGTTTTCTGCCTCTCTCTCTCTGGTGAGCACAATGCACCCTATAGCAAAAATCTCTCTCTCAGGGCAGCAGGTGACATGATGGTTAAGGTGCTGGACTCCCACATGGCTTTGAGTCCTGGACCTGGCAGCTTGCTTTCTCACTTTCCATGTCTCTCTCTCTGGTCAAATATTACAAATAATGGTAATAAACAAAGTTAAGTAAATAATTATTTAAAAACAAAACAAAATCTCTCTCTTAAAAAAATATTTAATTTCCTTAATTATTATTATCTTATAACTTGCTGTAGGGTATGTGCACTCATGACAGAGAGAGAGAGAGAGAGAGAGAGAGGGAGAGAGGGAAAATGAAGAAGCAATCTGCCAGGTCCAGGACTTTGCAGTTGGCCACGCAGGGAGTCCAGCGCCTTAACCACTGTGTCACCTGCGGGCTCCAAGAAACAACTTTTTATCTGTACATTCCACAACTTCTATGACAGTCAGAGACGTTAAACATATCAATATATCAAGTTTAATAAGGAATCAAAGTAATTTTGAACAAATTCAAAATCTTCCTCAAGGACCCCTATTAAATAGTTCTAAGAGCTGCGCTCTGAAGCAGCAATGACGAGATATTAGTGAGTACCAAGGAGCCACCTTTTGAAGATCTTTTTGAGAAAGATTAGGAGGGCATTACGGCCGAGGAGGTCGGACATCAGCAATAACCATTGCTATGATTTGAACGTGTTCCCCCAAAGTCTTATGTTAATTTTTGTCCCCAGATCAGCCAGGTTGCATAGTGGTTAAGGCACAGTATCCCACATGGCCAGTGTCACAGTTTGAGTCCTAGGAACCCAGTACCTTGAAAAACACCAGGTTCATGTGCATGCATGCCCAAAATTTCAAGAGGAGAATGGAGAAGGGATTGCAGAGTGGCCATCCCCTGCTGAGAGGGGGTGATTTCTCTCTCTCTCTCTTGTGAGCAAACACACTCTATAGCAAAACTTAAAAAACAAAACAAAACAAAACAAGATAAAGGGCCAGCAGATGGAGAAATGGTTTCATTGTTGGACTCCCACGTAGTCAACCGAGGTTTGAGTCCCAGACCCAGCGGCTTGAAACTTATGCTGGGCGCATGTACCTGTGTGACCAAAATCTGAAGAGGAGAAGGGATTGTGGTGTGGCCATCCCCCTTGGGGGTGATTTCTTGCGTTCTGTTTCTCTGTCCTTCTGGTGAACGCACATGCCCTATAGCAAAAAGCTCTAAAAAAAAAAAGAAAAGAAAAGAAAAGAAAGAAAGAAAAAATATGACAGAAAAAAAAATACTGATCCCAGTGTAATGGTGAGACTTTCAGGAAGTGGGGTGCAGTGAGGGGTGTTTGGATAATGGGGCATGAACAGAATAATGCTATCTCACAGGAGAGAGTGGTTCTTGCTCTCATGTGGGAAGGGATTAGTTTCTATGAGAGCAGACTGTTAGAAAAGTAAGAAGGGGCCAGCAGATGGGTGGAGGTTAAGGCAGCTGGATCCCACATGGCCGACTCTGTAGTTCGAGTCTTGGACCCAGCAGCCTGAAAATCACTCTGGGTGCCCATATATGTGTGCTCACAATCCTGAAAGGAAAATGGACAAGAAGGCATTGTGGTGTGGCCATTCCCCCAGGGGTGATTTCTTACCTTCCCTCTCTCTTTCTCTGGCAAGCATACACAGCCTATAGCAAACAAACGAACAAAAGAAAGATGGCTGCCTGCCATCTCTTTCTCTGTCTCTCTCTTGGCGGGTGTCCACTGGCCTTCCTGCTCTTCCCACCCATGTTGTGACAGGGCTAGAGGCCAGTGAGATGCCAACCAGATGCTGGCCCCATACTCTAAACTTTCCAGCCACCAGAATTGTGACCCAAATCAACCTCTTTTCTTTATAAGTCACCCAGCCTGAGGTATTTCTGGTTAGCAACACAATAATGGACCAAGATGCCCTTCATCAGAATAAAGGAAGATTTGGGGGGGATAGCAGGTGATGTGGTGATTAAGGCACTGGATCCCACATGGTCAACTGTGCAGTTCAAGTCCTGGACTCGGTGGCTTGAAAAACACCTCAGGCATGTGTGCATGCATGTCCAAAATCCCAAGAGGAAAATGGAGGAGAATGGATTATGGTGTGGCCATCCTCCCTGGGGGGGGGAGGGCTTTCTCACTTTCCCTCTCTCTGTGTCTCTCTGGTGAGAGCACACATTCTACAGCGAAAATCTAAAAAGAAGGAAAACAAAATAAAACTAACAAGAGAAACAGGAAGCATCTGTTTAACCATATTCCAAAAAGTAGAATCTAGTCAGAAAGCCAGTAGTGGTGGCAGTTCTTCGAGGGGGCACGTAAAGAGCAGCTGAGATGACAAAGCTGGAAGGATACAAAAATATTGCCATCGAGTAGTTCTTTCAACTCTACTGTGACACAATCCACCATCCCTAGATCAGCTTTGGTAACCCAAACCAAAGTAGAAGCAAAAGAAAAAGAGTAATAAAACTTATCCCAAGAATTGGGACCAGTAGTTAGAGTAATGGCTATGTCGCTGGACTTCCACGTAGTCAACCGCTGTTCGAGTCCTGGACCCAGTGGCTTAAACTCATGCCCGGCGTGTGTGCGTGCCCAAGATCCTGAGAGGAGAATGGAGGAGAAGGGATTGTGGCATGGCCATCCCTCCTGGGGGGTGATTTCTCGCTTTCTATCTCTCTGTCTTTCTCTGTCTTTCTGGCGAGTGCACGTGCCTTATCACAAAAACCTCTCCAAAAATAAAAAATAATGAAAAAAAAAACGTATCCCAAGAATGAATCACAGAGTGGATTTGTTCATTTTTTTGCACAAAAATATGCTTATTTAGTAACAGTGAGCAACTTATAGTACTTCATAGGTACTGATCATTTGAGCCATTTCTCAATCTTTGGAAAGGCTTCCTTTTAATAGTTGTTGTCCCTAGGCCTCAAACCCATTAGGGAGGGACCAGCAGATGGTGTAATGGCTATGTCACTGAACTCCCATGTAGTCGACCGTGGTTCAAGTCCCAGACCCAGTGGCTTAAATTTATGCTGGGTGCATGTGTGTGTGTGCCCAGGATCCCGAGAGGAGAATGGAGGAGAAGGGATTGTGGTGTGGCCATCCCCCCGGGTGTGATTTCTCGCTTTCTGTCTCTCTGTCTCTCTCTGTCTTTATGGCAAATACACACACCCTATAGCAAAAACCTCTCCAAACAAACAAACAGAACCGCTAGTGATAACCCAGGTGGCTTTAATGCAATTTCTCAATGTATGCATGGGAATTTTCAGTCTATTATGTTCAAGAACCTCACTGGTTCGGGAACCAGCAGTTAGTGTAATGGCTATGTTGTTGGACTCCCACGTAGTCGACCACAGTTCGCGTCCCGGACCCGGTGGCTTAAAACTCACGCCGGGCGCGTGTGCGTGCATGCCCAAGATCCCAAGAGGAGAATGGAGGAGAAGGGATTGTGGCATGACCATCCCCCCTGGGGGGTGTTTTCTCGCTTTCTGTCTCTATGTTTCTGTCTGTTGGGTGAGTGCACGCGCCCTGTAGTGAAAACCTCTCAAAAAAAAAAAAAAAGAACCTCACTGGTTCTAGCCCTATATATATAAGAGAGGGAGAGAGAGAGAGAGAAAGAGAAAGTCATCAGGTCCAGGACTTGAACCGTGGTCAGCCATGTGGAGTCCAGCACCTTAACCACCAAGCCACTTGCTGCCCCACCATATTTATATTTTTGTATGTAGAAAAAAAATTTTTTTAAGTTAGCAGGTTAGCTAAAGAGAAAGTATACACATATGTGTGTGCTTGTGCCTGTGTGTGTGTGTGTGTGTGTGTATTTAATGATCGGGAGCATGCGCATATACACGTGCAAAAGAGAGTGAGAAGCACCGTTAAGAGGTTTTAATTACTGGGAGACTCCCTCTCCCCAACCTCAAGCTCTTCAGGATCCCAAGCTACACACGCAGGCTCAGATGGTTTCAGGCTAAGCCAGGAGTCTGAACCTACAGTCGGCTCTGTGGCTTCCAGCCTTGTAGGGTACTGTGTTACCACTGAGCCACGGTGGCTAGGCCAGACATATTTCACATGTGCAAACACACACACACAAAGGTTTGTATGTGTGTATATACACACATGCATAGTTCTTTTTAGAAAAAACAACAAGAACAACGACTGCACATGCGCTCACAGAGAGGGATAATGAGAAATCACATCCCAGGAAGATGGCCACACCACAATCCTTTCTCCTCCAATGTGTTTTTTAAACTGCCAGGTCCAGGACTTGAACCGTGAAGCTGGCCATGTGGAATCCAGTCACATTAACTACTATACCACCAGCTGGCCCATGCATATATATTAGGTCGTTGGAAAGTGATGATGTATTTTTTCTATGCAAAAATGTGTCATGACTTTTCCAATGACCCAATATATATAAATATTGATTTTTTTTTTAGAGGCTTTCATTATAGGGTGCGTGTGCTCGCCAGACAGACAGAGACAGAGAGACAGAAAGCGAGAAATCACCCCCAGGGGGGATGGTCACGCTGCAATCCCTTCTCCTCCATTCTCCTCTCGGGCTCTTGGGCACGCACGCACACGCGCCCGGCGTGAGTTTTAAGCCACCGGGTCCGGGATGCAAACTGCGGTCAACTACATGGGAGTCCAGCGACATAGCCATTACGCTAACTGCTGGTTCCCTAAATATTGATATTTTTGCCATTAGGGTATGTGTACTTGCCAGAGAGAAACAGAGAGAGACAAAGAGAGGGAAAGTGGAAAATTACCCTCTAGGAGGGATGGCCACACCGCAATCCCTTCTCCTCCATATGCCTCTCAGGATTTGGGCATGCACGTACACACGTCCAATGTGATTTTCAAGCCAGCAGGTCCGGGTCTTGAATCACAGTTGCCCACATGAGAACCCAGCGCCTTAGCCACCATGCCACCACTGCCCCTCCCCCAAGCACACATATTTTTAAAAAACTTTTATTGCCAGAGCATGTGCGCACTTTCCAGAGAGAGAAAGAGAGAGAAAAGGCAGCCCTGGTGGGTTTGGTCACGCTGCTGTCCTTCCTCTGTTTCTCCATCCTGTCAGGATTTGGGGCATGCACTCATGGGTGCCTCCACGGGGGCCGGATCCACACTGCAGTCAGCCGTTAGGGGTTAGGGACCGGCTCCCCACACGCAGTGCTTCACTGCTGTGCTGTGGGGCCGGCCCAGACTGAAACACATGGTTTAGAGGAGTCTTCTGATGGATGAACTATGGCTTCTGTCTAGGAGGGATATCAGGGGCAGAGGGAATGATTGATGCCCTGTGAGGGTGCTCTTTCCTAAGAATAACTGATCACTTATGTAATATTTTACCAAAATGTTTAACTTTAACTATAAAGAAAAAGATTAACCCAAGTGAAGGCTTGGGTTAATCTCAAAGATGGCAAAATCATGAAAAAAAAAAAAAAAAAGGGTCAAGGACTCTTTCTAGAATAAAGGAAACTAAAGGAGACTTGACGATTAAGTGCAATCCTAAATTTTTTTTTTAATTGTCAGAGAGTGTATGTGCTCGCCAGAGACAGAGAAAGAGATGAAAGAGAAACAAGGAGAGGGAGAGGAGGAGGTGGAAAACGCCTCCCAACGGGGCATGGTTACATCACCTTCACATCCCCTTCTCCCTTTGTCCATCCTGTCAGGATTTTTGTTTGTTTGTTTGTTTTTGTTTTTTTTGGGGGGGGAGAGATTTTCACTGTAGGGCGCATGCGCTCGCCAGACAGACAGAGAGAGACATAGAGACAGAAAGCGAGAAATCACCCCCCAGGGGGGATGGTCACACTGCAATCCCTTCTCCTCCATTCTCCTCTCGGGATCTTGGGCACGCACACACACGCGCCCGGCGTGAGTTTTAAGCCACCGGGTCCAGGACACGAACCGCGGTCGACTACGTGGGAGTCCAGCGACATAGCCATTACGCTAACTGCTGGTTCCTGATCCTGTCAGGATTTGAGGTGCACGCGCACACACACACACACACACACACAGACACACACACGCACACGCCTGGTGTTATTTTCAGCCACCAGGTCCAGGATTCAAACAGCCATATGAGATCCTACTCCCTTTACTGCTAGGCTCCAGGGCTGGTCCAATCCTGAATCAAAAAAGAAGAAGAAAGAAAAAAGAAAAAGTGTGTCAACCAGTGGTGTGGTGGTCAGGCTACTGGATCCCACATGGCTGACTGTGTGGTTTGAGTCCTGGATCCAGTGGTTGAGAAACATGCTGGGCCCATGTACCGTGTGCCTGTGTGCCTAAAATCCCAAGAGAAGAATGGAGGAGAAGGGACTGTGGCATGGCCATCCTGTCTAGTGGGCGATCTGTCACTTTTTCTCCTCTCTCTCTCTCTGCTGAGTGCAGGCTTCTATAACATAACAAAAAGGGGGGGGCATAGGTTGTGTGGGGAAGGCACTGGACTCCCATATGGTCGACCAGAGTTTGAGTCCTGGACCTGACAGCTTATTTTCTCACTGCCCTGCTCCCGTCTCCCTCTGGTGAGCAGGCATGCCCTATAGCAAAATTAATAATAATAAATTTAACGAAATAGTTATTTTTAAAAAGCAATCAAGTCAATTATGAAGACAATGGGTAACATCTGAATATGGCTGCTATTCGGTACAAAATTGCATCTGTATCCGCTCGTTAAGGATGGCATTGCGGTGGTGCAGGTGTCTCTGGCGGAATGATGGCTCCGTAAATGGGGTCCCTGTCCAGAGCTCCAGAACGTGGGAACGTGACTTGGAAAATGGATCTTTGTTAATGTAATTAAGATCATCCTGGGTTACTTGGGTGATTCTAATTCCAACGACGAGTAGCTTTGTAAGAGAAGCACAGCGGAGACAGAAAGGGAGGCAGCGATGTCGGCACAGAGGCAGCGACCGGGGTGATGCGGCCAAGTCAGCGAATGCGGACGACACCAGGACTTGGAGGAGGCCACGGCAGGCTCTCCCCTAGAGCCTCCCTTCCGGCCTTCTGACCCCCAGAACCGTGGGGGAGTACATTTCTGTTAGTGTTTGTTGGTTTGTTTAGTTTGCTATAGGGAGCATGTGCTCGTCAGAAAGAGAGGGAGAGGGAGGAAAAGTGAGAAATCAAACTCACTTTTGATTTCTGGCAGGGGAGCCATAGTCAGTCATGTGGGATGCCGCCTTGACTGCCACACCACAGGCTGGTTCAATTTCTGTTGTTTTAAGTCACCAAAATTATGGCAACTTGTTATGGCAGCCACATGAAAACTAAAAGAATGTATTTTTTGGGACCAGCAGATGGCATAATGGTTACGTTGCTGGTCTTCCATGCAGTCAGCCACAGTTCAAGTCCCAGACATGACGGCTTAAAATTCACACTGGGCACATGTGTGTGTGTGCCCAAGATCCCAAGAGGAGACTGGAGAAGGGATTGCACCATGACCATCCCCATGGGGGGTAATTTCTCTCTTTCTGTCTCTGTCTCTCCAGTGAGTGCACATGCCCTATAGCAAAAATCTCTCAAAAAATGTATTTTTTTCTTAAGCAATACATCTAAAATTTTTAGCACATTTAAGAAAGTATCATGATATTACAACTTAACTTTTCAAAAAATCCTAAAATAACACTCTAAGAGGTATATGTGTGTGTGTGTATTAAACACACACGGTAAATAAGATAAAATATTAATGCTTTTTAAATTTTTTAAAATAATTATTTATTTTATTTATTCATTCAGTTATTTTAATTTGAACAGACACACACACATACACACGGAGAGAGAGAGAAGGAAAGTGAGAAAGCAAGCCATCAGGTCCAGGACTTGAACTATGGTCAGCCAGGTGAGAGCATCCAGAGCCTTAACCACCCTCTACCCGCTGGTCCCCCGGTAAAATATTAATGATAACAACTGATAAATTTGGGTGCAGGGTATATGGCATTGCTGTTGCACTAATTTTTCCATTTCATGTAGAACTGAAATTTGTAAAAGATAAAGATTGGAAAAAGAATAAAAGAGGACTTCTCTAGTTTAAAAAAAAAGTACTGGCCGCACTGGGGCTCTCGGTTCTTAAAGCAGCATCCACATCATCTCTTTACAAAGCTGGGAAACCCCAGGACAAGCCAAAGCCAAGAGGATGTGCTGCCTCGCCGCCCTCCACACCCGCACGCATCCCTCCAGGGAAAGGGCCTGAAAGGCAGCTCACGCTCTCGAGTCTCAGCGCCCAGCAGGCTCCAGACCCCGTGGAGGTGGTGAGAAGAAAGGACAGCACGTCTACACAGGCCAGAGGGGCCTAGACCAGCCCGGTCCTGGTCTCCTGCACATTCGCGGTCGTCTGCATCACCGGTACTCTACCTGCACAGGTAGGTCTCTCCTATGGCCCTAAGTACGGAGACCATTAACCTGAAGGGTGCTAATGTGGTTAAAGCTCTCTGGGGAGAAGGGCCGCCAGGTGGCATGGAGATTAAGATGCTGGATCTGGAATGGACAGCTCCACAGTTCAAGCCCTGGACATGGTGGCCTGAAAATCACACCTGGCACGTGTGCTTATGTGTCCAAAATCCCAAGTGGAGGATGGAGGAGAAGGAATTGTGGTGTGACCATCCCCTATGGGGGATGATTTCTCACTTTCTCTCTGTCTCTCTCTGGTGAGCACACACACCTATAACAAAACCTTTAAAAAACAAAAAACAAAAAAATAAAAAAAAACAGCTCTCTGGGGAGGAAATGCAAATTCAAGGTAATAGTGTTTAAAAGTAACAAAAATATGATAACCAGTAATCAGATCAAACAAATTCAAAACCCTAGCTAAACTCTTTTCTTTCTTTTTAAAATTTATTATTATTTTAAAATTTTGGCCAGAGAGAGACAGAGACAAAGAAAGGGAAAGTGGGAAAGCAAACAGCCAGATGCAACCATGGTTGGCCGTGTGGGAGTCCAGCACCTTAACCACCACGCCACCTGCCAGTCCCAACTCTTTCTTCTCAAAAGTCAAAAATGAAGGGAAACCAGTTTTTACAAGTAAATCAGTGAAACACTGTGAACATGAGGATTAACCAGCTAAATTTGGTAAAAATATGCACTCATATGGTACCTATACAAGTTACAAATCACAAAATTAACCAACCAAAGTCAAGAATAATCTTTGAATACGATTTAGACTTCAGTTGCAAAAATGCTAGGCTGAATTCATGTGCATTGTTAAAGAAAGAACTAAGTAACTTGTTTTTCTAGATTCTTTTTTTTCTAGTTTCCACCTCAGGTTTATTCGTAGTGGAGGATGGAGGAGAAGGAATTGTGGTGTGACCATCCCCTATGGGGGATGATTTCTCACTTTCTCTCTGTCTCTCTCTGGTGAGCACACACACCTATAACAAAACCTTTAAAAAACAAAAAACAAAAAAATAAAAAAAAACAGCTCTCTGGGGAGGAAATGCAAATTCAAGGTAATAGTGTTTAAAAGTAACAAAAATATGATAACCAGTAATCAGATCAAACAAATTCAAAACCCTAGCTAAACTCTTTTCTTTCTTTTTAAAATTTATTATTATTTTAAAATTTTGGCCAGAGAGAGACAGAGACAAAGAAAGGGAAAGTGGGAAAGCAAACAGCCAGATGCAACCATGGTTGGCCGTGTGGGAGTCCAGCACCTTAACCACCACGCCACCTGCCAGTCCCAACTCTTTCTTCTCAAAAGTCAAAAATGAAGGGAAACCAGTTTTTACAAGTAAATCAGTGAAACACTGTGAACATGAGGATTAACCAGCTAAATTTGGTAAAAATATGCACTCATATGGTACCTATACAAGTTACAAATCACAAAATTAACCAACCAAAGTCAAGAATAATCTTTGAATACGATTTAGACTTCAGTTGCAAAAATGCTAGGCTGAATTCATGTGCATTGTTAAAGAAAGAACTAAGTAACTTGTTTTTCTAGATTCTTTTTTTTCTAGTTTCCACCTCAGGTTTATTCGTAGACACAGCACAGGAGGACACCAGGCCCCCCCAGAGAGCAGGCTGGGGGTCACCAGTCCTTCTGTCCTCATACTGGCAGAGGCCTCTACTATGGAGGTTTTGTGGGGGCCTGGGCACCTCTGGGAGCCTGAGCCGGAACTGAAGACGGGGCTGCAGCTGAGGCCTGGGCCTTGGTCTGGGTCTTGGTCTGAGCCTTGGCCTTGTTGGTCTTTGTTCGAGAGAGCCTGAGGCCCTTGGCGATACGGGCCCGAGCACGTTTCCTGAGCCTAGGGTGGGCAGTGTAGGCAAGACGACTGAGCTTGCGGCTGCTGCCCTTCCAGACGCCCTTCTGAACCTCCCTGGGCTTTACAGGGCCTTGATGGCCTCCGCTCGCGCACTCACAGCCTTGGCATTGTTGGCCTGCCTCTTCTTTTTTTTTTTGGAGAGATTGTTGCTATAGGGCGCATGCGCTCGCCAGACAGACAGAGAGAGACAGAGAGACAGAAAGTGAGAAATCACCCCCCCGCTTCTCCTCCATTCTCCTCTCGGGATCTTGGGCACACATGCACACGTGCCCAGCGTGAGTTTTAAGCCACCGGGTCTGGGACGCGAACCACGGTCAACTATTTGGGAGTCCAGCGACATAGCCATTACGCTAACTGCTGGTTCCCTGGCTTGCCTCTTCTTCAGACCCTTCCTGTTGTGCTTCTTGGCAAAGCGCATGTTCCTCAGGAACTTGGGGTGCACCCCTTTGAGAGATTCATCTCTCTGTGATCGAGGTTTCTTGATGCCATTCCTATGCCATTTTCGGGACTGGTTGTGTGTGGCGTGGTTCTTGAACTTGGCCATATCTGCACCAAAACCCGCAGCTGCCGAGGAACCTGGGACCGGAAGAGAAAGAGCTGCTTTTCTGGATTCTAATGATACAAATGTCATCAATCCCTTCAGCTCAGTTTCCCACTCATTCATTCAAATATGTATTGAGTACCCATTATGTGAAAATTAAATTCATTCATCGAACCTGTTATGTAAATTCACATACCATAAAAATGTGCTGTTAGGGGCTGGCAGGTGGCGTGATGGTTAAGGGTCTGGACTCCTACACGGTCGATAGTGGTTTGAGTCCCAACCTGGCAGCTTGCTTTCTCACTGTCTATCGCTCTCTCTCACTCTGTCCCTCTCTGGTCAAATAACCACCATGTCACCTGCTGGACCTGTACCATGCACATCCGGGGGCCTTAGAGTGCTCACAAGGTGGCACAAGCATCATTCTATCTAATTTCACGTTTTAACGCCCCCAAGGAAACCTCGTCCTATTAGCAATCAGGTCCCACATCTCCTTCCCCTGCCTTCTGGTAACCACTAATCTATTTTCTGCCTCTTCAGATTTGCCTCTTCTGGATATTTCATAGAAACAGAATCCCATGATATGTGGCCTCTTGTGACTTCTTTAGCTTCAAGGTTCAGCCATGTTGAAAAGGTATCCGTGTTTAATTACTTTTTATTACTAAATAATATTCCTTTTTTTTAGAGAGAGTTTTTTGGTTTTGTTTGTTTGTTTTGCTATAGCGCACTTACACTCACCAGAGAGATTGAGAGAGACAGAAAGCAAGAAATCACCCCCCACGGGGGGATGGCCACACCACAATCCTTTCTCCTCCAGTCTCCTTTTTGGATCTTGAGCATGCACGCACATGCGCTCAGTGTGAGTTTCACGTCACTGGGTCCAGGACTTGAACTGCAATTGATGATGAGGGAGTCCAAAAACATAACCATTATGTCATCTGCTGGTCCCGGTAATATTCCTGTTAAAGATGTTTGCCAGAGGATACGTGCATTCACCAGAGAGAGTCAGAGAGAGGACTGGGGATAGCGCTCCCTCAGGGGGGATGGTCACACTGTATGCATGCCCTTCTCCATTTCTGTCCTGTTGGGATTTGGGGTACAACACATATACACACCAGTGTCTTTCTCAAGCCAGAACTCAAACCCTGGGGTTGGCCATGTGGGATCCTGCCACCTCAGCTTCCACGCCACCTGCTGGCCCAGTGTTGGATATGGGAGTATCGTGTAGTGCATTTTTATTGGCTGTGGCTGCCCAGCACCTATCCTCCCTTCCTCTTAGTAGCAGCACCCGTACTCTCGCTGTTTGTAGTGTCAGAGGATGTGTATGTGTGTGTCAGACAGGAAGAGAAGGGGGGAGAGAGTGAGGGGAAGACGGCCACGTCACGGGCCCGTCTTCTCCATTACCCTCTCAGGATTGTGGGCATGGGCACACACATTCCTGGGGTGATATTCTCTTTTACTTTTTTTTTTTTTAAGAATTATTTTATTTAACTTCATTTATTTATTCATTTACTTATTTTAAACTTGACCTGAGAGGGACAGAGTGAGAGAGAGAGAAAATGAGAAAGTAAGCCACCAGGTCCGGGACTCAAACCATGGTCAGCCATGTGGTAATCCAGCACCCTTAACCACCACACCACCTGCTGGCCCCTCTTTTTCTTTCTTAAGAAAGATTTTGCTATAGGGTGTGTGCACTTGCTGGAGAGACAGAGAGAGACAGGGAGACAGAAAGTGAGAAATCATGCCCAGTGGGATGGCCACACCATAATCTCTTCTCCTCCATTCTCCTCTTGGGATTTTGGGCACACATGCACATGAGATCAGCATGTGAGTTTTCAAGCCCACTGGGTCTGGGAATTGAACCACAGGCAACTACGTGGGACTCCAGCAACATAACGATTACGTAACCAGCCATCTGGTCCCCCTGGCGTGATTTTCAAGTCGCTGGGTCTAGGACTCGAACTATGGTCAACTGTGGGAAAATCCAGAGCCTTAACCACCACACCACCTGCTGGCCTGCCTCTGTCACGTTGTAAACCACCAGGGCCAGGACCCAATCTGCAGTTGGCTTAGCTGCTGCACTTCTGAGCTAGCGGCCCATGCTCACTTTCTTAAGTTTATTTGTTGGGTCATCGGAAAAGTCATGACATATTTTTTATGCAAAAACGTGTCATGACTTTTCTGATTACCTAATTTAATTTTTTTTTTAAATTTATTACCACTGGGGACCACAGGCGTAATGGCTGTGTTGCTGGACTCCCATGTAGTCAACTGCAGTTCAAGTCCTGGACTCGGTGGCTTAAACTCACGCCGGGCGCGTGTGCGTGCGTGCCCAAGATCCTGAGAGGAGAATGGAGGAGAAGGGAATGTGGCATGGCCATGCCCCCAGGGGAGTGATTTCTTGCTTTCTGTCTGTCTGTCTCTGTATTTCTGGTGAGTGCACATGCCCTATAGCAAAAACCTCTCAAAAAATTTTTTTATTTTCATTATTACTCTCCAACTTGACCAGAGACACGCAGAGAGCGTGAGAAAGCAAGCCACCAGGTCCAGGACTCGAATTGTGGTCAGCCATGTGGGAGTCCAGTGCCTTAACCACCATGCCACCTGCTGCCCCCCATACCTAATATTTCATTCGTTACAGTGTCTATGCACGCATGACAGAGAGAGGCACCCCAGTAGGGTCTCCTGTCCCCGGCCCTCCAGTTTGCTATCCTCTTGAACATGGTTGCATGCACTTGGCGTGTTTTCAGGCCAGCTCAGGGATCCAAACCCACCGTCGACCATGGGGCTTCCATCGCTGCAGCTCAGTTCGCTGTGACTGTGTCTGCAGGCATATTCTCATATTCTCTCATGTCTTCCAAGGAAGCTGACTTCAGTCCTGTACCCAGGGGTACACCCAATTTGTCTTCAACCCAGCACAGTCCATCTCTGTGGACGCTGATTAGGACAACGATGAACAGGTGACCTTACTTCCAGGCAGGCAGCTGTGAGGATGCCTTTGCTGGGCTTCTGGGAAAGAGACCTCCTTGTTACTCTGAAACCGCTTCCTCGACCAATCTCCTCGCCCTCCTAGAGCGAAGGAAAGCAGAGAGAGCTCTCCTAGCAGCTGCTGTGGTCATACCCACACTCTGGCCACATGGAGAATGATCATGCAGCTCTCCCTTTAGGGAATATCAAAATTTAGGAATTTCACGTATTTTGGAAGGAAAAGTGAAAAGAAACCAGGTATTTGGTAACAAAGAGCCTCAACACTGAGAACAAAGCTTTACCTGAATTTTCAGTTGTTAACTAAATTCTTTGAATTGTTTAAGACCATTTAAGATGAGTTTTTTTTTATTATATGCAATCAAAACATTATGTAACAATATTAATAGAAACTAACTTTATATATCGCTTGATAATGCAACTCTGAGCAATCTGAATTCAGTGGTAGACACCCTGGATCCTATCTCTGGGAGCCATGAAAGGCATCATGTGGAAAGTGACACACACATTACAACTGGCTATCTAGAAAGTACTAAGTATAATGGTTTTTGCTATAGGGCACGTGCATTCACCAGAGAGAGGGAAAGTGAGAAATCACCCCCAGGAGGATGGCCACACCGCAATCCCTTCTCCTCCATTCTCCTCTTGGGATCTTGGGCATGCACATGTGTCTGGTGTAATTTTCAAGCTGCCAGGCCCAGGAGTCAAACCACAGAGTTGGCAATGTAGAATCCAGTGTCTTAACCACCATACCACCTGCGGGTCCAATCAGATTTCTTTCACTGCAGACCTTCTGAGAACCTTTATTATAATTCATAATGTGGACTATGAATATATGCAAAAGAAATAGAATATTTGGTGTTTACTAAATTTACTTTGCCCTGAATACCTAGTAATATCTCATGGAATCCAGTTGGCTCAGGAAACCCTGGTATATACACTGTTCATGGATGGCTGGAAGTGAAGGCAATTGTCCTGGTCAACTTCTTTTTTTTTTGGAGAGGGTTTTGCTATAGCGTGCGTGCGCTCGCCAGAAAGACAGAGAGACAGAAAGCGAGAAATCACCCCCTAGGGGGGTGGCCACACCTCCTCCATTCTCCTCTTGGGATCTTGGGCACACATGCACATGCGCCCGGCATGAGTTTAAGCCACTGGGTCCGGGATGCACACCGCGGTCGACTACATGGGAGTCCAGCGACATAGCCATCACACTAACTGCTGGTCCCTGTCCTGGCCAACTTCTTACAGTCTTTATGAAGAGGAGAGCATTTGAAATGCTTTTTAACAATTGGTTAAAACCAGCTCGGTAAATCCTGAACATGAGAATAAATCTAGGTAGCTAGGGGCCAGCAGGGGGCGTGTGGTTAAGGGTGCTGGACTCCCACATGGCCGACCACAGTTCGAGGCCTGGACCCGGCGGCTTGCTTTCTCTCTCTCACTCACTTTGTTCCTTTATGGTCAAATTGAAATAGATGAATAAATAAAGGTAAATAAAATAATTATATTTTTTTAAAAAAACAACACTAGAATGAGCAGATTGCCCAGATTAGTGCTTTTTTTTTTTTGTAAGAAGAATAAATCTAGGTAGCTGTCTTTTTCTGTCATTAAAAAAAGAAGAGGAGCAGAGCCAGTCTGTGACCCCCCAGTCCTAAAGGAGCTGGATCCCACATGACCAACTGCATGGTTCGAATCCTGGCCCAAGCGGCTGGAAAAACATACCAGGCGCATGTGTGTGTGCACACCCATCACAACAGGCTGGGGCAAGACCACACACCAGCAGGGGACCCTCTCACTCTCTCTATCCCTCTCTGGAGGACACACATCCTCTGGCAAATAAACGTTAAGAAGAAAAGGAGCTCTTCCTCGCGCTGCCTGTGGAGGCGTCGGCCTCCCCTACCGGGCATCATGCCGCCCTCAGACCCCTCGCGAAGCCCAAGACCATCAAAAAGAGGACCAAGAAGGTCACCTGGCACCAGTCGGACCGTATGTCAAAATTTGGCACAACTGGCGGAAACCCAGAGGGATTGGCAGGGTGCAGAAGTCCCTGGCCCGCCAAGGAGCGGGCAGCGCGGCTGACGGGCAGTTGGTCTCACTGTGCGGAGCTCAGGGCGCTGGCGCCAGGCGGTGCAGCGAAGAGAATGGACAGCCCGTGCGCATGTTTTATTAGTTTCTAAGTAAAACCGCAATCCCCAACCAAAAAAAAAAAAAAAAAAAAAAGAAAAAGAAACCTGAGAAGGTAGTCATAAGTAGTCACTTTTTTTTTTAACCTTTTAATATTTTTATTACTCAAAAGGCATCCTTTTTTTTTTTTTTTTTAGAATTTTGCTATAGGGAGTGTGTACTGGCCAGAAAGACAGAGACAGAGACAGAAAGCGAGAAATCACCCCCCCAGGGGGGATGGCCATGCTGCAATCTCTTCTCCTCCCTTCTCCTCTTGGGATCTTGGGCACGCACGCACAGGCGCCTGGCGTGAGTTTAAGCCACCGGGTCCAGGACACGAACCACAGCCAACTACAATGGAGTCCAGCAACATAGCCATTACACTAACTGCTGGTTCCTGTATTTATTTTTTAAGGTGCACTCTCCAGAGAGACAGAGACAATGAGAGGGGAAGCAGAAATCACTCCTCAGGAGGGATGGCCACACCACAGTCCCTTCTCCTCCCTTCTCCACTTGGGATTTTTGACCACATATACACACGCGCCTAGCATAGTTTTGAAGCTGTAAGGCCCAGGATTCAAACCACGATCAGCCTCGTGGGAGTCCAGTGCCTTAACCACCAAGCCACCTGCTGGCCCCAAGCAGTGAACCACTCTTTAACGTAGGAGTCCTGGAACATATTCAACAAATGAAAGGTAACTATTAGGAAAATAAGCTAAAGTGAGTATTTCAAGAAATGTATCACTCACTAATTTATAGGAAATGCCTACAAAATAGCGGCATGGGTGAGGAGCAGGTGCTGAGGGACCCGGTAAAGCATCTGTCATTTCTCGGCATCTCCGCGCACTCCGGACGCACCCTGACGTGACTGCCACGTCTTTTCACTTCTAGCTGTCTACCAGGAGCAACTGCTGGTTAGGAATCTGTACGTTTGCAGGTGCTAAAATTAAAGAATTAAGGATTGGTACTTTATAATGACAGGAATCATTAAGTGTCTAACCTATTTATAATTATTAATAGTAGTTCCACTGACTCCAAATAAAGACATCTTTTTCTTCTACTTTTTCCAAATCGGTCTATGAATAATGGTGATTAAGCTTGAAAAGGAAAAGAGGCCAGACATGTTCGCATTCAAACCCATCTTTTACTCTCCAAAGAAAATTGTGCAACTTTGACATAAATTGCTTTCAATAGGGGCTGGCTGTATGGTGGTTAAGGGTGCTGGACTCCCACGTGGCTGACTGCAGTTCGAGTCCCGGATCTGGCATCTGGCTTTCTCAACTTTCTCTCTGCCCCTCTCTGGTCAAATTAAAATAAATGAATAAAGCTAAATGAATAATTCTTTTTAAAAAATGCTTTCAATAAGGGCTTAGTTTACATAGCAAAAGGTGGTAGAAGAAAAAAGATTAACGAATAGAAGAACACTGAAGATTATTTCTAGAAAAGCTACAGGGCAGCAAGAAGAAAACGTAAGGAAACGCTGGCCTTGGGTCAGCCGGTGGCAGGATGGCTGAGCAGCCGGGTCCCACATGGCCGCCTGCTCAGTCTTGAGCTTCAGACCAGCAGCTTGGACTCAGTGTGCGTGTCCAACATCCCAAGAGGAGAATGAAGGACAAGGGTTTGCAGAGTGACCCCCCCCAGGGATGTTTTCTCACTTTCCCTCTCTATCTCTCTATGGGCCCTATAGCAAAAACTAAAACAAAAACTGATCTTTCTCTTTCAGAATAAAGGGTCTATGGAGTCTTTTCTTTTTTAAAAAGAATTACTTATTTAATTTTATTCATTCTTATTATTTTTAATTTGCTACAGGGCATGTGTGCACACAGAGACAGGAAAAATGAGAAAGCAAGCACACGAACCGTGGTCGTCCACGTGGAAGCCCAGTACCTTAACTGCCATGCCACCGCTGGTCCCCTTACAACGCAGGACTTCCTTAAACTCGATGCTGAAGGAGTACCATGCCCCAGCAGAAGGCTGACTTGTCCCAGAGCGGATAATGCACACAAAACTAAATTCCTGGGCTATGGAGATGCAAATGCTGACAAAATGAGGTGTTTACAGTAACTTTTTTTTTTTTTAATTTAATTTAATTTGACCACAGAGGGGCAGAGAGAGAGAGAGAGAGAGAGAAAGTGGGAAAGCAAACAGCCAGGTCCGGAACTTGAACCGCGGTCAGCCATGTGGGAGTCCAGCGCCCTTAACCACCACGCCACGTGCATTTTTTTTTTTTTTTTTAAAGAAAAACAATTACCTGGCCTGGCATTGGTGACACACACAGCGCCTCCGCCTGGGAGGATAGAAGCCACAGGGGAGGTTAGGTTTGGTCTAAGCCAATCGGAACAGCCAAGTGCAGGTACCTGTAACCCTGGCCAATTGTGGGGCTGGGGCAGAAGGACCTCGACGCCGAGACCCTGACCTGTCTTTGTCTTTCTCTCTCTCTTTTCCCGCCCCCTCTCTACCTCTCCCTTTCTCAGAATGAAAAATAGGGGAAAAAGAAGCACCAGCTTTTGATTCCTTTTGATTGATTCCATTAGGCCACAGGAAGTTTTACTGCGGAGACAGCTGTTACCTACCACTGTTTTTTCCTATTTTCATAATATCTGCAAGGACATGCACAACGGACATCTAAATGTATAAGGTTGCCTTCTGTTATTTTAAAAATCTATCATCCCAGCTATTACGCCATGGAATCAGCACAGAAAGTACAATCAGAGAACACGATGATGCCTTCCCTCGGGACCAATGGCAAAGACGGGAAGAGGAAAAGAGGATGCACAGCTGAGGCTGCTCTTGAATGGAGACAAGGCAAGACCGAGGGATAAGGCAGCTCCAGGTGACTGACCGGAACTGAGAGCTGAGGCAAAGATACAGAGAGGAAGGGTGGGGGGGGGAGGG
>NW_006160148.1:3026751-3028795 GCF_000334495.1 Tupaia belangeri chinensis | reverse complement strand
ATAGGAGGTTTGGAGACAGCAGGTGGTGTGATGGTTAAGGTGCAGGACTCCCACAGGGTCACTATGGTTCAAGTCCCAGACCCGGTGGCTTAAAAATTACACTGGGTACACGTGCATGCGTACCCAAAATCCAGGAGGAGACTGGAGGAGACGGAATTGTAACATGGCTGTCCTCCCTTGGGGGTGATTTTTCACTTTCCCTTTCTAGGAAACACACGCACCCTATGGGAAAATCCTCTAAAAAGGAAAGAAAGAAAAGAAAATGTAAGGTTTGGGCCGGCCAGTGGCATGGAGGTTGAGGCGCTGAGTCCCACAGGACAAACTGTGTGGTTCCAGTCCTAGTCCTGGCAACTGAAAAACCACACCAGGTGTACGTGTGTGTGCCCCAAACCCCGGCAATGCACTGTGGCATGGCGTCCTCCCTGGCAGGTGATCTCTCTCACACACATGCGTGTGAGTGCACGTGCTTTATAGCAAGAGCAGAAAGAAGCATCAAGGGCATGTAAGGTCCAGGGGCAGCCAGTGGTGCGGGAGTTCAGGCAGCTGGACCCCACGTGGCTGGCTATGCAGTTTGAATCAGGGGCCCATCAGCTCGAAAAACATGCCGTGTGCGCGTGTGGGCCCAAAATCCTGAGAGGAGAATGGAGGAGGAGGAGTGGCAGTGGGGCCATCCCACCTGAAGAATGCTCTCTCACTTTCCTTCTCTCGGTCTCCAATGAGTGCATGCCCTCTACAGCAAACTAAAGAAATGAAAAAGAGAGGGAAGGGGGGACCAGCAGGTGGCATGGCCGTTAAGGCACTGGACACTCCCACATGGCTGACCACAATTCAAGTCCTGGACCTGGTGGCTTGCTTTTTCACTTTCCCTCTCTCTATGTGTGTCTCTCTCTGGTCAAAGGTGGCGTGGTGATTGGGGTGCTGGAATTCCCACATGGCTGACTGAGGTTCGAGTCCCGGACCTGGCGGCTTGCTTTCTCACTCTCCCTCTCTTTGTGTCTTTCTCTGGCAAAACTCACATGAAAATAATAAATAAATAAATAAATAAATAAATCTTACAAAACAAACAAACAAGAAGCATAAATAAAATTAAATTAAATAACTCTTATTTTTTAAAAAAAGGAAGGAAGGAAAGGAGGGACGAAAGGAGGAAGAAAACCTAAGGGCCAGACAGAACATGAGAACTGAGAGAGACCACCAGATGGGGAGTCAGTGCCTTCCTGCATCCTGAACTGTCAGCCCTGTGCGCTGTGCAGGTCATTCGACCCCTCAGAGCCTTTGTCCCCTCATCTGGAGCATAAGGAGAATGAACGAGTTGCCTGTGATATTCTATCTCCAACTTTCTATAAATCCTTGGAATGCTTCCAGGTGGTGGAAGAAATACAGGCCAAGATAGACATGTGGAGGAACCTGAAGCCGAGCAAGAGTCTCACACAGGTGACCAGAACAGAGGCATGGCTAGGGAGGGAAGGAAAGCCGGAAGCTGAAGAGTCAAGGGCGGGTGCCGTGTGAGCAGCCCGGCGCCTTCACCGGTTGTGGTACTACAAAGGCCGCCATAGCCCACGCTGACGCCTGCCGTCAGGGCGGCCCGCCTGAAACTGCTGACACTCGGCTGTTCCCAAAATGGCAATTGCACATGGTCCAGCTTGATATTTTACATCGCCTCATTCGTAGACAGGAAGGCCTCACACTGACGTGCACGGAGAACAGCAGGCTTCATTCTTCACTTCTTGACAGGCTGATATTAGCCAGTGAACTAGTAAAACTACGAAGTGTCCCCACCATCTATTACTGTAGTTAAATTAATCTTCTCATGTTAAGAGTATAATTCTTTGATGCTATATTCTCCTTTTCCCTGGTATATTATGCCTTCACTTTGCACAAATTAAGAAAACTGAGCCACAGAATCACAGAAATGAAAATTATACAATTATCTTTAGAGCAGGTAATATATTTTCTTTAAAGAATTATTTTATTTAACTTTATTTTACTTATTTTAATTTAACGCTGCCCAAGGACAGAGAGAGAGAGAGAGGGAGGGGGGGGG
>NW_006160148.1:3023113-3026137 GCF_000334495.1 Tupaia belangeri chinensis | reverse complement strand
AGAGAGGAGCAAAGCCGCCAGGTCCAGGACTCGAACCATGGTCAGCCATGTGGGAGTCCAGCACCCTTAACCACCACATCACCTGCTAGCCCCTAGAGCAGCAGGTAATATTAAAGAGACCTTGAAATAAAGCGGCCAATGGAAAAAAGTTTAAACAATATATCACTTTATGGTGTATCAGGTACAGCTCACCACACTGGGTATATGGAGAACTGGTTCAAATAATACCATGTAAGAGGCCAGCCATGGGGCTGAGCAGGTGGCGTGGTGGTTAAGGTGCTGGACTTGCACATGGTCCACCACAGTTTGAGTCCCAGACCAATGGCTTGAAAATCATGCTGGGTGCATGTGTGTGCATGCCCAAAATTCCGGGCAGAGAAAGGATCGTGGCGTGGCCATCCCCCGGGGGGGAGGGGGAGGCTGATTTCTCACTTTCCCTCTCTCTGTCTCTCTATCTGTGTCCCTCTGGCAAGGGCATGTGCACTATGGCAAAAAAAAAAAAAAAGAAGCCAAGTATGTGTAAGAAAATGTTCGTAATAAGAAAGATATCAAGGGCCCAGCAGGTGGTAGAGTGGTGTAGCGGTTAAGGTGTTGAACTCCCAGACCCAGTGGCTTGAAACTCACACCAGGTGCACGCATGTCCAAAATCCCAGGAGACCAAAGGAGAAGGGATTTCCGCATGGTCAATCCCCTTTCCCTCTCTCTGTCTCTCTCTAGTGAGCGTATGCACCCTATGACAAAAACCTTAAGAAGAAAAAAAGGTTATTAAAAACCTTAAAAAAAGAAAAAGATACTGAACCTACAGAAGGAAAGGGATATCCCAACGGTACAACTCAAAAACTTCTAACCGATCCTTGCCTAATCGTGAAGGAACTGAAAGACGCACTTAGTTGCATGCACTCTGCTTGTCTGGAAGAAGGAACTCACTTTAAGGAACTAGGAGACTGAAAAGGAGAAGTAAGAGAGGGTGGCTCAACCTCCGTCATCCAAACACAAACACGGGCCAGCTGCCTGAGAAGACTGACATCTGGAGGTCGGACTCAGGCCTAACTCGGCCACCAGCTTATGCGACTGGGAGCAAGTCTGCATCTTTCAGGTCTGGATTTTCACCTCTTCCAAGTGAGAGAGTGGGACAAAGGATCAAGAGCAACGGGATTTCAAACTTACAGAACGTTTTCAAGAACAGTACAAAGAACTCCCACAACAAGTCCTTTATCCAAACTCAGAAATCACTTTCATTTTGCTCCATTTGCAATATTATTCTCTCTCTACATATATGCACATTCCCCCCCAACCATCTAAGACTAAGAGACATCACATTCTTTTCACCCTTGTGTATATTTTATAAAAGCAAGGTCACTCTCTTACGTAACCACAATATAGATTAAAAAAAAAAAAAAAAAAAGCCAGGCTAGCTAATTAACATTGATTCAATACGATGATCTGTTCACAGGTCATCCGTATTAAATACTGTCAGTTGTCCTAAAACATTTAGAGCTGTATTTCTCCTAGGCCGGAATCAAACCCAAGATCATACACTGCATTGACTTGTCATATCGCTTTTGTATCCCTTAATCTGTATTAGTTTCTCAGTCTTTTGTTTCCTGACCCTGACAGTTTTGAACAGTATAGGCAGTCATTTTACAAGATGGCCCTCAATTTGGGTGTGTGACATTTCCTCATGATTAGACTCAGTCTGTGCATGTGTGGCAGGATTGCCACTGAAGCCACGTTGTCTTCAGTGCTTTATTTCCCCTTGGGTTTTGCTATTGAGTGTGTGTGCTCATCAGAGAGAGGGGAAAGTGACAAATCACCCCCCCCCCAGGGTTGGCCCTGCCACAGTCCCCTCTCCTCCATTATCCTCTTGGGATTTGGGGCACACAAGCACATGTGCCCAGTGTGATTTTTCAGGCAACCGGGTCCAGGACTCGAACTGTGGTCTGCCATATAGGAGTCCAGCACCTTAACCACCATGCCACCTGGTCTCAGCAGTGATTTTTACTAGGAGGCACGTGATGGATGATGTTAGGCTTGAGGATTTGGTAAGGTGGTGTCAGTGACATTCTCCACCACCTTCCCTTTGTAACGAGGAAGTTAAATTTCCTTCTCCTCAAACTTCCATGCACTGGTTTTAACATCCATAAGTGGGTTTCTCACTTCATCATTCAATCTACATTTATTAGTGTCATTATAGTAAGGAAAAGTTTTCCCTTTTCCTGCAGTTATGAAAGTATTTATTTACTGGGCCAGCTCATGGCATGGTGGCTAAGATGGCTGGATCCCGCATGGCCAACTTCAGGGTTCAAATCCCAGACCAGGTGCTAGAGAAACACACCAGTCAGGAGTGCATGCATGACAAAAATCCCAATAAAAGGGAGAAATAGAGAGGTGAGACCATTCCCCACTGGGGGTGCTTTCTCACCTTCTCTCTCTGTCTCTGTCTCTCTCTAGCAAGTGCACATACCCTCTAGCAAAAATAACTAAATAAATATTTTTTTACTTCTATATCTATCAGTATGAACTCATGAATTTTTATTCAATGGTTTATAACCCATTACTAATATTATTTATTTTGATTAAAGTAAATGTTCTTAACTTCATTTTGTACCATAAACCTCAGCCCAATTTTATGCATTTATAAACATTCTAGGGGGAGATCGGCAGGTAGTATGGTGGCTAAAGGTGCTAGATTCCCACTAGGTGGATGCCGGTTCAAATCCTGGACCTGGTGGTTTGCTTTTTTGCTTTCCTTTTCTCTGTCTCTGGTCTGGTCAAATTAAAAAAATAACAAATGGAATTAAATAAATAAATAAATAACTCTTGATAAACTAAAACAAAAACATTATCCTGGGACTGGTGAGCAGCTTGGTAGCTGAGGTGCTGGACTCCCACATGGCCAACCGTGGTTCAAATCCTTGATCTAGCTGTTTGTTTTCTCACTTCCCCTCTCTCTCTGTCTACCTCTGTTCAATTTAAAATAATAATAATAATAATAATAATAATATAAACAAAAATAAAATAATT
>NW_006160148.1:3022632-3023001 GCF_000334495.1 Tupaia belangeri chinensis | reverse complement strand
TGCATGCCCAAAGTCCCAACAGGAAGGATAAATGGAGGAAAAGGGATTGTGTCATGACCACGAGCCATTGAGAGGGTGCTTTCTCCCTCTCCCTTCCCTCTCTCTCTTTCTCTGTGGCAAGCTTACAAATTGGCAAAATGTGTTAAAAGTACATAAAATATAGGACCAGCAGGTGGCATGCTGGTTAAGGTGCTAGACTCCCACATGGCCGAATGCAGTTCGAGTCCTGGACCTGGAAGCTTGCTTTCTCTCTTTCTCTATTTCTCTATGATCAAATTTTTTAAAAAAATGGAATTAAATAAATATATAATTCTTTTCTTTTTTTTTTGGAGAGGTTTTTGCTATAGGGCGCATGCACTCGCCAGACAG
>NW_006160148.1:3007562-3017666 GCF_000334495.1 Tupaia belangeri chinensis | reverse complement strand
CAGAAACAAATAAAAAAAAAAAAAAAAAAAAAAAAAAGCCAGGCTAGCTAATTAACATTGATTCAATACGATGATCTGTTCACAGGTCATCCGTATTAAATACTGTCAGTTGTCCTAAAACATTTAGAGCTGTATTTCTCCTAGGCCGGAATCAAACCCAAGATCATACACTGCATTGACTTGTCATATCGCTTTTGTATCCCTTAATCTGTATTAGTTTCTCAGTCTTTTGTTTCCTGACCCTGACAGTTTTGAACAGTATAGGCAGTCATTTTACAAGATGGCCCTCAATTTGGGTGTGTGACATTTCCTCATGATTAGACTCAGTCTGTGCATGTGTGGCAGGATTGCCACTGAAGCCACGTTGTCTTCAGTGCTTTATTTCCCCTTGGGTTTTGCTATTGAGTGTGTGTGCTCATCAGAGAGAGGGGAAAGTGACAAATCACCCCCCCCCCAGGGTTGGCCCTGCCACAGTCCCCTCTCCTCCATTATCCTCTTGGGATTTGGGGCACACAAGCACATGTGCCCAGTGTGATTTTTCAGGCAACCGGGTCCAGGACTCGAACTGTGGTCTGCCATATAGGAGTCCAGCACCTTAACCACCATGCCACCTGGTCTCAGCAGTGATTTTTACTAGGAGGCACGTGATGGATGATGTTAGGCTTGAGGATTTGGTAAGGTGGTGTCAGTGACATTCTCCACCACCTTCCCTTTGTAACGAGGAAGTTAAATTTCCTTCTCCTCAAACTTCCATGCACTGGTTTTAACATCCATAAGTGGGTTTCTCACTTCATCATTCAATCTACATTTATTAGTGTCATTATAGTAAGGAAAAGTTTTCCCTTTTCCTGCAGTTATGAAAGTATTTATTTACTGGGCCAGCTCATGGCATGGTGGCTAAGATGGCTGGATCCCGCATGGCCAACTTCAGGGTTCAAATCCCAGACCAGGTGCTAGAGAAACACACCAGTCAGGAGTGCATGCATGACAAAAATCCCAATAAAAGGGAGAAATAGAGAGGTGAGACCATTCCCCACTGGGGGTGCTTTCTCACCTTCTCTCTCTGTCTCTGTCTCTCTCTAGCAAGTGCACATACCCTCTAGCAAAAATAACTAAATAAATATTTTTTTACTTCTATATCTATCAGTATGAACTCATGAATTTTTATTCAATGGTTTATAACCCATTACTAATATTATTTATTTTGATTAAAGTGAAGGTTCTTAACTTCATTTTGTACCATAAACCTCAGCCCAATTTTATGCATTTATAAACATTCTAGGGGGAGATCGGCAGGTAGTATGGTGGCTAAAGGTGCTAGATTCCCACTAGGTGGATGCCGGTTCAAATCCTGGACCTGGTGGTTTGCTTTTTTGCTTTCCTTTTCTCTGTCTCTGGTCTGGTCAAATTAAAAAAATAACAAATGGAATTAAATAAATAAATAAATAACTCTTGATAAACTAAAACAAAAACATTATCCTGGGACTGGTGAGCAGCTTGGTAGCTGAGGTGCTGGACTCCCACATGGCCAACCGTGGTTCAAATCCTTGATCTAGCTGTTTGTTTTCTCACTTCCCCTCTCTCTCTGTCTACCTCTGTTCAATTTAAAATAATAATAATAATAATAATATAAACAAAAATAAAATAATTCTTTAAAAAAATTAAAAAGTAAAAACATTGTTCTGGGATCAGCCTTGTAGCTTTGTGGTTAAGGGAGCTGGGTCCCATGTGGCCAACTGTGGTTTGATTCTTGCCCCCCCCATAGCTTGAAAAACACACCAGACATGTGTGTGCATGCCCAAAGTCCCAACAGGATGGATAAATGGAGGAAAAGGGATTGTGTCATGACCACGAGCCATTGAGAGGGTGCTTTCTCCCTCTCCCTTCCCTCTCTCTCTTTCTCTGTGGCAAGCTTACAAATTGGCAAAATGTGTTAAAAGTACATAAAATATAGGACCAGCAGGTGGCATGCTGGTTAAGGTGCTAGACTCCCACATGGCCGAATGCAGTTCGAGTCCTGGACCTGGAAGCTTGCTTTCTCTCTTTCTCTATTTCTCTATGATCAAATTTTTTTAAAAAATGGAATTAAATAAATATATAATTCTTTTCTTTTTTTTTTGGAGAGGTTTTTGCTATAGGGCGCATGCACTCGCCAGACAGACAGAGAGAGACAGAGAGACAGAAAGCGAGAAATCACCCCCTGGAGGGATGGCCACGCCACAATCCCTTCTCCTCCGTTCTCCTCTCGGGATCTTGGGCACGCACGCACACGCGCCTGGCATGAGTTTAAGCTGCCAGGTCTGAGACTTGAACTGTGGTCAACTACATGGGAGTCCAGCGACACAGCCATTACGCTAACTGCTGGTCCCGTAATTCTTTTCTTTTTTTTTCAAGTACATAAAATAGGGACCAGCAGATAGCGTAATGGCTATATTGCTGGACTCCCATGTAGTCGACCGAGGTTCGAGTCCTGGACCCGGTGGCTTAAACTCACACCGGTCGCGTGTGTGTGCGTGCCCAAGATCCCGAGAGGAGAACAGAGAAGGGATTACGGCGTGGTCATCCCCCCTGGGGGGTGATTTCTCACTTTCTGTCTCTCTGTCTGTCTGGCAAGCGCACATGCCCTATAGCAAAAACCTCTTAAAAAAAGTACATAAAATAATTACAGAGATGACATAGGTTTATAACAAAAACCTATTACACTAAAATAGTTATCAAAATAATAAAAATTTATAGCATAAAATGTTTTTCTTTACTAACATACTAAAAAACAACATCCAGGCCAGTAGGTGACCTGGTGGTTGAGGCGTTGGACTCCCACATGGTCAACTGCAGTTCAAGTCCCAGACCTGGCAGCTTGGCTTGATTTCAGTAAAAGAAGAAATTGCTCTGAGAGCCCAGACACCTACAGCACTAAGGCAAAGAGGCATCCCTGACCCTGAAGCCTTCAATGGTTAGGAGCTCAGTGTGGATCCAGAAACTAAACCCGGGGCCAGCAGATGGTATAGTGGTTATGACACTGGATCCCACATTGCTAACTGCAGTTCAAGTCCCAGATCCAGAGGCTTGAAACTCACACCAGACACGTGTGTGTGTATGCTCAAAATCCTGAGAAGAGAAGGGATTGCGGTGTGGCCATCTCCCTTGGGGAGTGATTTCCTTTTTTGGGGAGAGGTTTTTTGCTATAGGGCGTGTATGCTCACCAGGCAGAGAGAGACAGAAAGCGAGAAACCACCCCCCAGGGAGGATGGCCACGCCGCAACCCCTTCTCCTTCATTCTCCTCTCGGGATCTTGGACACACATGTACATGCGCCCGGTGTAAGTTTAAGCCACCGGGTCCAGGACTCAAACTGTGGTCAACTACATGGGAGTCCAGTGATGTAGCCATTACACCATCTGCTGGTCTCATTGGGGGGTGATTTCTTACTTTCTATGTCTCTTCTGCAAGTGCTCACACCCTATGGCAGTCTCTCTCTCAAAAAGAAAAAAAAGAAAGAAAAGAAACTAAACCCCAAAAGACGCTTGACTTACCCAAGATCCTACAAATAATGGGGTCAGAGGCAGTGGTCAGAAAATTCTTCTTTAAAAGGCTTGGTGATGGGGGACAAGCAGATGACATAATGGTTGCTGGACTCCCATGTAGTCGACCACAGTTTGAGTCCCAGACTTGGCAGTTTAAAACTTACGCCAGGCACATGTGTGTGCATGCCCAAAATCCCAAGAGGAGAATGAAGGAGAAGGGATTGCGGTGTGACCATCTCCCCCCGCAGGGTGGGGGAAGCGATTTCTCGCTTTCTGTCTGTCTCTCCAGCACACGAGTCCTATACTTAGAATAATAATAATAAAAAAAAAAGGTTTAGTGATGAAGACTTCATTAATGGCTATCTATTCAAACAGTGGCTTCTAAGATGACTAAAGAATCCCAAGATACAAAGCCAAAAATAAGGGTCTACTAACAAACAGGCTGTGGTTAAAGAAATGTCTGAATTCCGTTATGATAAAGCTGACTTCTGTCAGTTTTCTTGTAGGTTCCTACCACGCGATTGTCCTGCAAGGAACCAGGCAGTGCCACTGTTCTCCAAGTCCAGCAATACCTAACGTCTAGGGTCGCCGTGACAGACATCAGCACAGAAACGTACCAGCTGCTGAGGACGGTCAGAGTTAATCCGAAGCAATACATCTTCACATCTCGCTTGTTTCGTTTTACTTAAGAAAAGGCAATGTTCTCGGGGCTCTTCCCACTTACCTTCTGAATCTAGATGTTAGAAATCATAGCACTGGAAACCTAGTTTTGTTCTTTTAGCACCAGCCCCATGAGAGGCATTGGTTTGCTGACCAAAAGCATTCAGAAGAGCTAAATGGAGCGAAAGCTGTAAGATCACATTAAAATGGTAAATTCGAATAATACAGTTCAAACACAATGCTTTCTAAATCGGTCCAGAAATACTTAGATTGAAGTTAGACATTCAATCTCTTGATGGTAAAGTGGTTTTCTTGGCAAGGAGGGCAGTGAGCAGGTAAGAGTTTGGGATGTCAGACCTAAAACAAACTTGAAGAAGTCTGACCTCCCCTGCAAACTAGATTTTACTTCTCCGCTACCGGGCTTCCGTGAAACTCTCACTAGACCTACATATGCCAGCAAGTGCTGAAACACAGACTACTTCATCGTTCCTGAACCATAAGCCAGGTTGGAGACACATGCAAATCTAAGCATAACTTCTCAAGGCCTTCCCACCTTCCTTCTGTATTTAAAATCTGGAGAGCTGACCATCCTTACTCCTGAACTTCTCTTTCCTACCATTCCTATAACCTGATTTTTCTAAGGCTCTTTTTCTTTATGCATGATAGAACGGACACGCACGTATGTGAGACAGAGAGGAAAAAGCAGCACTGTATGATCTGGTCACATCGTGATCCCCCACCCACTGGATCCTGGGCCACCTGCACACGCCCAGGCTGTCTGTTGACTGAGCAGGGGATTCAAACCACTGATGACACTGAGCCAGAGAGCTGGCTCTGACCTTATCTTTCAGTACTGGACTGTGTCAGGCTAGCTGGTGGCATGGTGGTTAAGGCAGCAAGATCTCGTATGGCCACAACAGTATGGTTCAAGTCCTGGACCTGGGGGCTAGAGAAACCCTCCAGGCATGCATGTGTGCCCAAAATCCTGACAGGAGGGAGAATGGAGGAAAAGGGATTGTGTTGTGGCCGCCGCATGGCTCTCTCTCTGGTGAGCATAGGTAAAGTTAAAAGCAGCACATTTTCAAATGTATAGACCAGATTGTCATCATCTATATATTCCTATTTGATCACTACCCACTTCAGATTTTTTCCGAATAAATACTTCTTATATATTCCCTTTCCCAATTATTCATTGTTCTAATTTACATGTTCAGAATCTGAGAACTATACATAAACAGGGGAAAGCATTTTAGAAACTTCAAATTAATATGGAACTTAAATGATAAAATAATCTAGAAATGGCAACAAAGTTTTATTAATTTGAGCCTATAGTGGAGAGTTGTTTTAATTTTTTTTTTTTTTGGAGAGGTTTTTGCTATAGGGCGCGTGCACTCGCCAGACAGACAGAGACATAGAGACAGAAAGCGAGAAATCACCCCCCAGGGGGGATGGCCACGCCGCAATCCCTTCTCCTCCATTCTCCTCTCGGGATCTTGGGCACGCACACACACGCGCCGGCATGAGTTTTAACCCACCGGATCCAGGACGCGAACCACGGTCGACTACGTGGGAGTCCAGCGACGTAGCCATTACGCTAACTACTGGTTCCCTTCTGTTTTAATTTTTTTTTTAAAGAATTATTTTTGGGGACCAGCAGTTAGCGTAACGGCTATGTTGATGGACTCCCATATAGTCGACCACAACTGGGTGATGATTTCTTGCTTTCTGTCTCTCTGTCTCTCTCTTTCTGGCCAGCGCACATGCCCTATAGCAAAAACCTCTCCAAAACACAAACAAAAGAACTATTTTTTATTTAACTTTGTTTGTTTGTTTGTTTATTTTTATTTTACCAGAGAGGGACAGAGTGAGAGAAGAGGAGAGGGAAAGTAAGAAAGCAAGCCGCCAGGTCCAGGATTCGAACTGTGGTCGGCCATGTGGGAGTCTACAAGAGTTGTTTTAATTTCTATTGCTAGTTTGCTTCTGAAGCACAGCACTGTCCAGTGGGCCAGCAGGTGGTGTAGTGGTTAAGGTGCTAGACTCCTGGGACCAACAGATGGTGTAATGGTTACATTGGGGACTCCCACATAGTCGACCGTGGTTCAAGTCCCAGTGGCCTAAAACTCAAACCAGGCACATATGAACAGATGCCCAAAATCCTAAGAGGAGAAGGGAGAAAAAGGGATGCGGTGTGGCCATCCCCCAGGGGGGATTTCTAGTTTTCTTCTCTCTTCCCTCTCAGGTAAGCGCACGTGCCATATAGCAAAAATCTCTCTCTCAAAAGGAAAAAAAGTGCTAGACTCCCACATGGCTGGCTATGGTTCGAGTCCTGGACCTAGTGGCTTGCTTTCTCACTTTTCCTCTCTTTCTCTCTCTCTCTGTTTCTCTCTGTGAGTGCATGCGCCCTGTGGCAAATTTAAAAATAACAATATGGGCTGGCAGGTGGCAAGGTGGTTGGGGTGCTAGACTCCCACATGGCCAACCATGCTTCAAGTCCTGGACCTGGCAGCTTGCTTTCTCACTTTCCCTCTCTCTCTCTCTATCTCTCTCTGGTCAAATTAAAAAATAATTATATTAAAGGGACCAGCAGTTAGTGTAATGGCTATGTTGCTGGACCCCATGTAGTCAACTGACGTTCACGTCCCGGACCTGGTGGCTTACAACTCACGCCGGGCGCATTTGTGTGCATGCCCAAGATCCCGAGAGGAGAATGGAGAAGGGATTGCAGCGTGGCCATCGCCCCTGGGAACTGACTTCTCACTTTCTGTCTTTGTCTCTCTGATTCTCTCTCTGTCTGTCTGGCAAGTACACGCGAAAAAAAAAAACCTCTCCAAAAGAAAAAGTAATTATATTAAATAAAATTTTTTTAAAAAAATAAAAATAAATTATTTTTTAAAAAGAAAGAACAGCGCTGTTGAACTGGCCAGGCTGTGTGGTGGTTAAAGCAGCTGGGCCCACATGGCTGATGGCATGGCTCAAGTTCCAGATCCAGGTGGCCTGGAAAATGCAGAATGCTGGGAACCAGCAGTGAGCGTAATGGCTATGTGGCTGGACTCCCACGTAGTCGACCGCGGTTCGCGTCCCGGACCCGGTGGCTTAAAACTCACACTGGGCGTGTGTGCGTGCGTGCCCAAGATCCCGAGAGGAGAATGGAGGAGAAGGGATTTTTTTTTCCCCCCTGGGGATGATTTCTCGCTTTCTGTCTCTATGTCTCTCTCTCTCTGCCTGGCGAGTGCACGCGCCCTATAGCGAAAACCTCTCCCAAAAAAAAAAAAAAAATGCAGAATGCTTAGGTGTGCATTTTTGTGCCCAAAATCCCGAGAGAGAAATGGAAGAGAAGGGATTGAGGGATTGAGGGCGGTTGTCTTTCCTGGGGGGGATGCTTTTTCATTTTTTCTCTCTCTCCAGAGAGCCCATGTGCCATAAAGAAAAAAAAAGAAAAAGACTAATGTTGGCTTGTCTTACTTTATATTTGATAAAACAGCTAACATATAAGGGGACTTCAAGAAGTTTGTAGAAAATTTAAATTATAGTAAGTTTATTTTGGTGCAAAATATTTTGAAATCCTTAGTTTTACATAATATGCATTTTCCGTGAACTTCTGAAGACCCTCAAGCACCTTTCTTTGCTGAACAGAATACTCAGAAAATGTTAGCATGCCACACTCTTCCACCTAACAGAATTTATCTAACAAATCAGGGCTGGGTCTTCAGACCACCCGTGTACTCAGAAGACATCAGCCCGTAAACGGTGTAGGAACAACTGCTTAGAGAAAGCACATGATAAAACAGTTGTTTTTCTTTTAAGAGAGGCTTTTGCTATAGGGCACATGGGCTTGCCAGAGAGACAGACTTGAAAGTGAGAAATCATACCCCTGGGGGTGAGGGGTGGTTGGCCATACCACAATCCCTTCTCCCCCACTCTCCTCTCCTCCACTCTCCACACTCGCCTGGCACGGGTTTTAAGCCACTGGGTCCAGGACTGGAATGACGGATAACTACATGGGAGTCTGGTGCCGTAACCATTACGCCATCTGCTGGTCCCCAAAACTGTCATTATTTCAAAGAATTACTCTATTTAATTTTATTTATCAATATTACCATCATTTTAATTTGACCAGAGAGAGACAGACAGAGAGAGGGTAAGTGAGAAAGCCAACTGCCAGGTCCGGGACTCAAACTACAGGTGGCCCTGCAGGAGTCCAGTGCATTTAACCACCACGCCACCTGCTGACTCCTAAAACTGTCATTTAAAATTAAACAAAACTGAACAACGTTTAGAATGAAATCCTCAAACCTTTTATTTGTCAAAGTTGCTACAGGGCAAATGTGCTTGCCAGAGAGGCAGAGGAAGTGAGAAAGCACCCCAGGGAGCATTGCCACCCCACAAGCCCTTCTCTTGGGATTTTGGGTCCTTGCACACATGCACCTGGTGTATTTTCTCACACTGTGTCCGAGACTTGAACTGTGCAGTCATCAGGGACCCAGGCAGCCTAACCAGTACACCACCAACAGACCCTAAACCACCAGAACACTTAAATCTGAAATAATGACTCTCTAAATATACCTCCGAAGACAGGCGTCTCCTATTCATTCCCATGAATCCCTAGCTATGGCGTTTAAGTTCTCAGTACTCAAGACGTTCACAGAGGCGGTGTTCACCACTGTCTCTGGTCTGTCATTTCTCTGCCAGTCTTGCATGGAGTTGGGATAGCTTTCATCAGAGCCCAAGCCCTGGGAAGAATCCACCTGAGGAACTGGGTTGGGAGGATGAGGGGTCCAGTTCAGAACAGTATCAACGTAGGGACCAGCAGGTGGTGTGGTGGTTAAAGCGCTGGACACTCCCACATGGCCTACCGCGGTTTGAGTCCCAGACCTGGTGGCTTGCTTTCTCACTTTCCTTCTCTCTCTCACTGTCTCTCTCTCTGGTCAAATTTAAAACATGAATAAATGGAAATTTAAAAATAATAATATCAGGACCAGCAGTTGGCAGAATGGCTATGTAGCTGGACTCCCAAGTAGTCAACTACGGTTTGAGTCCCAGACCCGGTGGCTTAAACTCACGTCGGGTGCGTGGGCGTGCGTGCCCAAGATCCCAAGGGGAGAGCAGAGAAGGGACTGCAGCGTGGCCATCTGCCCCCCAGGGGGGTGATTTCTCACTTTCTGTCTCTCTTTCTGGCAAGCTCAAACACCCTATAACAAAAACCTCTAACAAAATAATATCAATGCTATTAACAAGAGAAAAGTTACCTTTTTATTTTACAAATTTTAAAACATTTAGTTGTTTATTATTACTATTATTTTTAATTTGACCAGAGAGAGAGAAAAGGGAAAGTGAGAAAGCAAGCTACCAGGTGGGAGTCCAGTGCCCCAACCACCATGCCACCTGCTGGCCCGAAAGTTGCCATTTTACGAAATACATGTTTTTGTGTTTATTTGTTGAGGAGTGGAATTCCGTAAACATGTTTCCCAAACCGAAAGGTATCGAGTGGGGCAGGGCGCAGTTACAAAATCGAAAACATCACACGTCTAAGTTCCAAATACCCTGTTTCACCCCTAACGGCCCGTGCGCCTCCTAACATCTCCAACTGCCCTTGTGGAACCGCAGCCATCGCTACGGGGTCGATCTCGGCATCGCTAACATGGCTTTTGCCAACTAGGCGGTGGGGTTCGGCCCGGAGGACGGGGGTCCCAGCAGGTGCCGGCTTCCTGACTGCTTAAAGTCGCAGAAGCCGAGGGTCTGCCCTCCAGGCGGCATTAGGGGTCCTCGGACAGTCAGCGCAGGGCTCCTTTCTGCCCCATCCGCGCAATGGGCAGCCCGGGCACCGCGCACGTGACGGCGCCTCCCGGGAGGAGGCGGGCGGACGGGGCAGCTCGCGGGACGTGCGCCCGAGAGGGGCGGGAGGCCGAGGCGGAGGCGGAGGC
>NW_006160148.1:2994967-3006702 GCF_000334495.1 Tupaia belangeri chinensis | reverse complement strand
GGTGGGCCACGCTGTTGGCCCGGCCATCTCGCGTGTGCGCGAAGCCGGCGGGGACAGTCCGGGGACGCGGTCGGTTGATAAACGCAGAGCAGCACCGCGTTGCTCTGACTCCGGGGAAGTTAACAAAATACTGATTGTGGGGAGCGTTTAAAGGGCTACGCGCGGAGAGCGGGTTTTGCAAGCGAAGCCCCCCGTAGGTACACAAAGGTGTAAGTCATGGGGGCGTGATACAGCAGTGCGTCTGCTCGTGGGCTTCCCTGAGTTCGCAGTTTGAAAAACCTCGTGAACTTTGGGGAAAAAAGAGGCGTTTGTTTTTTAACCCAACAGGGGAAAAAAAAATTCGAAAGAGCCTGAAAAAGTTCAATTAGAATAGCAGCCACATTTCAGCAGTTCCCAGATTTTGCAATGTTAAACTGTGAGGGTTTGTGCCAGATTTTAAGGCAAGAACTCTTACTGCCAAATCACAAATTTCTCAAAATGAGGGGTGTTCAACCAGATTGCTGCCAGACCCCATAAACAGGCACTAACAGCAGTGCTATAATTACACCTTATTATCTCCCTGCAGCCTTACCCGATCACTGCCGAATGAAATCTCTTCCCGGCTGTCACTGGCTGGCCTTTTTCTGAGGCTGAACAAGCACACGCTCCATGCCTCAGTTGATCCAACTGTGTAACCCGTCACCCCTCCCGCATTCTCTAGTTGTCGTCGGAGCAGAGAGGTCATCTTCACCCTAGCTTCCCTATGGGACTGAGAGATGAAGATGAAAACAGGTATCAGAGTTACAAGAAAAGTTTCTTTCAAGAAAAAGATCTAGGCCAAGAAACCAAATTTGTAGCTTAACTTGAGCTCCCTGAGGGGATTTAGCAGAGAGGGCTGAAAGCAGTTAAACCAGCTTCCTCACTGTCTTTGTTCTGGGTTCTTTGCATTTTTTTAAATGTTGCATCTTAACAGGATTTGACACGACCTAAACTACTTGTCCACGTCCCTGTGGAGTCTACACAGTGGGCCTTACAACAGAACCAAACAGAAATCTGTGGAGGCCTTGACGTTTGGGAGGACTCTGTAGAAAACTGCTCTATGACCAGGACGGAAAAAGTGAGTTTTTTGTTCATCGTCGTCGTTGTTGGGGGGAGGGAAGAGGGAGAAGAGGTCATGCTTTCTTACTTTTTTTTTAGTTTGTGTTTCCGGAGACTTTTAAGCACAAGAGATTGGCCATGCAAACCACTTCATTGTTTTGGTGAGATCTGGGAGACATTTACTCACGTTTGTCTGAAAGTTTTTTTCAACAGGAAGAAAAGGAAGCGACCGTGCTGGAACCTCTCCAGATAGGTCCTAACCCTTCCAGCCTTCACTCTCCCCCCTGACTCACAATTCTACCCAGCGATCGTGCTGGAATCTCTCCAGATAGGTCCTAACCCTTCCAGCCTTCACTCTCCCCCCTGACTCACAATTCTACCCAGTGACCGTGCTGGAACCTCTCCAGATAGGTCCTAACCCTTCCAGCCTTCACTCTCCCCCCTGACTCACAATTCTACCCAGCTCCTCACCGGCCGCAGATTGAGGGTCACTCATTCACAAATGACTTGGAGCCTCCTTCTGAATGTCAGTTTCCTCATAAAGGCAAGCCTCACCGCCAGTGCTCAAGGAATCCAGGCTTGTCAAGGTGCGGGCTTAAACCCGAGTGTCCGAAATAGCCTCTTCTCTGCTTCACCTTTACATTCGCTCGCAAGGCGCGGATGGTCCTCACAGCTGCTCTTTACTGTGTGTGAGCCAGCCCTGGGCTGAGCCCTTTATGAAGACCTCCTCCTAACAGGCTTCGGAAGTGGGTGCAGTTGTTACCGCTAGCTAACAGGTGAGGACTTCGCACAGATTTAAGGAGCTGGCCCGACATCCCCCATGCTGGAAGCAACAGAGCTAGGATTTGAACCCAGGGCTTTTCCTGGGTGAACACGTCTCGTCGCTCAAGCTGTCAGTTCAGCTGTCCATAGAACGAAGAGTCGTCATTAGCTCCCCACACCGTGCAGCCAGAATATGCCCGACGTGGTCGAGTCCTGGCCTTCTTACCTTCGGAACTCCAGCAAAGTGAGATCTGTTGATATCTGCTTAGGGAAAGCATTCCCAAATCAGATGACTGTCTTGGAAACCAGCCTCAGGCTGTCAGCATATGCATCGTGGGCGCTAACCAGGACAGACACATCCAATCTCGCTGGGTAATAATGTTTCAGAACATGCCTCTTTCTCGTTGTGAGGAAGCAAGATGGTCACAGCGTGATTTGGATTCTCTGATGTTGGACAAGGTGAAAATCAGGAGGGCAGTGGGAAGAGAGGAGGCGAGGGAAGTGGAGAGAATAAACAGTGTGTGCAGGGAGGTCAGGACTGCCTGCGGAGTGAGGGTCCGGGTCGGGCAGTGTATGGCTGTTATGACGGGACTAGAGAGGGCATGAGCGTGAGAGCTGGCTGGCCGGCGGCGTGGCTGAGATGGTTGGATTCCATTTGGCCGGCTTCATCCTAACAGCCCCCGACCCACTTGAAAAACTTACTGATTGGGGCTAGCAGGTGGCATGGTGATTAAGGCCCAGGACTCCTACATGGCAGACTGTGGTTCAAGTCCTGCACCAGGTAGATTGACACTCACACCAGGCACGTGTGTGTATGTCTGAAACCCCAAGAGCAAACTGGAGAAGGGATTGTGGCACAGCCATCACCCTGGGGGAGGAGGATTTCTCACTTTCCTTCTCTGTCTGTCTCAGCCTGATGAGCACATGCGGCCTATGGCAAAAACTTTAAAAAAAAAAAAAAAAAAAAAAAAGCTGGACCCACATGCCACACCCACATTAAGATGCCACTATCCCTGGGGCAGTGACTTCTCACAGTCCGCGCTGCACACACACATACACACACACACACCGCCTCTTGCAGTGAGTGCACATGCCCTATAGCAAAAACTAAAAAACAGAAAAAACATGGTAACCAAGTATATGCCATGCACGGTGGTGGGAGTCAGGTTCATTTTTTTCCTCCATATGAAGTTTCAGATAAATACAATTTTAAAATAATAAATAGACAATAAGACAACATCTGGAACAAGGAAAGAAAAAGCTTCACTTTATTTTGTGTTATATCACACCTAAGTAATGTGTTTTCTTTTAGAGAGATGTGATGAAAAGAATTAACCAAGATTGGGGAAGGGGTGCAACAGGTGGCGTGGTGGTTAAGGTGCTGGACTCCCACATGGCTAACCACTGTTCAAGTCCCAGACCTGGTGGCTTGAAAAAAAAACCATGCTGGGCACTTGTGTGTCTGTGTGCGTGCCCAAAATCTCAGGAGAATGGAGAAGGGATTGAGACATGGCCGCTCCCCCACCTGACCCCACCCTGTAGGTGATTTCTCACTTTTTCCTATTGATGTCTTTCTCTGGTCATTCTATGTACCCTATGACAAAAATCTAAAAAGAATACCAAACACCTGAGGAAACCCGAAACCCTGGCTTATAAAGAGTTGAATTCATGAGTGACCAAAGAGCCATCTTGAAATCCTTGGTCAGCTGTAGTGTAAAAAGGAATTTGAGGGGCCAGCAGGTGGCATGGTGGTTAAGGGTGCTGGACTCCCACTGTATGGCCAACAACAGTTCAAGTCCCGGACCTGGGGGCATGCTTTCTCACTTTCTTGCTTTCTCTCTCTCTGGTCAAATTTAAATAAATAAAGTAATTCCAAAAAAAAGGGAATTTGACTTGTCCTGGAATGCTCCAAGGCTCTATAACTGGTGGGTAGGAACTCTAGAGACACATTCTGTAGCTTAGAATATTGAAGAGGACAACGTTTAGCGTAGTGGTTAAGGAGCTGGGCTCCTCCCACAGGGCTGACCATGGTTTGAATCCCAGGCCTAGTGTCTTGAAAATCATGCCAGGCACATGTGAGTGCCCACAATCCCAAGAGCAAAATGGAGGAGGAGAAATGGATTGTGATTTGGCCACCTCCCTAGGGCTTTCTCTGTATTTCACTCTCTCTCTGTCTCTTTCTCTCTCCAGTAAGTGCACGTGCCCTATGGCAGAAAATTTAAAAAGATAAAATGTCAAAGTTATGTGCGAAACAGGCTACCTTAAAGTGTAACAAGCCCATGTTACTGGAGCATTAAAAGTGCACGTAGTCACTGTCTACACCGTGTTTAAGAGGCCTCTCATCCTTTCGTGGCCGTTTTCCTGGACGCTATAAAAGGGAAAAACAGTATCATATACCTCATTAGGTTGTTGAAAAGTACTTCACACAAGGAGAACTCTGAAAGTCAGATGATAACCTCCCTGAAGTTCTAAGATTCACTAGGACTAAATTATCAGTGGGCAATTCATCTGCCGTTTATAGATGACTGTGTTTTTTATTGCCGGAGGGCGTGTGCGCTACCAGAGAGAGGCAGAGTGAGAAAGCAGCCCCCAGTGGGGCATGGTTACACCGCAATCTCTTCCCCTGAACGTCATCCTGTCAAGATTTGGGGATTGCATGCACACATGCCCTGCATGGTTTTTCTTTCTGTCTTTTAAATAATTACTTATTTTAAAATTTGTTTATGTATCATTGTTATTATTTGAGAGGTTTTTGCTGTAGGGTGCATGCACTCACCAGAAAGAGACAGAAAGCGAGAAATCACCCCCCAGGGGAGATGGCCACGCCGCAATCCCTTCTCCCCCTTTCTCCTCTCGGGATCTTGGGCATGCACGCACATGCGCCTGGCGTGAGTTTAAGCCACCAGGTCTGGGACTCGAACCGCGGTCAACTACATGGGAGTCCAGTGACATAGCCATTACACCAACTGCTGGTCCCGGCAGGTCCAATATTTGAACTGCATGGTAAACCATGTGGAATTTGGTTCCTTTTTCTTGGAGAGGTCTTTGCCTTAGAGGCTGTGCACTTGCTGGAGAGAGAGTCAGACAGACACAGTGAGAGGGAAAGTGAGGAGTCACCCCGCAGGGGAGATGCCCACATAGCAATCCCTTCTCCGTTCTCCTGGGATCTTGGGCACGCACACGTGCCTCGTGTGAGGTTTTCTAACTTATTATTATTCTTCAGTTTGGCCAGAGAGAGACAGAAGGGGAGTGAGAATGCAAGCCACCAGGTCCAGGACTCAAACCTGGACTCGAACACGGTCGTCCATGTGGGAGTCCAGCACCTAAACCACCACACTACCTGCCAGTCCCAGGAATTTGGTTCTCTTAGCCACTAGGCCACTGGGCTGGTCCCTACAAGTTACTTTTTGACAGTATTAGTATTACCCTGGGTAGTGGCTTTGGCGTCAGCTGGCATCCTTAGACTGTCCTTGTGCAACTAGAACTTATCTGGTAACATGCAGGGAGCACTATTATTTCTGTACCACCGGGATCTTAGAAATTGAGGGGCCAGCAGAAGGCATGTTGGTTGAGGAACTGGACACTCCCACATGGCCAGCCCTGGTTTGAGTCCTGGACCTGGTGGCTTGCTTTCTCACTCTCCCTCTCTGTCATCTCTTTGTGTGTGTGTCTCTCTCTCTGGTCGAATTAAAATGAATGAATAAATAAAATTAAATAAGTAATTCTCTTAAAAAAAATTGAGATAGCAGTCCCACGTTGCAAATCCACAAGCCAAGGCAAGATAATGGGGTTATTGTAGGAAGGGTAAGGAAAAGAATCAAATCTTGCAGTCAGAGAACTCAAGCAGCACAACTTTTTTTTTAGAGATTTTTGCTATAGGGTGTGTACACTCACCAGAGAGACAGAGATAGAGAGACAGAAAGCGAGAAATCACCCCCCAGGAGGTATGGCCACACCACAATCCCTTCTCCATTCTCCTCTCGGGATCTTGGGCACACATGCACACGCACCCAGCGTGAGTTTAACTACATGGGAGTCCAGTGACATAGCCATTACGCTAACTGCTGGTCCCTCAAGCAGTGCAACTTTGTATGTTGATGGTTGAAAAGCAACAGCATATGGTGGTCTGTGAGGCTGTCCCACATGGGAAGGTTCTTGCCTTACGTCCAGAGACCTCCCTAAGTACACTGGGCACATGCTTGCCCATGATCCAGGGCTGGCTAGAGGTGGGGGTGCACTGTGGCTTGAAGGCTCTGTTGGGGTTTCACCCTCTCTCTCTCTCTCACGGAAGAAAGAAAACAATTTAGGAAAAGGAAGTTCTGGGGACCAGCAAATGGCATAATAGTTATGTTGCTGGACTTCCACGTAGTCGACCGCGGTTCGAGTCCTGAAAATTCACACCAGGTGCATGTGCGTGCATGCCCCAAATTCAGAGAGAACAATGGAGAAGGGACTGCGGTGTGGCCATCCCTTCTGGGGGTAATTTCTCATTTTCTGTCTCTGGCGAGCACCCTATAGCAAAAATGTCTCTTAAAATATAAATAAATAAGGAAGTTCCAAAAAGAAAAGTGATAGCAACTGAGATCTGGCTTATATTTTGCATACAAAAATCAGATGCAATAGCTCATCCTGAGCACAAAGCAGTCGCTAAGCCCCTGAAACCAGCTGGGAAAGCTGGGAGCAGGGAGACAGAGACAAGCCGACAGTGGGCTGCTCGCCTGCTCCTGGAAAACGGGCTGTGGAGACTGCCATTTCAGGGAGGGCAAGGTCGCCTTCAGCAGGGTTTCAAATAAAAGTCCGGAGGTTAAAAAGGACAATGATGTCTTCGCAATCAGACTTCTTTAACTTCTTGATTTCTTCACCCCAAGAGGAAAAATTGAGAGGGAGCCGTATGAGACTAGGATAACAGCTCTGCCTCTGCTAGCTGAGCGACTAGAAAAAGTGACTCGATGCTTCCAGCAGGAAGCAAGGTGGTTAAGGTGCTGGGTCCTGGGACCAGCGGGTGGCATGGTGGTTAAAGTGCTGGACGCTCCCACATGGCTGACCACGGTTCAAGTCCTGGACCTGGTGGCTTGCTTTCTCACCTTCTCTCTCTCTGTATCTCTCTGGTCAAATTAAAAATGAGTGAAAGAATGAATAAATAAAGTTAAATAAATAATTGAAAAAAATAAAAAAAGATGCTGGGTCCTACACAGCCAACTCTGCAGTTCGAGTCCTAGACCAGCCTAAAACACATGCCTGGTGCATGTGTGTGCGTGCCCAGAGTCCCGAGAAGAGAGGGATGGTGGCATGGCCATTCCTCCTGTGGGGCTGATTTCTCACTTTCCCTCTCTCTGTCTCTCTCTCCAGCAAGCATATACACCTATGGCAAACATCTAAAAAAGAGAAAAAAAAAAGTGACTTTAGTCCTCGAGTCTGTTTTCTCATCTGTAGGTAGGAATAATAATATTTTATAGCATTGTTGTAAGGATATATTAAGTATAAAGGGTACCCCGCACGGTACCTGACTCGTAGTAACCTGCGTCTTAGCAAAGCACGCTACTCTGGGGACGGGATAGTTAGAGATTTTTGCTATAGGGTGTGTACACTCACCAGAGAGACAGAGATAGAGAGACAGAAAGCGAGAAATCACCCCCCAGGAGGTATGGCCACACCACAATCCCTTCTCCATTCTCCTCTCGGGATCTTGGGCACACATGCACACGCACCCAGCGTGAGTTTAAGCCACCGCATCCGGGACTCGAACCAGGGTCGACTACATGGGAGTCCAGTGACATAGCCATTACGCTAACTGCTGGTCCCTCAAGCAGTGCAACTTTGTATGTTGATGGTTGAAAAGCAACAGCATATGGTGGTCTGTGAGGCTGTCCCACATGGGAAGGTTCTTGCCTTACGTCCAGAGACCTCCCTAAGTACACTGGGCACATGCTTGCCCATGATCCAGGGCTGGCTAGAGGTGGGGGTGCACTGTGGCTTGAAGGCTCTGTTGGGGTTTCACCCTCTCTCTCTCTCTCACGGAAGAAAGAAAACAATTTAGGAAAAGGAAGTTCTGGGGACCAGCAAATGGCATAATAGTTATGTTGCTGGACTTCCACGTAGTCGACCGCGGTTCGAGTCCTGAAAATTCACACCAGGTGCATGTGCGTGCATGCCCCAAATTCAGAGAGAACAATGGAGAAGGGACTGCGGTGTGGCCATCCCTTCTGGGGGTAATTTCTCATTTTCTGTCTCTGGCGAGCACCCTATAGCAAAAATGTCTCTTAAAATATAAATAAATAAGGAAGTTCCAAAAAGAAAAGTGATAGCAACTGAGATCTGGCTTATATTTTGCATACAAAAATCAGATGCAATAGCTCATCCTGAGCACAAAGCAGTCGCTAAGCCCCTGAAACCAGCTGGGAAAGCTGGGAGCAGGGAGACAGAGACAAGCCGACAGTGGGCTGCTCGCCTGCTCCTGGAAAACGGGCTGTGGAGACTGCCATTTCAGGGAGGGCAAGGTCGCCTTCAGCAGGGTTTCAAATAAAAGTCCGGAGGTTAAAAAGGACAATGATGTCTTCGCAATCAGACTTCTTTAACTTCTTGATTTCTTCACCCCAAGAGGAAAAATTGAGAGGGAGCCGTATGAGACTAGGATAACAGCTCTGCCTCTGCTAGCTGAGCGACTAGAAAAAGTGACTCGATGCTTCCAGCAGGAAGCAAGGTGGTTAAGGTGCTGGGTCCTGGGACCAGCGGGTGGCATGGTGGTTAAAGTGCTGGACGCTCCCACATGGCTGACCACGGTTCAAGTCCTGGACCTGGTGGCTTGCTTTCTCACCTTCTCTCTCTCTGTATCTCTCTGGTCAAATTAAAAATGAGTGAAAGAATGAATAAATAAAGTTAAATAAATAATTGAAAAAAATAAAAAAAGATGCTGGGTCCTACACAGCCAACTCTGCAGTTCGAGTCCTAGACCAGCCTAAAACACATGCCTGGTGCATGTGTGTGCGTGCCCAGAGTCCCGAGAAGAGAGGGATGGTGGCATGGCCATTCCTCCTGTGGGGCTGATTTCTCACTTTCCCTCTCTCTGTCTCTCTCTCCAGCAAGCATATACACCTATGGCAAACATCTAAAAAAGAGAAAAAAAAAAGTGACTTTAGTCCTCGAGTCTGTTTTCTCATCTGTAGGTAGGAATAATAATATTTTATAGCATTGTTGTAAGGATATATTAAGTATAAAGGGTACCCCGCACGGTACCTGACTCGTAGTAACCTGCGTCTTAGCAAAGCACGCTACTCTGGGGACGGGATAGTGCGACTGTACCGGCCTCTGTGGACGGTGATGCCACAGGGAATGGAGCTCTGCCGCGCACACAGCCTTCTCGTCTCAGGTGGTCGCTAAGGGGCCTAGAGCTTAGAACTTCCACAACTTGTAGGAGGAAGCCATTTGAAATGAAACTGCAAATGTCCTTGCTCCAAATGCAAGGTAAATGATTTCCCTTCTCTCTCTGTTGGTCTGTTTTTCTCTTCATGCTTTAATCATTTTGACACCACACTGTATAAAAGTAATTTAAAATTAACATGTCTGACACTTGGTAGCTAGCAGAACCTGCTTCTGAACCCTGCTCCCTCTCCGAGGCAGCTGAAAGTCATCCTTCATTGGCTGCTGGTCCTGCAGCAGCTGAGGAAGGGCCCCGGAAAACACATCTAACGATTAATTTGCTAATTTAGTTTTCTGTTTAATTTGAAACCAGAAAATCCCCAATCACCCAGAGCTTGGCTTTCTGGCTTGGGCACGGGCTTCTGAAACTTCTTGTTTAGTAGTGAGCAAAGAAACAGGAAAAAGGGGAAAAGCTTACCTACTTAAATACATACCACCATTACCCTCCACCCTCCACCCCGTGCCCTTCCAGTCAAAGAATGGGTTTCTAGAGGCTCACGGTTCACACGTCTTTCTACTAGGAGAGCCGGGAGTGATACAGCCACACTTAACAGATAAACTGCTTCTCCAGTATTGGGGGTTTCCAGGCCAGCGTGCTCAGGATTTAGACCCAGATGGCTTCCTACATTAGAAGTAAGCGTTGCTCTAAAGTCTGAAGCAGCTTTCAGCTTCCTTTGGAACTTTGCTCCTGGTTTCAATAGAGGCAAAGGGAATTTGTAGCAGAGATGGAAGAGTTGTGTTAGCGAGTCAGATGAGAAAAAGGCACAGCGGGAACCAGCAGTTAGCGTAGTGGCTATGTCGCTGGATTCCCATGTAATCAACTGTGGTTCGCATCCCGGACCCGGTAGCTTAAATCTCACGCCGGGCACGTGTGTGTGTGCCCAGGATCCCGAGAGGAGAATGGAGGAAAAGGGATTGCGGTGTGACCATCCCCCCTGGGGGGTGATTTATCGCTTTCTGTCTCTCTGTCTCTGACTGGCAAGCGTACGCACCCTATAGCGAAAACCTCTAAAAAAAAAAAAAGAAAAAGCCACAGGTACCTTCCTCAGGTCCTTCCTGCTGGAGAGTCACTTACGAGGAGGAGCAGGCCTCGCTCTCAGGGGTGCACCAGGACTCTCTTCTTCCTGCCATTCAGAGTTTATTTTGTTCAATTGGTTTGATGTTACTTATTTTCCTATCTCTGGCAGGTTAAATTCTTTTTTAAAAAAAATTATTTAATTTCTATTCATTATTATTATTTTTTAAAAATTTGCTATGGGCCATGTGCACTCACCAGAGAGAAAGAGAGAGAGGAAAAGTGAGAAAGCAAGCTGCAGGTCCAGGACTCGAACTGTGGTCTGCCACGTGGGAGTCCAGTGCCTTCACCACATGCCACCTGCTGGCCCCCAGGTTAAACTTTTTTAAAGAGGTTTTTGCCTTAGGATGAGTACAAGTATGCTTGCTGGAGAAAGACAGAGCTAGAGAGAAAGTGAGAAATCACCCCCAGGGGGGTGGCCAAACTGGAGTCCCTTCTCCATTCTCCTCTTGGGATCTTGGCCATGTACACACGTGCCTGGTGTGGTTTTCAAGCTGCTGGGTCGGAACTCCAACTGCGGTTGGTCTTGTGCGAGTCCAGCAACATAATTGCTATGCATCTTCTGGCCCTAGGTTAAACATTTTTGCCAGGTTTTGACTTCCAAGACTGTATGTAATCTGGCCCAACCCTGCCTATCAATCTCTAGTTCTAACTCTTCATCTAAGTGTGTATATAGGGAAGGTGTGCTTGCCAGAGAGAGACAGAGTAAGAGAGAACATGAGAAATCGTCCCCCTAGGGGGACGGCCACGCCACAGTCCCCTCTCTCCCATTCTCATGGGACCCTGGCTACTCTGGCACACATACCTGGCATGATCCCTAAGCCCCTGGGATCTGAACAGCAAAGTTGGCCATGTGGAATCAGCCGTCCTAACCTCCACACCATCTGCTAGTCGCCAAAGTGTGTGTGTGTGTAGTTTTTGTTTGTTTGTTTGTTGTTTTTATTTTGTTTTGTTTTAAGAGAGATTTTTACTATAGGGCACATGCACTCACTGGACAGACAGAAAGTGAGAAATCACCCTCTGGGAGGATGGCCATGCCACAGTCCCTTCTCTTCCAATCTCCTCTCAAGATTTTGGGCACGCGGGACCAGCAGTTAGTGTAATGGCTATGTCGCTGGACTCCCACGTAGTCGACCGCGGTTCGCGTCCCAGACCCAGTGGCTTAAAACTCACGCCGGACGCGTGTGCGTGCGTGCCCAAGATCCCGAGAGGAGAATGGAGAAGGCCATCGCCCCCTGGAGGGTGATTTCTCGCTTTCTGTCTCTCTGTCTGTCTGGCGAGCGCACACGCCCTATAGCAAAAACCTCTCCAAAAAAAAAAAAAAGAATAAAGATTTTGGGCACACACACACATGCGTCTGGCTTGAGTTGAAGCTGCTGGGTCTGGAACGGGAACCGTGGTCAAC
>NW_006160148.1:2977873-2993262 GCF_000334495.1 Tupaia belangeri chinensis | reverse complement strand
CTGTCCCTGACGGGCAAGCGTACGCACCCTATAGCGAAAACCTCTAAAAAAAAAAAAAGAAAAAGCCACAGGTACCTTCCTCAGGTCCTTCCTGCTGGAGAGTCACTTACGAGGAGGAGCAGGCCTCGCTCTCAGGGGTGCACCAGGACTCTCTTCTTCCTGCCATTCAGAGTTTATTTTGTTCAATTGGTTTGATGTTACTTATTTTCCTATCTCTGGCAGGTTAAATTCTTTTTTAAAAAAAATTATTTAATTTCTATTCATTATTATTATTTTTTAAAAATTTGCTATGGGCCATGTGCACTCACCAGAGAGAAAGAGAGAGAGGAAAAGTGAGAAAGCAAGCTGCAGGTCCAGGACTCGAACTGTGGTCTGCCACGTGGGCGTCCAGTGCCTTCACCACATGCCACCTGCTGGCCCCCAGGTTAAACTTTTTTAAAGAGGTTTTTGCCTTAGGATGAGTACAAGTATGCTTGCTGGAGAAAGACAGAGCTAGAGAGAAAGTGAGAAATCACCCCCAGGGGGGTGGCCAAACTGGAGTCCCTTCTCCATTCTCCTCTTGGGATCTTGGCCATGTACACACGTGCCTGGTGTGGTTTTCAAGCTGCTGGGTCGGAACTCCAACTGCGGTTGGTCTTGTGCGAGTCCAGCAACATAATTGCTATGCATCTTCTGGCCCTAGGTTAAACATTTTTGCCAGGTTTTGACTTCCAAGACTGTATGTAATCTGGCCCAACCCTGCCTATCAATCTCTAGTTCTAACTCTTCATCTAAGTGTGTATATAGGGAAGGTGTGCTTGCCAGAGAGAGACAGAGTAAGAGAGAACATGAGAAATCGTCCCCCTAGGGGGACGGCCACGCCACAGTCCCCTCTCTCCCATTCTCATGGGACCCTGGCTACTCTGGCACACATACCTGGCATGATCCCTAAGCCCCTGGGATCTGAACAGCAAAGTTGGCCATGTGGAATCAGCCGTCCTAACCTCCACACCATCTGCTAGTCGCCAAAGTGTGTGTGTGTGTAGTTTTTGTTTGTTTGTTTGTTGTTTTTATTTTGTTTTGTTTTAAGAGAGATTTTTACTATAGGGCACATGCACTCACTGGACAGACAGAAAGTGAGAAATCACCCTCTGGGAGGATGGCCATGCCACAGTCCCTTCTCTTCCAATCTCCTCTCAAGATTTTGGGCACGCGGGACCAGCAGTTAGTGTAATGGCTATGTCGCTGGACTCCCACGTAGTCGACCGCGGTTCGCGTCCCAGACCCAGTGGCTTAAAACTCACGCCGGACGCGTGTGCGTGCGTGCCCAAGATCCCGAGAGGAGAATGGAGAAGGCCATCGCCCCCTGGAGGGTGATTTCTCGCTTTCTGTCTCTCTGTCTGTCTGGCGAGCGCACACGCCCTATAGCAAAAACCTCTCCAAAAAAAAAAAAAAAGAATAAAGATTTTGGGCACACACACACATGCGTCTGGCTTGAGTTGAAGCTGCTGGGTCTGGAACGTGAACCGTGGTCAACAAGTGGGAGTCCATGATGTAACCGTTACGCCATCCGCTGGTCTGTAGTGTCTTACTCCAGCAGACTCAGTGTTCTTAGAGCATGTCCCCAGGTTGCTGCCTCTGAGCCTTTGTTCACTTTTCTGCTCAGTCCCTTCCACGTGCTCCTCTCTCCTTTATTTAAATGCTGTCTGAACCTCAGTGCCCACCTGTCTTATTTCCTCATTCAGTCTTTCCCACCACTGATGGTTGATTTCTCCCTTTCTGTGTTTACATTGATACTTTTTTTTTTTTTTGCTATCTGGTATGTGCACTCGCCAGAGACAGAAAGCGAGGGAAAGTGAAAAGGCACCCTCCAGGGAAGATGGCCATGCCATCATCTCTTCTCCATTCTCCTCTTGGGATCTGGGCATGCTGCCGGGTTAAGGACTCAAACCATGCCACGTGAGATCCAGCCAACCTAACGTCCACACCACTGGCTGACCCTACATTGGTAGTGTTTATGCAATATACCAAATCTTTGACTACTTTGATGAAAATCACGTTTGATTGTTGTACATCCCAGTTCTAACTTTTCAGGTGAACTAAAGAGGTCCTCAAGTCGGGATAAATATCGTATATCCTTGGTATCCCTGCCAGGGTTTTCTCAGCCTAGCTATTCATGATAATCGTTGTGTGCTTGTTTAAAAAAAAATAGATGATCAGGGGACCAGCAGTTGGTGTAATGGCTATGTCGCTGGACTCCCATGTAGTCGACCATGGTTCGAGTCCCAGACCCAGCGGCTTAAACTCACACCGGGCACGTGTGCGTGTGTTCCCAAGATCCCGAGAGGAGAATGGAGGAGAAGGGATTGTGGTGTGGTCATCCCCCCTGGGGAGTGATTTCTCGCTTTCTGTCTCTCTGTCTTTCTGGTGAGTGCACGCGCCCTATAACACACACACAGAAAAACACACCTCTCCAACAACAACAACGACAAAGCAGATGATCAGGTTATACTCTTCCTGAGATCCTGCTCTGCTCAGTTTGAGTTGGGGCTCAGGAATCTGCTCTTTTGCACATGCTCCAGGTATAGCTGGTCCCCTAACGGGAGTTGGAAAATCGCTGCCCGTAACCGGCAGCCTAGGAGACTCTCAACCTGAGTACGAACATGGGGAGTAAACCGCGTCTGTCATGACTTATATCCCATGGGGTCCTCGTGGGGAGGCACTCCACAGCCAGACCTACCCCCAGGGCACAAGCCGGAAGGCAGAGCGTCAGGTCCACCCTCTGTGGCACCAGTCTGGCTTGGAGGAAGAATGTCCTCTAGGCCTTATAATGATCTCGTGGTAATCACAGTTACAGAGATCAGGTTGACAGAATTGTAACTGGTCAAATACAGAATCAATCTGTTTTTAAAATAAATAAGTAAATAAATAATGGGGACCAGCAGGTGGCTAGTCCAGAGTTCTAGTCCTGGACCTGGCGGCTTGCTTTCTCACTTTACCTCTTTCTCTCTCTGTCTCTCTCTGGTCAAATTAAAATAAATGAATGAATAAATAGAATTTTTAAAAAATTAAACACTATCGGGAACTAGTAGTTAGCGTAATGGCTATGTCGCTGGACTCCCACGTAGTCGACCGTGGTTCGCATCCTGGACCCGGTGGCTTAAAACTCACGCCAGGCGCGTGTGCGTGCGTGCCCAAGATCCCGAGAAGAGAAAGGAGGAGAAGGGATTGCGGTGTGGCCATCACCCGGGGCGGGGGTGATTTCTCACTTTCTGCCTCTCTGTCTCTCTTTCTGGCAAGTGCACACGTCCTATAGCAAAAACCTCTCAAAAAAAACCCAAAAAACAAAAGCAGAATTAGAATTAGTCTCAGGGCCAGCAGGCAGTGTGGAGGCACTGGACTCCCACATGGCTTCTGTGGTCCCTGTCCTGGACCTGGCGGCTTGCTTTCTTGCTTTGCCTATCTCTCTCTCTGGCCAAATTAAATAATAGTAATAATAATAAATACAATTAAATAATTCTTAAAAAAAAGAATCATTCTCTAGCCTCTTCAGCCAGTTGCAGTCTCTAGCATTTGTTTATGGAATGATATTTAGGCGCAAGAGGACTTTGGCATGGGGAAAGGTGGTTAGAGTCTACCCAAAGCGCAACTGCAAAATCAGTAAATGAGTCTTCCTGTCCACTCCTCAGCCCATGTTGGAAATCCAACTCAAGTGTTAACAATGAAGGATTGAGCTGTGATCCTCTCCTGGGGTACCTGTGTTTCAGAGGAACCTTCTGGAAGTGAAAGGAGAGCATTACCTCAGTGACCCCCGTATTTGACAGGCAGGCTGTCCAGAGCCAAGGATTGGGAGAGCATTCTCCGAGGATGGCCCCTGGCCTCTGCTCTGCTTCTTCCTGTTCCACGATCAGTAAAATAAACAGTGCTGAAAATGTTCCCGTTGTTCTGGGATCTGAGAGGACAGGCTCTTTTCAGCTTGAATGTGGACATGTTGGTTGCTCTGAGATTTGTCAGAAGCATCTAGGTCCCAGGGTCCCATTGCTGTTTTCCTGAAATGCCATATTCTGGATTTTCCATGTCTTACACTATTAAGTTCAAAGAGGAAACCTGTGAAGCATTCTTTTACTCATTCAACAAACACTAGTAGAGCGCCTGTTAGGGCCAAACACTGTGCTGCAGATGCAACAGAGAACAAAGGAGACGCACGGAGGAGTCCAGCCATGGTGGCGCATGTGCCGAGGCTCCACTAGGTGAAGCGCTGCGTGGGAGGCCTGCATTCAGATCCCGGCTGGGCCCAGCACTCCAGGCGTGCCTGTGGGCCTGGCAGGCTCACAGGCTGGGGCAGGGTTGTGGCATAACAGGACCCTGTGTCTCTCTCCCTCAACAGATAAATAAATTAAAATAATAAAACGCATGGAGGTTACGTTATTGGGGGAAGGGTAGCAAAAGAGCAAGATAAATATAAAATAATTATGCAGTATAATACTTTTCTTTTTTTGGAGAGGTTTTTGCTATAGGGCGCATGCACTCGCCAGACAGAGAGAAACAAAAAGACAAAGCCAGAAATCACCCCCCAGTGGGGGTGGCCACGCCGCAATCCCTTCTCCTCCATTCTCTTAGGATCTTGGGCACGCATGCACGCGCACTCGGAGTGAGTTTAAGCCACTGAATACAGGACTCGAACCATGGTTGACTACATGGGAATCCAGCGACATAACCATTACGCTAACTGCTGGTCCCGAATTATGCAATATATTAAATGAGAAGTGATGTGAGAGAAAAATAAACAGAGAATGGAAATGACAAGTGCTAAGGGAGAGTTTAAATTTTAAAATGGGGCCAACAGATGGCATGGGAGTACAGGTGACTGGATTCCACATGGCCAGCTGTGTGGTTCAAGTCTGGGACTCGGTGACTTACAAAACATGCCAGGCACATTTGCATGCATGGCCAAAATCCTGAGTGGATAATGGAGGAGAAGGGATTGTGGCATGGCCATCCTCCCTGGAGGGGGTTATTTCTCAACTTGTCCCCTTTCTGTCTTGGGCAAGCACATGCGCCCTATAGCAAAAAAAAAAAAAAATTTGTTTTGGAGAGGATTTTCTATAGGGCGCATGCGCTCGCCAGAAAGACAGAGACAGAGAGACAGAAAGCGAGAAATCACCCCCTGGGGGTATGGCCACACCGCAATCCCTTCTCCATTCTCCTCTCGGGATCTTGGGCATGCACGCACACGCACCTGGCGTGAGTTTAAGCCACCAGGTCTGGGACTCGAACCGCGGTTGACTACATGGGAGTCCAGCGACATTAGCCATTATGCCAACTGCTGGTCCCAGCAAAAAATATATTTTTTAAATGAATAGGAAGGAAAGCTCTCACTAAGAAAGTGGCATTGAGGAATAGACTTGTAGGAGGTCAGGAGGCACACAAGCAAGGCACGAGCAGATCTGGAAAAGATCTTTGCTCTTTATAAAGTTTAGTATCTCCTTGGGACCAGCAGATGGCATAATGGTTATGTCACTGGACTCTCACATAGTTGACTGTGGTTCGAGTCCCAGACCCAGTGGCTTAAACTCACGCCGGGCATGTGTGCGTGCGTGCCCAAGATCCTGAGAAGAGAATGGAGGGGAAGGGATTGCCGCATGGCCACCGCTACTGGGGGGTGATTTCTCACTTTCTGTCTCTCTGTCTCTCTCTGTCTTTCTGGCAAGCCTATGCACCCTATAGCAAAAACCTCTCAAAACAAACAAACGAGGTTTAATATCTTAGATCCTAGACAGGATTTGCACAGGGCTGGAAGGTGGTACAGTGGTAAAATACTCTATGGGGCTGACCCACAAGGGAAGGTTCTAGGTTCCTGTCCAGGGACCTCCTTGAGTGCCAAGCACACACATAGGCCCATAACCCAGAGCTGGCCAAGGTTAGGAGTAGGTCATGGGATCAAGACCCTGGTGAGGGTTCTCTCTCTCTCTCTAGCTCATTAAATAAATAAGGAAATAAACTTTAGGGACCGGCAGGTGGCGTGATGGCTAAGGGCACTGGACTGCCACATGGCCTACCACGGTTTGAGTTCCGGACCTAGCGGCTTGCTTTCTCACTTTCTCTCCGTCTCTCTCTCTCTCTCACTCTACCCCTCTCTGGTCAAATTAAAAAATAAATAAAGTTAAATAAAATAGTTATTTTTTTTTAAAAGAAATAAACTTCATAAAATTACAAAAAAGAATAAAAAGACCAAAACACACAAAAAAAATTAAGATTTGTAAATTCTAACCAAACTCAGGCGCCACAGTTAAATGTGTATGTTTCCCTTCAGACGTGACTTAGTTCCTAAAGACTACAAAGTCATCTAAGTCTCAGATGAAAATTTCCTATCACAAAGTGAATTTGGGAGGTGGCGGCGTGGGGCTGCTTGGATACGCCATGGCGTTCCCGCCGACCTGGGCTGGCTGGCACCTCCCCCAGGAGACCGTGCTGTCAGCCAGCCCGTGCTACACGGTAACCATGTGCGACCCAAAGGGCGTGATGGAGACTGAGGCCACGTCGGAGAGAGGCCACAGGGCTCAGTGGAGTGCGCGACTCAGGCGCTGGGGAAATACGACACAGAATAGGACACTGCGGCCCACAGCAAGGAGTCTGACAAGGGATCCAAGCCCATCTGGCCCTGGTCGTGGGAGCCTTTTGGTAGTCACCTGACTCATGAAACCGAACGCTTCATCCACCGTCTGCACCAAGGGGCTGTTCTTCTGTTCAGCTGGTTAAAAGCCGGACGGTGCCGCACACCCAGCGATCCATCCAAAACCCAGGGCTGCAGCCTCAACTCCAAGCACTAGAGACAGAGACCTTGGCTCTGCTAAGGGAGCACCTCGGCCTCTGGAAATGGATGTGGTTTGCACAGGGCATTCTCTGTTCTAGTTTATTGTGGTTATAAAACAATGAGCAAAACAGCTTACATCTGAATTCATTTTCTATCCTACACTTCTCTGCCCGTGTGTTTTTCCTCTCAAAACCCTTCCTCTAAAAAAATAAATCTGGGACCAGCAGGTGAAGGCTGGTTAAGGTGCTGGACACTCCCATATGACTGACCACGGTTCGAGTCCTGGACCTGGTGGCTTGTTTTCCCACTTTCTCTCTCTCTCTCTCTCTGGTCAAATTAAAATAAATAAATGAATACATAAAATTAAATAATTATTTAAAAAACTTTGTTGAAGATGTGAAAAAAAAGTAAATTTGGGAGACCAGCAGATGGTATAAATGGTTATGTCACTGGGCTCCCATGTAGGCGACCACAGTTCGAGTCCCAGACCCAGTGGCTTAAACCTCACGCTGGGTGTGTGTGCTTGCATGCCGAGAATGGAGGAGAAAGGGACTGCAGCGTAGCCATCCCCCTTGGGGGATGATTTCTCGCTTTGTCTCCCTGTCTCTATCTCTCTGGCAAGCACATGCACCCTATAGCTAAAGTCTCTCTCAAAGAAAAAAAAAAAGTAAATGTTGGGGGCCCCCAGGTGGTATAGTGGTCCAGGTGCTAGACTCCCACACGGCCAACTGCGGTTCAAATTTCAGACCCTGTGGCTTGAAGATCACACCAGGCGCATGTGCATGTGTTACCCAAAATCCTGGGATGAAAATGGGAAGAAGAGATTGTGGCATGGCCATCCCTCCAGGGGAGTGATTTCTCACTTTCCCTCTTTCTGTCTCTCTCCAGGGAGTACATGCATCCTATGGCAAAACCTTTAAAATAAATAAAAAGAAATAAATAAATTTGGGGCCAGCCCCATAGCAGTACAGCAGTTAAGGGCTGTGTGTAGAAAGCCGGATCCCAGGGACCAGCAGTGGTATGGTGGTTAAGGTGCTGAACTTACACGTGGCCGGCCGTGTTTGAGTCTCAGACCCAGTGACTCAAAAATCATGCCGGGTGCATGTGCATGTGTGCTCAGAATCCCAGGAGGAGAGTGGAGGAGAAGGGATTGTGGCGTGGCCATCCTCCTGCGGGTGCTCAAAATCCCAGGAGGAGGATGGAGGAGAAGGGATTGTGGCGTGGCCATCCTCCTGCGGGTGCTCAAAATCCCAGGAGGAGAGTGGAGGAGAAGGGATTGTGGCATGGCCATTCTCCTGCGGGTGACACCATTTTCCCTCTCTCTGTCTCCCTCTGTGTCTCAGTAAAAAACTAAAAGAAACAGAACAAAAAACTGGATGCCAGGGGTGGCACCATGGCCTAGTGGTTAAGGATGTCAGGTCCCACATGACCGACCTCTCAGTTCAAATCCCAGATGTGGCGGTTTGAAAAATACTGGTCGCATGTGTGCTCATGCCCGAATTCCTGACGGAGTGGGGAAATGGAGAAGGGACTGAAGCAGTTGCTTCCTCCCTCTCTATCTCTTTCTCTCTCTCCGGTGAGCACAAGCCCTCTGGCAAAAAATAAAAATAAAAATAAAAAGAACAGTGGCTCCCACAGAGCTCATTGAGGATTGCGTGTGTTTGTTTTAATGATTTTTAAAAAATAAGTACCTATTAAATTTTATTTATTATTTTTTAATCTGACGAGAGAGAGACATGATGAGAGAGAGAGAAGGAAAGTGAGAAAGTGAGCCACCAGATGTGGAACTCAGCCCACGGTGGACCCTGTGAGTCCACCGCCTCAGCCACCATGCCGCCTGCTGGCCTGTGTTATTATTTTAGAGATTTCTGCTATAAGGCACATGTGCTCACTAGAGAGACAGAGACAGAGACATCATCCCCCTCGGGGGATGGCCATGCCACAACCTCTTCTCCATTCTTCTTTTGGGAATTTGGGCACATGTGCATGTGCACCTGGCAGGAGTTTCAAGCCGCCGGGTCTGTGACTTGAACCACGGTCAGCCACGTAGGAGTCCAATGCCTTAACCACGCCACCTGCTAGCCCCTATTACTTTTTTTTTTAAGTTTGCTATAGGACACGTGTGCTCACCAGAGAGAGATAGAGGGAAAAGTGAGAAAGCAAGACACCAGGTCTAGGACTCAAACTGTGGTCGACAATGTGGGAGTCCAGCACCTTAACCCCCTTGCCACCCACTGCCCTCCCAATTGAGGTTTGAATCCGGGCCCCTGCGGCTGGAAAAACATGGCCAACACAAGCGCATGAGTTCCCCAAGTCCTGGCAGGAAGGAGAAATGGGGGAATAGCGCTGTGGAGTGACTGTGCCCCGTGGGGTCTGGCCCAGACGCAGTAGTGCCGCAGTGCTTTCACCCTGATGCTCAGCTTGGCTGGCTGAGGCCAGATGGGAGCGCAGGATTTCACTCCCAACGCGCCCCAACGCGCCGGAGCCTGTGTCCCACCTACTCCCAGGGCTAAGGCAGAAGGGTCACAGCATAGCAAGATCTGTCCAACAAAACAGAAAATGTAAAAAAAAAAGTTTTTTTTCTGAACATCAAGTAGTACTACCATAGTCACTTAAAGATATGGAAGTCTACCAACAAACAAAATTTATTGCAATTTTTAGCTGAAAGACTATATTAATTAACTGAAAGCAGTCATAGGAATAATGATTCATTGAACTTTACGTGACCTTACTTTTTAAAAAAAATTTTTTCATTTAACTTTATTCATTCGTTTATTCCAATTTGACCAGAGAGGGACAGAGAGAGAGAGAGAGAAAAGTGAGAAAGCAAACTGCCAGGTCTGGGACTCGAACCATGGTCAGCCATGTGGGAATCCAGTGCCTTTAACCACCACACCACCTGCCGGCCCCCTACATGACTTTACTTTTAAAACTAAAGAGAATTTTGGGGACCAGCAGGTGGCATGGTGGTTAAGGTGCTAGATACTCCCACATGGCTGACCATGATTCGAATCCTGGACCTGGTGGCTTGCTTTCTTGCATTCTCTTTCTCTCTCTGTGTCTCTCTCTGGTCAAATTTAAATAAATGAATGAATAAATAAAATAAAAAATAAACAATTATTAAAATAAAAAAAACTAAAAAGAGTTTCTTACCTAGTTCTGAGAACAACAGTGCCAAGTATGCAAGACTGGCATTATCCAGCGTACGCCGGAGGATGCTAAATCTCAGAGAGGTTAGGTGCCTTGCCTTAAGTCACACAGCTACAGAGTGGTCGAGCCAAGTGTTGAAACTCAGGTCTTTTTACTTGAAATCCCCTATCCCGCCTCTGTATCATAGTTGCCTTTTAGTTCCCAAATCAAGAAAATAACTACACTATGATATTTACTTACTGAATTTAAGCAACCCTAGATGCCCTGTGAAATCACATCCGTCATATAAGAGAGAGATCAATGGTGTATTGGAAAAGCTAATCGTGAAGTCACACTTAAACCCAAAGGACAGACAGCTGGCACCAGTTCCTAAGACGTAGGTCTTAGCGGCTGAAAGTCGAAGCCACTGCGGAAATAGCGCCCCTTTGTACCACTGGGCTCTGGTAAAGGCGCGTCCAGCCTGGGGCGGGGGAGCTGCTGAGGAGCAGGACAGTGTTCGTCAAGTCCCGACACTTCTCAGTACACTTGTCCCGACACTTACCCCATTCAGGCAGCAGGAGATAGGGAGAAAGAGGTGGTGACGGTTCTTGGATTTGAATCTTTTCCCGTTTCCAACATCACTCTAGTTGAAGCCCTTATCACTTATCGCTCCTATTTTTTTTTTTTTTTGAGAGATTTTCACTACAGGGCGCGTGCGCTTGCCAGATAGACAGAGACATAGAGACAGAAAGTGAGAAATCACCCCCCAGGGAGGATGGCCACGCCGCAATCCCTTCTCCTCCATTCTCTTCTCGGGATCTTGGGCAGGCACGCACACGCGCCCGGCGTGAGATTTAAGCCACCGGGTCCGGGACGCGAACGACTACGTGGAAGTCCAGCGACATAGCCATTACGCTAACTGCTGGTTCCTTATTGCTCCTATTTTCATGAAAGTCTTCTACCACCTCTGTTCTCCCTTTTCTCTAACCTCTTTCCTAAGCCTTTCTGCTTCTTTTTCTTCCTCTCTGTCCTTCCTGCCTTCCTCGCTTCCTTTTTATTTTAATTCTCTCTCAGAGGGCATGTGCACTTGCCAGGGAGACAGAGGGGGAGAGAGCACCCTCCAGTGGGCCCAGCCATGCCAGTTCTTTCTCCACTTCTCCATCCTGTTTGCGTATTAGGCACACATGCGTGCATGCCTGGCATGTTTTCCTTCCTTCCTTCCTTTAGATTTTTGCCATAAGGCATGTACGCTTGCCAGAGATCGAGACCGGGAAAGTGAGAAATCACTCGGCCACCTTTAGATTTTTGCCATAAGGCATGTACGCTTGCCAGAGAGAGACAGAGACCGGGAAAGTGAGAAATCACTCGGCCACATTGCAATCCCTCTCTTCCATTTTCCTCTCAAGATTTTGGGCACACATGCACACACGCCTGGAGTGATTTTCAAGCTGCTGGGTCTGGAACTAAAACCATGGTCAGCCACGTGGGAGTCCAGCTCCTTAACCACCCCACCACCTGCCAACCCCAACGTGGCACGTTCTTCAGGCCATGGAACTGCATGGTTGGCCGTGCAGGATTCAGCCGCCTTAACCACGAGGAGCTGGCCCTTCCAGACCCTTATTAAACATTCTTTACAGTAACTTTCCTGAAGTCCTGTCACTCTTTTTTTTCGTCTCTCCTCTCAGTTATCCGAGGGTACATGCACTTGCCAGAGAGAGGCAGAGAGGAAAGTGAGAAATCATACCTGCTTCTCAGGGAGCATGGCCATGCCAACAGTCCCTTATCCATTCTCTGTAGGGACTCTGGGTATGCACACACATGCACCTGGTGTGATTTCCAAGCCTCTGGGTCCTAGACACTAACTGCAGTCAGTCATGTGAAAGTCTAGCACCTTAACCACTGTGCTACCTGCTGGTCCTAAATAGGTGAGATTTTTAAATTAGCACAGGCTTCTCTGCAACTTTTTCAGAATATTTTTAATGGACTTTTCTTACCCTGCACACAACTAAACGCAGAGTATAATATACTCTCATTTAAAATTCATTTCTGAAATATATTCCAAGATAATCATAATTAATATTAGATTTATTATTTAATTATAATACTTAAATTGAAAATATATAACTTGAGTTATATTTGCTAGTGCCAAAATCAATACACTTTCTCAACAATAAAATGGGAAAATTTTATCTATGAGACATTTTACAGTTTAACTTTAGTCTTTATGGCCTTGATCCCCGCTCCTTTCTTTCTATTTGTAAAGAACTGATCCATTTGTCATACTCCTTCCGATATGAAGGGAGAAAGGAAGAGGCATCTTAGATCCCTGGGAATGAATCTTACTTGACAACTCCAAGTGTCTCACTTCCTTCTGCCCTCAGACTTTGGTGGTTCAGGATATTTTTCACTGCAGAGTTACTAGTTTAGCTACTCATCATCACAATAATAAATGTTGAATTGTTTCTGCTTGCCCTCATTCCTCTCTTAATTGTATTTATCCGGGGCTCTGGACCTTTACAAAACCTTCTATAGTGAGCCCCAAGAGAGCCAGAAAGAAGTTTGCTATATTTTTATGATTTGAAAACTTAAGATTCCTTAATCATGTAATAGATGCATGTCTCTTGATATATCATGTCTTTATTTGCATCTTAAATAAATGAGGCTTATTTCAATATCCATATTAGTACATGTGCCATTCTATCCTATTGACCTCAAATGAACAATCCTGAAAGTGTCATTCAAAGTCATTTCAGAGAGCTCTCTGTATAACCATAGCAAATGAGTTTAATTACAGGTTTCTTGGGACTAGTAGATGACATAATGGTTATATTGCTGGATTCCCATGTAGTTAACAATGGTTTGAGTACCAGACATGGTGGCTTTGAACTCATGTCAAGTGCATGTGTGTGCATGTCCAAGATCTGAAGAGGAGATGGAGGAGAAGGGATTGTGGCATCACCATCACCCATTGGGGTGGGGGAGATTTTTCACTTTCTGTCTCTCTGTCTCTCTGGCAAGTACACATGCTATATAGCAAAAATATCTCTAAAAAATATAAATTAAACCGGTTTCTCTGGTTAACTTTCTTAAGGTTTTTCAACCATCTTATATAACAATTTCTAAAACTAAAACCCCCATTGATCAGCTATTGACTGGATCTGGGCTTCATTGTCACTGTAACTATTACAGCAAAACTCAAGTTTTCCTCAAAATTGTGAAATCACTTCAATTCCACAAAATATTGACCTAATCTACTGAATATAACAATTAATTGGCACCTGCAATTAAAAGTGGCCCTTAGTCGATGAAGGGTTAAATCTGACCTCTAGTGTCAAACTAAATGCCAGAGACTCCCAGGGCAGGATCAACCTGTCTTCCTTGGAGTATCTCTAGTTATCTCCAATTGTTTAAACATAGGCTATTGTAATATCTCTCCAATAGTGAAGAAATCCTTTTCTCTTTAACCTCCATTCAATATTAAAATCAGGCAATAAAGAGAAGGCCAGCTAAGACGGTATCTTTTACCTTTTCTTGACTTATTGTATGCTTACTAGTAAACAAATACTTGGAAAAATACACATCTACATTTGCCAAGATTAAAAAAAATGGAAGATAATTTCAGATTTCAGAGAAAAATTTTCTCTAGATGTATATGAATGTATCCGATTGAAATTATAAAATGGTACTTAGCATGTAATATTAAATGTATTTTATTTAAATCATTTTAAAATAAGAATGAGTATTTACCTTGTATATGGTAACTAAAAAGTTTACCATACAGATCTCTCCAAAGAGAGGAAAAGTATAGTCTGTGGAATAATTATGTTTTCCAGTACAGAACACAGAAAATGTTCACAACATCCCATTGGCAGAATATCAACTTTAGAAAGTATGAGATCATATCTCTACTGGGTACTTTATTACACTTTTCTGCCTGATTTCCTTGCTTATGACACTTCTGTGTCCTAGAATGCCATCAACTATCACCCTTCTCTGCCTGTTAAAATCTGTTAAAGCCCACCATCAATGTCACAGAGGCAGTGAATCTCTTTAATACTTCTTAGCAAAAGAGAGCCCCCATCATTCTTAATTCATACAGTTTTATTGCAAGTTCATACTTCAAAGTGCCAAATCACTTGATCTATAAGACCCTAAATAAACAAGACACTACCTAATTCTCTGGCCTCATCTCAAGGCGGTCTTTTTTTTGCTTATGTATTCCAACCTCACTGGCCTTCTTTTGGTTTGTTTAATTTCTCTGGTCACTTTTCCCTCAAGACCTCAGCTCATGCTTTCTTCTTACAGAATTAACTCTGGCACCTTCTTCAGGGATGAAAAGACATTCATAGTTCCTTGGAGTACATAAAGTCAATCTAGTCTTATAGTCTTGTATTAGGTTGTGTTTTCAATTTTTCCATTACACCGTAACTGCAATTTAATAATTTTGCATCTGTCATAAAGTAATGTTACAGTCTCACAATTAAAAAACTGGGTTAATTACAGAACCTTCGAGTGAATAAATAAATACCTCACCCTATTTATCATACGCTGCTTTCATTGTAATTATAATTGCAATACAGATACCCTTCAGTATCTGTAGGGAATTAATTCCAGGAGCCCCCACAGACACCCAAATCCTTGAGAACTCAAGTCCCTCACATGAAATAGTATATTTTTATACTCACAGATCTTCCTATATACTTAAAATCATTTCTGGATTCTCTATAATATGTTATATAATCTATGTAAGTAATCTTTGTATTATACTGTTAATGAAATATATTCAAGTCAGCCTTAGTGGTAAAGTGGTAACTCAATCCTCTGTGATGTTGAGGTGACATAAAACGGTCCTAGGATTCCAGCCCAAAGCCTCCTTATACATCATGTATACTTAAGTGTACCCAAGATCCTGGCTGACTGAGTCTAAGGGTAGATTGCAATGTGAGAACCCTGTTGGAGGTGTCTACTTCTGTCCCATTCAATATCTCTCTCCACCCATCTCTCCTTCTCTTTCCCATATGAAATAAATAAGTAAATAAACTTTAAAAAATTACTTTGTACATGTTCAATACAGACACAATCATCATGGGTTTCACTACATAGAACCTATTAATAATAGTACATTTTACATCCACAGTTGGTTGACTTTGAGGATATGGAACCTGTGGATATGCAGGGTCAAGTCTATATTTATATTTTAAGAAGTTGAAGTGTTTAAATCTCAGAGTAAAAATCTTTTCAACAAAGGGAAGTTTTAATTATTCCAAATGGTTCAGAGGACTTAAGTTCAGGTCCAAAACATCCATAGGACTTAAAGATAATTATGTTGTTAATGACATCAGTGGGAAAGTGTTAGTCTAATGTGGAGGTAGAAACCTTACTAATGATGATTGAGTAGTAAATGATTAGTAAAAGGCAGTAAAGAGAAGTTATCTCAGCAAGTATACGAAATCATGATAAATTGTGT
>NW_006160148.1:2972433-2976951 GCF_000334495.1 Tupaia belangeri chinensis | reverse complement strand
TGTTGTATTTTACTTCTTACAAGGTATCCTTTTTTAAAAAAAAAAGAAAATGAAATCATTTTCCTCAGAGTTTTAACCAAATCCTCTTACAGAATCATTTTATAGACTTACTAAAATTTTAGATTCTAGGTATGATTTGAATCTGATATGTATCAAGTTCTTTATATGTCACTGGGACATCAGGAACGAAGAAGACACATACTACCCTTAGAAAGAGTAGCATGTCTTCGATCATGTGGTTACGTTACAGTGTAATTATGAGATTTAAGTGCAGTGTGTCATGAAAGAAGGCATAACAGTACCAGTAAGAGTTAAAAATAGGATATAGATGCTTCTGAAAGGGTTTGTTGATAGAAGTTAGCTAAGAGTGATGGAGGTGAAGAATATTCCAGAATGATGGAAGAGTTTACCCAGAAGCATAGAGGAAAAGAACAAGACTGATGTGAAGATTTGAGAAATCATAAATTTAGTCTTTCTGGAGCCTAAATGTAATGTAAAAGTGCATTAGATAAGGACAGAAAGTGAAAAGAAACCCAGGTCTTAAAGGAGCAAGATTTTATACTGAGAATAATGATGAAGGGGTTTTACAACAGACACCTCTTATACACAATTAAAGATAAATTTGGACTTCTAGTCTCACATCCCAGGGGTTTTCCGCTGCAATTCAAGTGCGACGCTTCACAGAGCTTGCTTGGTGCCTCTGCACATGAAATCTATGAATGTAAGGAAATTAAGGCCCATTCTTAGTGTACAGATTCATTCAAATATACTTTCCATATATATAAATATGCCAAATATTTTTTTTTTGAGAGATTTTCACTACAGGGCGCGTGCGCTTGCCAGATAGACAGAGACATAGAGACAGAAAGTGAGAAATCACCCCCCAGGGAGGATGGCCACGCCGCAATCCCTTCTCCTCCATTCTCTTCTCGGGATCTTGGGCAGGCACGCACGCACACGCGCCTGGCGTGAGTTTTAAGCCACCGGGTCCGGGACGCGAACGACTACGTGGAAGTCCAGCGACATAGCCATTACGCTAACTGCTGGTTCCTTATTGCTCCTATTTTCATGAAAGTCTTCTACCACCTCTGTTCTCCCTTTTCTCTAACCTCTTTCCTAAGCCTTTCTGCTTCTTTTTCTTCCTCTCTGTCCTTCCTGCCTTCCTCGCTTCCTTTTTATTTTAATTCTCTCTCAGAGGGCATGTGCACTTGCCAGGGAGACAGAGGGGGAGAGAGCACCCTCCAGTGGGCCCAGCCATGCCAGTTCTTCATTGCAATCCCTCTCTTCCATTTTCCTCTCAAGATTTTGGGCACACATGCACACACGCCTGGAGTGATTTTCAAGCTGCTGGGTCTGGAACTAAAACCATGGTCAGCCACGTGGGAGTCCAGCTCCTTAACCACCCCACCACCTGCCAACCCCAACGTGGCACGTTCTTCAGGCCATGGAACTGCATGGTTGGCCGTGCAGGATTCAGCCGCCTTAACCACGAGGAGCTGGCCCTTCCAGACCCTTATTAAACATTCTTTACAGTAACTTTCCTGAAGTCCTGTCACTCTTTTTTTTCGTCTCTCCTCTCAGTTATCCGAGGGTACATGCACTTGCCAGAGAGAGGCAGAGAGGAAAGAGGCGCTTCCTAGTGGGCACGGCCACAGCCATCTCGTCTGGCTGTCGGGATCGTGGACAGGCATGTGCATGCACTGTGTGTTTTCCAAGTGTCCGGAGCCAGGAAATGAGTCGTAGCTAGCCAAGTGAGAACCAGCTCCCTTACTACGAGGCTATGGAGCCACCCTGGTCCTGTCAGTCTTTTACACAAATCATTCGATGACTTCAAGCTGTAATTCATTTCAGGAAAACGAGATCCAGTTTAACATTTAAGACCTTCTTATCTAATACAACTTATTAAAACTGACACAAATGAAATAGAAAATCTGAATTGCCCTATATCTATTGTGTTGTCAGAAAAGTCATGATGTATTTTTTTTCTACATTTTACTACACAAAAATGTGTCATGACTTTTCCGACAACCCAATATTTAACAAATTGAATTTGTTATAAAACATCTTACCTAAAAAAAGCTCTAGGTCTGGATCAGTCGGAGGCATGGTGGTTAAGGTGGCTGGCTCCCACATGGCTGACTTGGCAGTTCAAGTTCTAGACATGACACGGGGGCTTGGAAAACACACTGGACATGTGTTCTTATGTGGGAGGCTGCGCACCAGCTAGTCTGCCAAGGTTCCTCAGAGAGCAAACAATTGCCGTGATTGGTTCCCTTCAAAAAAAAAAATCTGACCTTCGAAACCTTGCTCTGATTGGCCACTAGAATCCCTCAGATTTGCATATCCAGCACCTCATGATTGGTCCAAAAGCAACCAATCATAACCCACCATTTACAACCAATCACGGCCCACCGTTTACACCCCACCAGCGTGTATATAACCACAATGCCTGGCCCACAGCAGCCAGACGACCAGGAAGACGACACAGACAACCAGGAAGAAGACGACGACCAGGCGGGCCTGAAGAGCTACGACCCTGAAGAGTTGTAACACTACAACGTCTCCGGACGACCCTGAAGAGCTGTGATACTGCGTCATCTCCGTGCTGCTCACAGTAGACGACACGACCCTGAAGAGCCGTAACACTGTGTCGTCTCCGTGCTGTACTTTGCTACCCACAATGAACAGACGACACTGAAGACACGGTGTCATCTCTGTGTTGTAACACTACGCCACTTGTCTCGGCTCTCACTCCTTCACTCAGGAAACCTGTTCGACTGTTCCCCCGGGTCAGGACATTCTTACATGCCCCAAATCCTGAGAGAAGAAAGGAGGAGAAGGGATTGTAGTGTGGCCATTCTTCCTGGGGGTACTTTCTCATTTCTTCTCTCTGTCGCTTTCTGGTGCGTGCACGTGCTCTATAGCAAATAGGAAAGAAACAGAAAGAACAAAGAAGGAAGGAGAAAGAGAGAGAGAAAGAAAGAAAGTTAGTCCTAGGCCTAACTGGTTTCACTGGTAAATTGTATCAAACATTTAAGGAAGAAGCAAGGCCCATCTTACACAAATTCTTTCAGAAAATGAAGCTCGTTAGACCTAGTGTAGCTAACCTGGTCTTTCCGCCTGTTGTAACCACTACAGAACATGTATGTTTCTTAGCTCTCTTTCATACAACACACTCCCTGCCTTTGATGATCCTGTCTCCTTTCTGGAATGCCCTCTCCACTTTCTTGACCTATACAAATGCTTTGGATAGATAAGAGCAAGGATTCTGAGATGATCTGACGCTTAGACCTTATTCTTTTGTCAACCGTCTTTAAAGACAAGTACAGCCTTGAGAAGCAAACACAAAAAAATAGAACAAGTCAGTCAGTGTTGGTACTGTACACAGACATTAAACCCAGTAGAGTGTGCACAAAAGGAGAGTCAAGGGCTTTTCTGATTCAACAGAGAGAAGTGTTTCTACTCAGCAGTGAAATGTAATACAGTACTATTCAAAATGCAGAGAATGAGATTTTTTTCAAAAGTGAAAAATAGCCAGGAGAAATGACCAATTAGTGCCTATGTGTCATTTAGCATTTCCACGGATGTTTACTGGGACTTACTATGAGCCAAGCACTTAATTAGGCATTGGGCATACCCACGGTGTCCTGGCCATCATGGAAGGTGTAGTCTGATGAAAGACAATGAAGAGGTAAACAATTATAAATTGTGATGAACTTTTCTGAATAAGAAGAGTAAATCCTGAAAGAGGGAATAATGGTGGAAACTTATTTAATTTTTAAAATTTAATTTATTATTATTTCTTCTTTCTTTCTTTCTTTCTTTCTTTCTTTCTTTCTTTCTTTCTTTCTTTCTTTCTTTCTTTCTTTCTTTCTTTCTTTGAGTGAGAGAGAAAGGAAAGGGGGGAAAGCAAGCCACCAGGTCCAGGATTTGAACCGTAGTCAGCCATGTGGGAGTCCAGCACCCTTAACCACCATGCCACCTGCCAGCCCAAATGTATTACTATTTCTTAATTTGCTACAGGGCATGCATGCTCACTATAGAGAGACTGAGAGAGAGAAAAGTGAGAAAGCAAGTCACTAGGTCCAGGACTTGAACCGCAGTCAACCATGTGGGAATCCCGTACCCTAACCACCTGCTGGCCCCCAAGAAACCTATTTTTTAATTAATTAATTAATTAATTTTAATTTGACCAGAGAGGGACAGAACGAGAGAGAAGGAAGAGGAAAGTGACAAAGCAAGCTGCCAGGTCTAGGACTTGAAGTGCAGTTCGCCATGTGGTAGTCCAGCATTCTTACTCACCACATCACCTGCTGGATCCCAGAAACCTATTTTAAGATTACTAGTCACGAGATCAGCAATTGGTGTAATGGCTATGTCACTGGACTCCCATGTAGTCAACCACGGTTCAAGTCCTGGACCCAGTGGCTTAAACTCACTCCAGGCGTGTTTGCATGCGTACCCAAGATCCCAAGAGGAGAATGGAGGAGAAGGGATTGCGGCATGGCCATCCCCCCG
>NW_006160148.1:2956488-2972406 GCF_000334495.1 Tupaia belangeri chinensis | reverse complement strand
TCTTTCTGGCAAGCTCACATGCCCCAAAACAAAATCCTTTCAAAAAAAAAAAAAAAAAATTACTAGTCATAGAAGGACATTACAAGGAATAAAATTTCTTGCAGGATGAGAAGGCACCCACCATCAGGTTAAGGGCCATTTCAAGGCCAGTAGATGGCGTAGTGATGGCGCTGGACTCCCACATGGCTGACTGCAATTCGAGTCCTGGACTTGGTGACTTGTGCATATGTGCTCAGAAGCTCAAGAGGAGAATGGAGAAGGGATTGCAGCATGGTCATCACCGTTGGGCAGGGAGGGGTGATTTCTCTCTTTCTCTCTGTCTGTCTCTCTCTGTGTCTTCTGCGAGTGCATGCAACCTATAGCAAAAATCTCTCTAAAAGGGAAGGAGGGTGTTCCAGGAGAGGTATCGAGTTCTACTATTAGCAGCATAACTTTTAATGGATTGAAAGTCTAATTCGAGAAGAAAACACCTTCATGGCTCCTGAGAACTAGTGATTTCAGGGGAAAAAAGGAAATGAAGATTTTCTGCTGATAATTTAGCCTCCAGCCCACAAACTCAAGTGGGATCAAAATGCAACAGCAAAGAGATTCCAGATCACCTCCTTCTGCACGCTCCTGAGCACAGATTGAACTTCAAGTTTAGGAAGAAACGCACCATCCATCAGATGACTAGAAATCACCACAGGGCCACAAGAAATACAGAAAAGCAAGAAAATACCTCTCCTCCAAGGGAAAAGAATAGCTCCGCTTCATCAACAGACAGTTCATTGGAAATCATGGAAATGTCTGATAAAGAATTTAGAATATTCCTGGACCAGCAGTTAGTGTAATGGCTATGTCACTGAACTCCCACGTAGCCAGCCGCGGTTCGAGTCCCAGACCCAGTGGCTTAAACTCATACTGGGCGCGTGTGTGTGTGTGCCCAAGATCCCGAGAGGAGAATGGAGAAGGGATTGCAGCGTGGTCATTCCCCCTGGGGGGTGATTTCTCGCTTTCTGTCTCTCTATCTCTCTCTGTCTTTCTGGCGAGCACACGCACCCTATACCAAAAACCTCTCCAAAAAAAAAAGAATTTACAACATTCATAATGGCAAAGCTAACAGAGATGGAAGAGAAGAGAAGAGAGTCAATGAACTGCTGAAGAGGAAGGAGAAAGGATATGACAAGTTCCAGGAGGTGAGGAAATTCTTGCAAGATCTAAAAGAGGAATTACACACGTTTAAAAAGAGTCAAATGGACCTGTTAGAGATGAAGGCTATAATACAGGAAGTCAAAATCTCCCTTGAAAGTGTTAAAAGCAGACTAGATCATACAGAAAATCTAATCTCAGACATAGGAGAGAAAATTGCTGGCCTAGAAAATTCTACCATGAAGACTGAGAAAATGGCCCCCCAAAATGGAATAATATACAAGAAATACTAGATACCATCAAACATCCAAACATTTGGGTAATTGGTATCCCAGAAGGTGAAGAGACTCACAAGGGCATTGATAATCTATTCCATGAAATCCTGCAAGAAAACTTTCCAAACCTAGAGAGGCACTCAAAGATCCAGTCGCAAGAAATACAAATGACCCCAAATAGAATCAACCCAAGAAGATCTTCTCCAAGACACATTATAGCCAGATTGACCAAAACCACAGACAGAGACAAGATACTTAGATTGGCAAGAGAAAAACGGTGAGTTACCTACAAAGGATATCCCATCAGACCAACAGCAGACCTCTCACCGGAAACAATGCGAGAAAGGAAAGAATGGGAAAATATATTCAAAGTGTTAAGGGAAAAACAATTTCAACCAAGAATACTGTACCAAATAAAAAAATAATAAAGTAAAATAAGTATTTTAAAAAGCATGTAAATACCATGAGAACAAGAATGTTATTTTACTTTCTGTACTTACGACACTGTTTGCAGCTCTCCTAGAACACTCCTGGCATGGGTGCTCAGTGAACAGAGGCAGGCGACTCAGAACATTGAAACTCTAGGTGCTCGACGAAGAATGAGAAGAAAGTCATTCTTCTGAGGATAGGAAAGCATATCGTAAAGTAGGTAGTGGAGAAAGTGTATTTCTTCCAATTGGCCCTTTGCTTTCTAAGCCTTCTAAGCCACGTCTGAAGGCCAGCTTGTCCCCATGCATGCAGTGCTGACTCTAGGCGACTCGAGGTAGGCTACCCTGCGCCTAGGGGTTGGCAGGGAGCCGAGCCGCGCCATCCTTTCTTCCTCAGGTTTACTGAGAAAGCCAGTGGGGCTCCCATGCTCTTTTCTTTTTAAAAAATTATTTTAAATGATTTATTTTTTAATTTTATATATTCATTCATTTATTTTAATTTGACCAGAGACAGAGAAAGAGAGAAAGCGAGCCACCATGTCCGGGACTTGAACCATGGTCGACCATGTGGGAGTATCCAGCCCCTTAACCACCACGCCGCCTGCTGGTCTCCCCCCTATGCTCTCTTCTAAGGCACTCTTGCACGACGTTGGCTTTTGAGTGTTCCTCTGACAATGGAGTGATGGCCGATGCCCTGTGTGGCTGGGCTGCTATACAGGGAAGGTCAATTCGATCAGGCAGTACTATGTTCGAAACTGGTGGGGCGGGGGGCTGATGGCAGAGAAGCCCACTGCCGAGCCTAGGCTTCGTACCACGGGGCTGCACGGGGCAGAAGGATCCGGCGGGGTCTGCCAGGCGCAGGCCGCAGAGCCAAGTGCTTGTGTGTTTCGGCTGCCCGGTGCCTGGGCTGCCTCTTCACGTGTCGTCATCAGTGAACATCAGTGGTAGAGTCTTTATTCTGGGTTTTTCTCGAATTTACCAGATAGTGTTTGAGTAAAAGAAACTACTTTTAAATTTTTGAGGGGAGAGAGGTTTTTGCTATAGGTCGTGTGCTCGCCAGAGAGACAGAGAGATACAGAGACAGAAAGCAAGAAGTTACCCCTCGGGGGGATGGCCACACCGGAATCCTCTCTCCTCCATTCTCCTCTTGGGATCTTGGGCACGCACCCGGTGTGAGTGTGAAGCCACCAGGTCTGGGACTCGAACTGTGGTGAACTAGATGCAAGTCCAGCAACATAACCATTATGCTATTTGCTGGCCCCGAAAGAAACCACTTTTACAATTCTATTTCACAAACAGAATGATTTTTTTTTTGGCTTGTTTTTTTGTTTGTTTGCTTTTTTTAGTTTGCTATGGGGTGCATGTGCTCACCAGAGAGAGACAGAGAGAGGAGCAATGAGAAAGCAGCACCCAGGAAATGGCCACACTGCAATCCCTTCTCCATTTCTCCTTGTCATGGTGTTGGGCACACGTTCCAGGTATGATCCTCGAGTAGCCGGGTCCGGGACTCGAACCACAGTTGGCCATATGGATCTAGCTGCCTTAACCCCCACAACACCAACTGACCCAACAAAAAGATTCGTTTTTTTAAAGAATTATTTATTTAACTTTATTAGTTCATTCATTTATTTTTAATTGGCCAGAGAGAGAGAGAGAAAGTAAGAAAGCAAGCCACCGGGTCCGGGACTCGAACTGTGGTCCACCATGTGGTAGTGTCTAGCACCTTAACTGCCACGCCATCCACTAGTGCCAGTTTTAGTTTTTTGAGTTTGCTATAGGGAGAGAGACAGAGAGAGAAAGTGAGAAGTCACCCCCAGGAGGGATAGCCATACCACAAGCCGTTCTCTTCCCTTCTCTTGGGATTTTGGGCACATGTGCGTAGTATGGTTTTTCAAGCCACCAGGTCCTGGACTCAAACTGTGCAGTTGACCATGTGGGATCCAGGGCCTTAACCCCCACACCATGTGCTGGCCCAACAAAAGGATTTTTTTTTTTAAGTTTTTTTTTTTTTTTAACCATAGCATGCATGGTCTCTTCAGAGAGGAGAGAGATAGGAAAAGTGAGAAAGCATCCCCAGGGAATGGCCACTCCACAGTCCCTGCTCCTCGGGATTTGGGGCACTCATGCACACATTCCTGGTGTGATTTTTTTTTTTGGAGAGATTTTTGCTATAGGGCGCGTGCGCTCGCCAGACAGACAGAGAGAGACATAGAGACAGAAAGCGAGAAATCACCCCCCAGGGGGGATGGTCACGCCGCAATCCCTTTTTTTTTCTCCTCTTGGGATCTTGGGCACGCACGCACACGCGCCCGGCGTGAGTTTTAAGCCACCGGGTCCAGGACGCGAACCACGATTGACTACGTGGGAGTCCAGCGACATAGCCATTACGCTAACTGCTGGTTCCCGATTCCTGGTGTGATTTTTAAGCCACTGGGTCCAGGACTTGAATCACTGTCAGCCATGTGGGAATCCAGCCACCATAACCACCATGCCACCTACTGACCACAACAAAAGAATTCTATTTTTTTAAGAATTTGTTGTTGTTAATTTTTTTTTTTTCTTTTTGGTATAGGGTGCATGCACTTACAAGAGAGACAGAGAGACAAAAAGCGAAGAATCACCCCCAGGGGGGATGGCCGTGTCGCAATCCCTTCTGCATTCTCCTCTCGGGATCTTGGGCATACATGCAAACATGCCCGGCGTGCGTTTTAAGCCACCAGGTCCAGGACTCAAACCACAGTCAGCTACTCGGGAGTCTAGCACGTAACCATCTGCTGGCCCCACAACAGAATTCTTAAGACGTGTGTTAGGAAGGAGAGGGGCGGACATCTCCAGATCTTCACATGCCGTCCAGGTGGAGGGGCATGCCTGCGGAGACGGATCCCTTGACAACTCCGGGATTTCCTCAGGGAGCGTGGGGGCACCCGTCAGCCGCCTCTCCAGCTCAGACGGCTCTCCCTCCCCGTGGGAACCGCTGCTAATTAGTAGGTGCCCTGCCTGGAACGCACTCAAGTAGATGAATGGCCGCCGGCCTGGGAAGGGGCGCTGATGAAATCTTTCCTGTTCAGAGGCACCTTTTCGATTTGACTGTGCCGCCTACAGTCCCCCATCTCGGGTTTGTCTGGGGGGAGCAGTGGCACCCATAGCTCCACAACTAAAGATCCGCACACTGTAGACACGTTTGATCCTCAGGGGAGCCCACTGGTTCTCTGAGCCGAGCTGCTCAGGGAAAAGCACAGGCTCTCTTGGCCCCTTCTCCACGGAAAACGCCACCTGTGTGGGGAGGACGACCGCTGCACGGCACAGGTCTGGTCGCAGGCCGGGGGCCTTGGACACGGAAGGCGTTTGGACACCACTGAGCACGCCGAGCTGTTAGCGACAGACCCAGAGTGAAGGCGCTGGCCCGGTCATTTCTTCAGTTCTCCATGACAAGCTGGAGCCGTCAAGCCCCAGGTGACTGTTCCCGGGATGTGTCAGTGCCAGGAAAACTTTCTCCTGGCAGGGCTGTGTCCTTATCTGGATGTAGCTAGGATTATGGACTCCCATTCAAACACGTCCGGAGAGACAGTATCCATTTTCCCACCGAGGTCAAGGCGGCCTTTAAGTTTATGCAGATTTATTTTGGTAAGAGCAGTTAAAAAAAACGATAAAGCGACATTGGAGAATTACGTCTGACACAAGAAAGCCATTGAACGCCCGAGCGTCCCAGTCCCACCGAAGCCTTGTAGAGCGGGCTGGCCGCAGCTCCGGCCTCCCTGCACTTGCTTCAGGCAGGTCCGGTGAGCGAAGCAGATGCACTCCCGGGCAGATGTCTCCCCAGGCTCTGCTCGGGTGAGGGCCATTCACTCAGGCCCTCCAGGCCCTTCCTCCTGAGACAAAGCCACCTTCGGCTGCAAGGGATCGGATTTGTTACCGCCAGCGTCGGTAGGAGGCTCTCTCCGTCCTGCCTACAGGGAGGCAGCCTTTGTACCCCGGGAGCACTTGGTCAATTACGCACCTGCAAATGTACCATCCAGGACATTTCGGGTTCCTAAGCACTTTGAAAACCGACACTTAAACAGTCTCCAGGGACCCTATCACCCACCTCGGATAATAGCTGTTTGGAGCCTGTTATTGGCATCAGGAACAGGAAGAGTCCTCTGAAGTCGTTCTAAAGCCATTTTTATTGTGCATTTTCAAAGAACCTCAGCCAAAGAGCTTCTGTTACAAACTGGGGTGGAAAGTCAAACGCATCTCATCTGCGAGTCAATTACCCCGGCAGTTTTGTGAAGGCTGGGGAATGAGTCCTAGGGGAGAGGGCTGTGCAGAGGGGTGGGACTGATGGGCTTCTCAAGTCCCCTGGGCGGGAAGGGCGTTCCTGCGGACTCCAAGCTCAGACATTACACAGGAGGGCCTCTGTGACTTTCTGGCTATAAACTTTTTATGATTATTAACTGGGGAGACCCAGAACATGCGGCATGTCAACAATTGTCTCGCAACCACCATCTGCTTCTTTCTGAGCCATTTTTTGCACTGTATAAACACCTGAGGCTTGAATGCTGCAGAGCTACCTGGATACCCCTCGCCGGGAAGCTCCCTTCTTACACAGCTCACTTCCACGAAAGAGGCAGGTGCCCTCCGTGCTGTGTATCAGGAAAGAAATACATGTGGGGAAAGAAGCGATTTCCCTCTACTTGCCATTAAGTCATGACCACCTGTTGTGGGATTCGTCTGCCATCTGCTGTTCCAAAGAGAAACAGCAGCAGAGAAGCAGGACGGGGAAGACAACACGGGAGCAAGCTCGGCCCCAGAAGCTGTCCGTCAGCTAATGAGAGGTTCTGGTAAAATGTACTAAAAATCTTCCTTCTCAACCTGCCGCTCCACCCCAGGAGTGTTATTCTTTTCATTTAAGCAAATGAGAGAAAAAGTGATTAATAGCAAACGTACTAGTGACGGGCCAGCAGGTGGCACAGTGGTTAAAGTGCTGGACTCCACGTGGACACCATCATTCGAGTACCTGACCTGGTGGCCTGCTCTCTTACTTTCCCTCCCTCTCTCTCTCTCTGATGGGCACACGTGGCCTATAAAAACATGTAAAAATATAATGATTTTTTTTAAGAGATTTTTGCTATAGGGTGCATGTGCTTGCCAGAGAGACAGAAACAGAGAGACGGAAATAAATCACCCCCCCAGGGGGGATGGCCACGCTACAATCCCTTCCCCTCCATTCTTCTCTCGGGATTTTGGGCACACACTCACACATGCTCTTCGTGAGTTTCAAGCCTCCAGGTCCAGAACTCAAACCACGGTTGGCCATGTGGGAGTCCAGCAACATAACCATTATGCCACCTACTGGTCCCAGCAATAATATTTATTTATTTATTTTAGAGAGTTTTTTGCTTTAGGGTGCATGTGTTCACTGGAGAGACAGAGAGAAATAGAGGCAGAAAGCAAGAAATCATCCCCTGGGGGGATGGCCACGCCACAATTGATTTTGGGCATGCATGCATGCACACGTGCCCAGCATGATTTAAGCTTCCACGTCCAGCACTTGAATCACAGTCAACTATGTGGGAGTCCAGCAACACAACCATTATGCTATCTGCTGGTCCCCAATAATAATAAGTTTTATTTTTATTTATTTTTAAAAGAACTATTTATTTATTATTATCATTTTAAAATTTGATCAAAGAGTGACAGAAAGAGAGAGAAAGGAAAAGTGAGGAAGCAAGCCACCAGGTCTGGGATTCAAACCACAGTCAGCCATATGGGAGTCTAGCATCCCAACCACCATGCCAACTGCCAAACCCAATAACTTTCTTTTTTTTTTTTGGAGAGGTTTTTGCTATAGGGTGCGTGTGCTTGCCAAAAAGACAGAGAGAGACAGAAAGCGAGAAATCACTCCCCAGGGGGGATGGCCACGCCTCAATCCCTCGGGGACACACACCGGGCATGAGTTTAAGCCACCAGGTCCGGGACTCGAATCGTGGTCAACTACATGGGAGTTCAACGACATAGCCATTATGCCATCTGCTAGTCCCGATCCATCTTTGGTTTTAGAACAAATGATTACTTCTGCGACTCTCTGAGAACTGCTTCTACTGGAAAAGGAGTCTGTCGCCATCATGTTAACTACTTTTAAATAACAGCCAGGACGGCAAGCTACAGCAGGACCAGAAGGCTGACGGAGGCACAAACGCTGCAGACGGCTCCGTGCAATCACCGGCCAAATACTCTAACACGTACACCTGGTTTAGACGTGCGGTTCTTTTCTTTTCTTCTTTTTTTGGGAGAGGTTTTTTTGCTTGTTTTGTTTTGTTTTGCTATAGGGCGCATGTGCTAGCCAGAAAGACAGAGAGAGACAGAAAGCAAGAAATCACCCCCAGGGGGGATGGCCACGCTGCAATCCCTTCTCCTCCATTCTCCTCTCAGGATCTTGGGCACGCACACGCACGCAGCAGGTGTGAGTTTAAGCCACCAGGTCCGGGACTCGAACCGCAGTCGGCTACATGGGAGTCCAGCGACATAGCCATTACGCCAACTGCTGGTCCCCCAATAATAATTTTTAAAAGTACTAGTGAAAGGGTCTGATATAGCTATATCAAATATGGGTATTATATGGGTATAATGGGCATAAAAGTTCATGGAAAATGCCTAATATGAAGAAATTGCATGGATTAATTGTTTGCACCAAAATAAACTCATTATTTTAAAAATAATTATTTATTGGGACCAGCAGGTGGCGTGGTGGTTAAGTTGCTGGACACTCTCACATCCTAAAAAATAAAAATATATATATTTATTTATTTGTATGTATTTATTATTATTCAGTTTGACCAGAGTGAGAGAGGGTGAGTGAGGAAACAAGCCTCCAGGTCCAGGACTCGAACCACAGTCGGCCATGTGAGAGTCCAGCACCTTAACCACCATGCCACCTGTCAGCCCCTAAGCTCATAATTTTTGTTTTCCATAAACTTTTTGAAATTCCTTTGAATCAAAAGTCCTGGAATGTGTTTTCCCTTTGGGCTAGTAATTTTTTTAATAATTATTTTATTTAACTTTATTTATTTTCTTATTTTAATTTGACCAGAGAGGGCGAGAGAGAGGGAGAGAGAGAGAGTGAAAGTGAGAAAGCAAGCCACCAGGTCCAGGACTTGAACCACAGTCAGCCATGTGGGAGATCAGAGCCCTTAACCACCACGCCACCTGCTGCTCCTGGTCTAGTCCACCTGTCCTGCTAAATGAACCTGGGGCCAGCAGGTGGTGGGGAGGTTAAGCTCGCTGGATTCCACATGGCCCACTGCCTAGTTCCAGTCCTGGACCCAGTGGCTTGAAACTCATGTTAGGGGAGACAGTCAGGGGTGTAGTGGTTAAGACACTCGAACTCCCATGTGGTCAATCATGCAGTTCGAGTCCTGGACCCAGTGGTTTGAAACTCATGTTGGATGTATGTGCGTGCATGCCCAAAATCCCAAGAGAAGACTAGGGGAGAAGGGGACTGTGGTGTGGTCACCTCCCTAAGGAGTGATTTCTCGCTTCCTCTCTCTCTTTTCTCAAAGAGAGATTTTTCTCTCTGTGTCTCCAGCAAATGCTTGCACCCTCTAGCAAAAATCTCTCAGGAAAAAAAAAGGAAAAAAAAAAAAAAGGAAGAAAGAAAATCATGCTGGATGCGTTTGTGCATGTGTGTGTGTGTGCGCGCGCTTAAAAATCTCAAGAGCAGAATGGACATCGGATTTCTGCGTGATCATCCCCTGAGGGGGCTGATTTCTCACTTTTCCTCTCTCTATCTCTAGTAAGAACACATGTCCCACAACAACAACAACAAAAACTGATAAATAAATAAAGAGATACATTTCTTAAACAAACAAACAAATAAAAAACAATGTCCACCAATTAGCAAATGGTTAAAAGCATCCACCTGGTGGAATATTCCAAAGCTATTTAAACGATTCATGACTCCATAATGGAGTGTTTGTTATAATGCAAAATGAAAACGAAAGTGGGTTAGGATAGCATAGAAGAGAATTTGTTTTGGAAAAGTACGTACCACATCAAAATATTACTAGGATTGTTTTATGAGGCCATTTTTTTCCTATGTTCTTATCTTTTCCAATTTTTGAAAAAGTATTCTTTCTTTTTTAAAAATATTTTAAAAGAATTATTTATTTAATTGTATCTCTTCATTCATGTATCCCAATTTGACCAGAGAAAGACACAGAGAGAGGAAAAGCGAGAAAGCAAACCACCAGGTCCAGGACTCGAACCACATGGCATATCCAGTGCCTTAGCCACCCCGACACCTCTAGGTCCCAAGAAAGTATTTTTTTCTTTTTTTAAAAAAATTATTATTTATTTATTTATTTTTAAAATTTGACCAGCGTTAGACACAGAGAGAGAGACAGAGGGAAAGTGAGAAAGTAAGCCACCAGGTCCAGGACTTGAACCGTGATCAACCATGTGGGAGTGTCCAGCGCTTTAACCACCACACTACCTGCTGGTCCCAAAAGTATTTTTTCTTAAAGTTTATTTCTTCCATGAGTAAGAAGGACAGAGAGAGAAAGAGCACTCCCAACAGGTCCTCAGCTGCAGCCCGTCTTAGATCATGGGCAACCGTGCGCTCGGTGTCCCCAGGAGACTTCAGATACGAACCCAGGGCTTCCCACGTAGGTCCGCCTTGCAGAGGCATTTTAGCACTTCGCTGCCATCAGGTGCCTCTCTCTTTATATATGAAAACACGCCACACACACACTTATTTATTTATTTATGCTGGAGGGCATGAACGCTTCCTGAAGAGAAACAGAGAGAGGGAAATAGGAAATACCCCGATGGGGAATGGTCACATGGCCTGGCCATCCCCCTAGGGGAAGATGTCTTTATCTCTCTTTCTCTCTCTCTCTCTCTCTCTCTCATGAGCCAGCAAGTGTTTGCACCCCATAGTGATAAAATTAGATAAAATTGCCATAGAGCATGTGCATTCGCTAGGGACAAAGAGAGGGAGAAAGTGATGAAGCACCCCAGGGGGTTGGCCACGCTGCAATCCCTACTCCATTCTCCTCTCAGGATTTCGGGCACTCATGCACACATTCCCAGCATGTCCTAGAGACCTGCTGGGTTTGGAACTTGAACCGTGTAGTTGGCCAGGTGGGATCCAGCCACCTTAACCACCATGCCACTAGCTGGCCTCCCAAGTTGTTTTCATTGCCAGAGGGCATGTGTGCTCACAGAGTGAGAAAACACCTCCCATACGGCCTGATCACACCGCAGTCCCCCCCTCCATTCCCATCCCGTCAGGATTTGAAGCATAAACACACACAAGCCCAAAGTATTCTTCTTTTTCTTTCCTTCTTTCTTCCTTTCTTTCTTCTTTCTTTTGGAGATGTTTTTGCTGGAGGGGGCGAGCAGAGACAGAGAGACAGAAAGCAAGAAATCACCCCCCCAGGGGGGATGGCCACGCCGCCATCCCTTCTCCTCCATTCTCCTCTCGGGATCTTGGGCACGCACGCACACGTGCCCAGTGTGAGTTTAAGTCACCGGGCCTGGGATGCGAACCGCGGTCAGCTACATGGGAGTCCAGCGACATAGCCATTACACTAACTGCTGGTCCCACCCAAAGTATTTTTCAAGCTGTTACAGCAGAGATTCAACCCTTGGTCAGCTATGTGGGATCTGGCTGCTACGAGGTCAGCTCCTCAAATTAGTATAAATTAACTTGGATAGTGTGAGAAAAAACTCACTTGCCTAAAAGATGACTGGGTTCTAATTTTGTATTTTAGTAAAAGAAAAAAACAAACAAACAAATCACACGTGACCATGGCAAATCACGTCAGCTCTCTGGTGTTCAGTTCCTTGATCTTCCCGTTGTCTCTGCGCCTCCCAGGGCATTCCAGGGTCAGCCTGCTAACAGACATAAAGCATCTTGGAGAGAGTGATATTCCACAAGGTTTATTTTTTATTGGTTTTTTAGTTTGGCTATAGGGCGCATGTGCTCCCCACAAAAAGACAGAGAAGAGAAAGTGAGAAAGCACCCCGTGACGGCCACTCTGCAGTCCCCTCTCCTCCATTCTCCTTCAGGATTTTGGGCACGCACACGCACCTGGCATGATTTTCAACCTGCTGGGTCTGGGATTTGAAGCTTGAAGTAGACCCGGTGGAACCCAGCCACACTAACCTCCATGCCACCTGGCCTAGCCCACAGTTTATTATTAACAGTTTGTCTACGGGTTTTCGTCAGTCTAATCCACATCCCTGCTTTCTTCCTGGATCTATAGGAAAAAATGCAGTAACTTCATTTCACCTTACTCTGGCAAAATAATACTGAAGTGTAAGATGCCCCGTCCTCCGGCCGTGTGGGTGCTTTCCCTGAGCTCCTCGTTGCCTCTGCGAGCTCCTGTCCGGTCCCCCTTTCTCCAGGCGTCGCTCAGACCCTGCCAGCCAGGGAAGTCGTCTCTGGTGGCAGGTTGGTAAGGCGCTCCTGGCCCCGCCCCAGGGCCTTCTGGGAGCCCCGTCCTGCACCCAAGGCGTCTGTTCGGTCTCAGTCTCCTGACGGTTCAGGCTACTTTATGCCTGTTTGGTTTGGCTCGTGCCGTTCCTTGTGCCAGGAATCCCCTGACAAACCCACGTCTGTCTGTGGGGACTCACCTCAGAGTCAGCTCCTCCTGAAACCTTCGATTGACCCTTGATGGAACTGGTCACATTCCTCTGTGTGTTTCCGGCTCCCTCCGGCACCACACTCGCCCCTGCCCCCTGCCCCCATAGGGTGCACACACTTGCAGGAGGGGGACAGGAAGTGAGAAATCACCCCCCCAGGGGGGATGGTCACGCCGCAATCCCTTCTCCTCCATTCTCCTCTCGGAATCTTGGGCATGCAAGCACACGCGCCCGGAGTGAGTTTAAGTCACTGGGTCTGGGATTCGAACCGTGGTCAACTACATGGGAGTCCAGCGACATAGCCATTACACTAACTGCTGGTCCCTCCACTGTATTCTTTTATTTGATCCTTTCCGACATTGTGAGACAGACAGACAGGGTATTACTGTTATCATTTTATGTTTGAAATAAGGGAAACCTGGGCCAGCAGGTGGCATGGAGGTTAAGGCACTGGATCCTCCATGGCTGACCCCACAGTTGGAGTTCCAGACCAGGAGGCTTGCAAAACACACCAGGCCCGTGTATGTACGTGTCCAAAATCTAGAGAGGAGAATGAAAGAGAAGGGATTGCAGCGTGGCCATTGTCCTCTGGGGGGTGCTGTCTCACTTTCCCGCTGTCTCCTGTGGTCACATGTGCCCTATGGCAAAAATCTAAAAAAAAAGGAGGGGAGGGAATCTGAGCAGATAGCTGGTGGTGAGCAGCAAAGCAGTTTCGGGCCCAGCTAGGTCCTATTGCTCTGCCCGGATCCGTCCAATCTGTCACGGGTTCCTCCTGCCCCTGCCCTGGCTGCTGTCGCCTTCGCTTCCAACTGCTCCAGAGGCTGCTCTAAGGAGGAAGGTCTTCGGATTACCGGAATGGCTTTGATATTTCCCTCTCCCTAGCCAAGGCTGATGAGATGGGAGTTTGAAAGGCCACACTGCTGAGCTCCCTTAGGGATTAAGTTCCATCAAGGATTAAACGGAGCTCTCTGGGACTCTGCCTGAAATTCTATCTTCGCTTGTTATTTCCCTCCCAGTCCTGCTTGTCCCTGCCCTTCCCAGCCTCTCCTCTGGGCATGTCCTTACTAAATCTCTTAGCTGTGACTCCTTGTCTCAGGGCCCGCTGCTGAGGTTCCCCACACGACTTACTTCCCACTGTATGTCAGGCCTGTCCGGTGCTTTTACAAATCTAGTTTATTTCTACTTTAAAAGCTCTCCATGAATAAAAGATACATACTTAACGCCTTTTTACATCTGAAGTAACTTAGGCTCAGAAAGGCTGGGTAATTTATTCCAGGTCACACTGCAATTTTAAGAGTCAAAAGTTCAAACATTGGGGCCAGCAGGTGTAGTGGTTAAGGCGCTGGACTCTCCCATGGCTGATCATGGTTCAAGTCCCAGATCCAGTGGCTTGAAACTCACATCGGGCATGTGTGTGTACATGTACATGACAGAAATCCCAGTAGGAGAATGGAGGAGAAGGGTTTGCTGTGTGTCTCTCCCCCTGGAGAGACATTTCTCACTTTCCCTTACTGTCTCTCTTTGGGAGCACACATGCCCTATGGCAAAAACCTAACAAAGACAAAACAAAACAAAAATCCAACCTAGTTTCTTTTTTTAAGAAAGACTTTTCTTTTTATGTACCCTTGCTTTCCTTTTATAGTTTTTTTAAAGTTATTTTATTTTATTTTATTTATTCATCATTTATTTAAATCTGACCAGAGAGAGAGAGAGAAAGAGAAAGTGAGAAAGCAGGCCACCAGTAGGTCTGGGACTTGAACCACAGTCGCCCACGTGGGAGTGTCCAGCGCCTTAACCACCACACCACCTGCTGGTCCCCTTTTATTTATTTTTTTTAATGGACATGTTCCTGTATTTCTGAGGGTTTTAAAAAGTATTTATTTATTTTTATTTATTCATTCATTTATTTTAATTTGACTAGAGACAGACAGGGAAAGTGAGAAAACAAGCCACCAGGTCCAGGACTTGAACTGTGGTTGGCTATGTGGCAGTGTCCAGCACCTTAACCACCACGCCACCTGCTGGTCCCAGAGTTTTGCTTCTTTCTAATTTTTTTTTCCTTTTCAAGTTGCTGGGTCTGGGACTTGAACCACAGAGTCAGTATGTGGGATCCAGCTACATTAGCCACCACACCACTGGCTGGGACTGAACCTAGACTGTCATGCTCAGGGGGTGTTCTTTTCACTCTCTTGATACCTCTTCTAACTCAAAACCCATTGTTTTTCTCTTTGTGAAAATAGGCAGACTAAGATAAAAGCGTCTTTTCATTAAAATGTTTCTTTTTTAGTTGCAGATAGTGCATGTTCTTGGCAGAGACAGAGAGACAGAGAATCAGACAGGGAGGGAACAGGGTACGGCCAGGCCGCAATCCCGTCCCCTCCATTTCTCCATCCTACCGGATCTGGGGCTCTGACGCACATGCCTGGTGTGTATTTCGAGCTCCCATGGTCGGGATTTGAACTGTGATCAGCCTCGTGGGGATCTGGCGCCCTTCGCCGGTAGGTCATGAAGCCAGACTCAAAGGGTCAATCACCTGGTGGCCTGGCTACCTCCAGGGGGTGAGTTCTCACTTTCACTGTCTCTCCATTTCTCTGTCTCTCTGAAAAAAAAAAGGAAGAAAGAAGAAAGAACAGGGGAAAGTGGGCCAGCGTGGTGGGACAAGGGTAATGAACTGCCCCAGTGGAGCCAGATCCGGAGAGAACATGGCGAGTTCAGGTCCCAGCTGGTTCGTATGGGCCAGGAGCACGCTGTCGGCCCTGGGAGGGCCAAGGCTGGGGCAGGAGATCACGGCACGAGACTCTCGTGAAGGTCCATGTCTCTCTCTCTCTCTCTCTGCATGTGTATCTCTCTCTCTCATGCAAGAACTAAAAATCTTAAAAAAGAATGTGGTTGGTGGTGGAGAAAATGACTTATTCCATAGGCTGGGATAACGAAAAACAAGTTAGACACAACGTGTAACACAGAATGAACGCTTAATAAATGTTGGGTATTGTTATTATTTTATCACTACTACTGCTTGTTTAGAATTACTTATTTAATTTTATTTATTATTATATATCTTTTTAAATCACTATGGGGTGCCAGTAGGTGGCGTGGTGGTTAAGGGCGCTGACTCCCACATGGCTGACCGTGGTTCGAGTCCTGGACTGGGTGGCTTGCTTTCTCGTTTTCTCTTTCTCTTTGTCTCTTTCTAGTCAAATTTTTTAAAAAAAGAAATTAATGATAACAAATGGAATTAAATAGATGAATAAATAACTCCTTCAAAAATCACTATAGAGCACAATGCACTCACCAAAGAGAGAGGGAAGTGAGGAAGAGAGCTGCCGGGTCTGGGACTCGAACTGCAGTTGGCCATGTGGGAATCCAGTGTCTCAACCACCACACCATCTGCTGGCCCCACTACTGCTTCTTTTTTTTTTTTTTTTTTTGGGGGGGTTTTTGCTTTGGGCGCCGGGGCCTCG
>NW_006160148.1:2951700-2956324 GCF_000334495.1 Tupaia belangeri chinensis | reverse complement strand
CCAGCAACATAGCCATTACGCTAACTGCTGGTTCCCACCACTACTGCTTCTTATAAGCAGGTTACATGCCAGAAAGCTGCATTTCCATCCTCACAGCTTAGTTGCATTTACAGCTGATAGAAGCCACCATTCTCTATCACAGAGACTCTGGGTGGTCCTCGAGTCACTCACATGGCTGGCTGTGACGTGCTCAGGAGGGTCTCGATGCTCAGATTTCAACAGTGCTATTTCCAGGGGGGCAGGTCAGAAATATTACCAAGCTGTCCTCACAAGCCACCAGAATAAATTCCTATTCCCTCTGTGGCAAGAACTACTGTAGGAACTTACATCAGAGACTCCATACACCAAATTTGCAAGGATTTTTGAGACCACTGAAAAACATACGTGGTTCGAGACTCCCCAGATGGACTACCAAAGCCCTGTATGTCAGAGAAAGTGCTAATGGGGGGCCAGCAGGTGTGTGGTGGTTAAGGGCGCTGGACTCCCACATGACTGACTGTGGTTCGAGTACCGGACCTGGCAGCTTGCTTTTTCCGTTTCCCTCTGTCTCTCACTCTGTTCCTCTCTGGTCAAATTAGGATAAATAAATAAGTTGAATAAAATAATTATTTTTAAAAAAATAAAGTTCTGGGACCAGCAGTTAGCATAATGGCTATGTCGCTGGACTCCCACGTAGTTGACTGTGGTTCGCATCCTGGACCCGGTGGCTTAAATCTGACGCCGGGCGCATGTACGTGTGTGCCCAAGATCCCGAGAGGAGAATAATGGAGGAGAAGGGATGGCGGCGTGGCCATCCCCCATGGCGGGTGATTTCTCGCTTTCTGTCTCTCTGTCTCTCTCTGTCCGGCGAGCGCACACGCCCTATAGCAAAAACCTCTAAAAAAATAAAAATAAAAAAAATAAAGTGCTAATGAATATTTTCAAAATTTCTCAAAATATAGTTACATAATTCAATCACTATGACAAAACAGAACCATTTTCATGCAAATTAAGTTTTTAAATTCTTTTTTTGGGTGGAGGGGAGAGGTTTTTGCTATAGGGCATGTGAGCAGAGAGAGACACAGAGACAGAGAGAGACAAAGAGACAGAAAGAGAGAAATCACCCCCAGGGGGATGGTCACGCCACAATCCCTTCTCTATTCTGCTCTCGGGATTTGGGGCACACTTGCACAAGTGCCTGATGTGAGTTTCAAGCTGCCGGCTCTGGGACTTGAACCGCAGTCAGCCATATGGGAGTCCACGTAGCCATTACACCATCTTCTGGTCCCAAGCATATGTATGTCAAGTTTACCTTAATAAAACTGTTTACAAATATAACAGACATCACATGATACCATTATATCAGCAACACTTAGAAAGCTGGGTAATGCAATGTTAGCCAAAACAGAGAGAGATGCGACCCCCGGGGAGGTGTAGGCCAGGGCGGCCATCCTGGAGGGCAGCCTGCCAGTAAGCACGTAGTCTTTTCTTTTTAGTTTTGTTATAGGGAGCATGGAGTTGCTGGAGAGAGAGGGGGGAGGGGACGATGGTGAGAAGTCATCTGCTGCGGGGATGGCTCTGCACCATCCCTTCTCCTCCAGTCTCCCCTCGGGGCTTTGGGCATGCACACACAGGAGCCCAGTGTGATTTTCTTTTTTTCTTTCTTTCTTTTTTTTTTTTTGGAGAGGTTTTTGCTATAGGGCGCGGGCGCTCGCCAGACAGAGAGAGACAGAGAGACAGAAAGCGAGAAATCACCCCCCCACCAGGAGGGATGGTCACACCGCAATCCCTTCCCCTCCATTCTCCTCTCGGGATCTTGGGCACACATGCACACGCGCCCGGCGTGAGTTTTAAGCCACCGGGTCCGGCACGTGAACCGCGGTCGACTACATGGGAGTCCAGCGACATAGCCATTACGCTAACTGCTGGTCCCTTTTTTTTTTCTTTTTACGAATCATTTTATTTAACTTTATTTATCCATTTATTTATTTTAATTTGATCAGAGAGGAACAGAGTGAGAGAGAGCAAGAGGGAAAGTGAGAAAACAAGCCACCAGGTCCGGGACTTGAACCACGGTTGGCCATGTAGGAATCCAGCACTCTTAACCACCATGCTACCCGCTAACCCTGCCCTAGTATGATTTTGGAGTCTCCAGGTCCAGGACTAACCGCTCAGCTGGCCGTGGGTGACCCTGCTGCCTTAATCTCCATGCCACTGGCTGGTCCCCAGATTCTTTTTTTTAATTTACTCTTTTATCTTCTCCATGAAGGAGAGGAAGAGAGGCATCCCCAACAGTAAGGCCCCAGGATGCAAACCCAGGACCTTTCCATGTCCAGTTGGACCAAACATCCCGCACACTCAGCTACTACTGGGTGTCAGGAAAGTCAGGACACAGTTTGCTGGTTTTCTATGCAGAAATGCATCCTGACTCTCCACAACCCGGTATCTGCCTACCTGATCTCGGCCAGAGTCTTTGCTCTTGCTATTTCTTTGTATCCCCTCTGCAAGCTGCACGGAGGGGGATGAGGCGGAGCAGAGCAACGGACTTGCCCAAGCTCCCACAGCCAGGGGTGGTGCCGCGATGCGACCTCGCAGGTGCCTCTGCCCCACCCTCTCCTCGTTCCTCAGGGTGAAAGCGGCTCCCCTCCATGCTCTCTGGAGCCAGCGAGGAGCCCAGTAGCTGTGAAGCTCCTTAATCGCAGCAGGAAGCCCTTTGCCCAGACAAGTTTCTGCCGGGGGTGACTGACCCCAGACCCTCCCAGGTCCAGGCAGTGGGCCAACTCGGAGTGTGTCATCCACACCTGCCCCCTTGCACACCTCCTCGATTTCCCAACTCAGCCCACAGCCTGGGGGTGGGCGTGGAGCAGAAGAGTGAAAGAGAAACAGAGAAAAAGACTTCTAAAAGGAAGTTTCAGATTGAATCACAACACGAGTTGTTACTCAGAGCCAGGTCCCGGCCAGGGAGGTCTTTACGAGAAAGCTCTCTCTTCTCATGGGGTGAGGAAGTTCAGGCAAGCCAGCTTCTCTCTGGGCGCTGGGGATGGTGGCCTCTATTTAAATTCAGGGAGACAGAGAGCGAAGAGGGAGAACCGGGAGGTTGGGGTGTGTGTGCCCTGGGGGGAGGAGGAACAGTAGCCAACCCAAGACCCTGCCGATCAGGCCTGGCAGGCCCTGGCTTTGCGCCGAGAAGTCCCTGCTGTCATCTCCCACTCTGAATATGGGCAAATCGAAGCAGAGAGGTTAAGCGGCTCGCCCCAAATCCACAGCGGATGGCTGAAGTTGGACCGTGAGCCAGGGCTGCTTACACTTCAAGAAGGCGTTTGCACAACCAGACTGGGACAGCCTAACGCAAATCTGCTCCGGGCCGCCGCTGCGGCGTCTGTCTGTCCTGGACGTGGGCTCCGTACTGCTTTCACACACCTTGCCCTCCTGCCCGCCTCGTGAGGGGGCACCGTGCTCGCCAGAGACAGAGAGCGGGAGGAAATACCGCCCAGCGGGCCAGGATCGCAGCCCCCCTTTGCACCACCCTGCTGGATACGTTCCTCAAGACGGGGCCAGGATTCAAACTGCTAGGTCAGCCTGTGTGACCCGGCGCTCTCAGCCGCTAGACCTTCACTCCTAACCATAGCTCTGCTTGACAGTTGAGGGTGTGGAAGTGGCTTCTCCAAAGTCACACGGCAGGTCAGGGTTGGGGCTGGGGTGTGATTGCAAGCCCGTCTGGTCTGACTCCATGTCCGACGTTTCCCACGAGCCATCGCTGCCTTCACAAGGAGCTGGGCAGGATTCCAGGCAGAGAGGAGATGGGGCCACTGCAAAGGCTCTGGGCCCCGGCCCACGAGGCCCTCCCTCACCTCTTGGGGTCTTTCTCTCTCCCCCACGTGGCTTTAGGACCACCCTCTCGCCTGCCATCCGAAGCTACATTCACAGGGACAGTGAATGTAGGGGATCCCTCCTGCTACTGTGGAGTCATTCCTCCCTCCAGTCCCTGGAGACAGTGGGGAACCCCCTCCCAGGAATGGAAGCTACTTAGAAGACCTCAGTTCAAAGTGGAGGAACTTTCCAGCAGTGCCGCCCGCCCGGTGACGTGGCGGAGTCTCGCTGCCGTGGGGTGGGGGGTGTCCCCGCAGTGGGCGGGGGTGTGCTCAGGCTTGCGGACTGTCTGAGTCATCGTGGGATTGGGGCTAGCCTGTGCCTCTGGGTCATGCAGGACGCTGGGAGACTGAGAATGAGAGACCCGGCTCAGAGCCCGGTTCAGCCACCTCCTTGCTTGGAGACCATCGGAGACCATCGGCCAGCTTCTCCCAGACGCAGCCTCCTCGTCGGAACGTGGCGATTACCGCACCCACCTCACGTGATGGCGCTGAGCGTGGGGCCGCAGACACCCGGGGACTCGTGCCTACCACGGACACGAAGCGAGTGGCCAGACGATGGAGCGGCCGATTCGTGGACAGGGCTGAGTGCGGGAAGCCGGCCTCTCGGAGGACAAGAGGAAAACGGGTCAGACCCGAGAGAGTGCTCAGGAATCCTGATGTCTGGGCCACCAACTGAGAGCCGGAGTCCCTGTCCCGGATGGGGACGTGTGAGATCGTCTAAATATCCCCCCGCCCCCCCCCCCGGGCACCAGGAAGCCCCTCTGAGCCCTCAG
>NW_006160148.1:2949322-2950885 GCF_000334495.1 Tupaia belangeri chinensis | reverse complement strand
CTAAATATCCCCCCGCCCCCCCCCCAGGGAAACAGGAAGCCCCTCTGAGCCCTGAGCAAGCTGTCGCTGGTTTTCTGCACGCACAGGCGGGTAACCGGGGGCTCACTACGTTAGGTGACCACAGGAAACCCCCTGAATTTCCCAGGTTGTTTCTACTGTTTACCAGCTGGGAAACACTTTCCAGCACGCTACCCCCTGCTCAAGGGCAGACCCTGTTACAGAAACCTGCCGGGGGAGGGGAAGGGTGGGGGCCAGACAGACCTGGGAGCTGTGCGGGCGGCCTTGGGCATTCCCAGGAGCAGAGCGGTGGGACGGCACTTGGGGAAGAGTGAGTTTCAGAATCACGCAGATCCCCTTTTGAGTCCTGCTCTGCCACGTAGCTGTGTCTTCGGGCCAGTCACCTCCGAGCCTGTTTCCTTGGCTGTGCAATGGGGCTGATCAGATCTCCCACACTCGGGGATCGGAACAAACAAGCGTGGGAAGCACTTGGTGCCCAGCACGCCACGTAGCGGAGTTTTCTTTTTTCTGAGAGAGAGGGAGAATTTCGTCACAGGGCGTGTACACTTGCTAGAGAGACAGAAAGAAAGAAAGCAAGAAATCACCCTCTGGGGGGATGGCCATGCCACAATCCTTTCTCCTCCATTCTCCTCTCAAGACGTTGGGCACACATACATACATGCCCAGCATGAGTTTCAAACTGCCAGGTCCGGGGCTCAAACCCGGTCGGCTATATGGAAGTCCAACAAGTATTTATTTTTATTTACTCATTCTTTTTTTTTTTTTTTTTTAAATTTGACCACAGAGAAACACAGTAAGTCCAGCAGTTGGCATAATGGCTATGTTGCTGGACTCCCATGTAGTAGACCATGGTTTGAGTCCCAAATCTGGTGGCTTAAAACTCACGCTGGGCGTGTGTGCGTGCATGTCCAAGATCCTGAGAGGAGAATGGAGGAGAAGGGATTGCAGCGTGACCCTCCCTGGGGGGTGATTTCTCGCTTTCTGTTTCTCTGTCTCTCTCTGTCTTTCTGGTGAGCACACGTGCCCTACAGCGAAAACCTCTCCAAAAAAAAAAAAAAAGGAGAGAGAGAGAGGAAGAGAGAGGGAAAGTGAGAAAGCAAGCCGCCAGGTCCAGGACTCCAACTGTGGTTGGCCACATGGGAGCGTCCAGTGCTTTAACCACCATGCCACCTGCTGGTCCCTGAAAGTCCAACATCGTAGTTAAGATGACAACTATGTCACCTACTAGCCCTGCAGAGTTTTCGTTTTCCTTTCTTTCTTTCTTTTTTTTTTTTTTTTTTGTTTAGAGATTTTTGCTATAGGGCATGTGCACTCTCCAGAGAGACAGAAAGCAAGAAATCGCCCCCCAGGGGTGGGGGGGAGTGGACACACTACAATCCCTTTTCCACTCTCCTCTCAGAATTTTGGGCATGCATGTATATGTGCCCAGTCTGAGTGTTAAGGCACCAGGTCTGGGACTCGAACCTCTTTTGGCCATGTGGGAGTCCAGCGACATAATCATTACACCATCTGCTGGTCCCTCTTTTTTTTTTTTTTTTTTTTTTG
>NW_006160148.1:2948583-2949253 GCF_000334495.1 Tupaia belangeri chinensis | reverse complement strand
CCCCCCATGGGGGATGGCCATGCCACAATCCCTTCTCCTTCATTCTCCTCCTGGGATCTCAGGCATGCACTCATCCAGCGTGAGTTTCAAGTAACTGGGTCCAGGACTTGAACCACAGTCAGCCATGTGGAAGTCCAGCGACGTAACTGCTATGCTATCTGCTGCCCCCCACCAGGAGTTTTCTTAAGAGATGGAGCCAGGGAACCGGCAGGTGGAGTAGTGGTTAAGGTGCTGGACTCCCATATGGTCGACCAAGGTTCAAATCCTGGACTTGGCAGTTTGAAAAATCATGTGGGTGCATGTATGTGTGAGCCTAAAAATCCCACAAGAATGGAGAAGAGGTGTGGTGTGGGCGTTCCCCTCTGGGGAGTGATTTCTCACTTTCCCTCTCACTGTCTCTCTGGCAAGCATGCGTGCCCTATGGCAAAATCCTAGAGAGAGAGAGAGAGAGAGAGAGAGGGAGGGAGGGAGAGAGATGGAGCCAGTATTTCATGGGAGGGAGTGTTCTAGAGAGCAGCCGCTCAGGGAGTGTTACTTGGACAGCAGAGGGAAGAGGGATTGGAACTCGGGAACACGGGGATTGTTTCCCGCACTCATTTGTGGCTGTTGGTGGGTTTTGCCCAGGAAGTTGGCGCTCAGGGAGGGGCATTCCTCCCGGAAATGCTGGTGA
>NW_006160148.1:2939726-2941162 GCF_000334495.1 Tupaia belangeri chinensis | reverse complement strand
CATTCCTGCCGGAAATGCTGGTGACTGGAGCTGTTTCTGGGGTCCAGTGAGTTCTTGGGGGTCGCCCTGAGCCTGCACAGAGCTGAACAAGCTCACCCGGACGAGCTTTACTTTCTTGAAAGCATACACATCACTCCGCTTGTGCGCTCCTAGGGGCTGCCGAGCGGGCAGGGATTACCCCGAGGTAGAGGTAGCGGTGGGGAGACCAAGCGCTGAGAGGGGAGTACTTGGGTTTGGGGGTCTAGCTGCTGAGAAAGCACCTGTGGACTCGCCCTGCCCGCCCACCCACATTTCCTTGTTCCTGGTTCCTGGTGGTGCCCCTGGGCTGAGAGCACCAGCTTCTCTCCAGGCCCGCCACCCCTCGCCCTGCCACCCTCCTCAGCTGAGGACTGACCCGGGCGCCGGGGGCCGGGGGCGAGGGGCACAGGAATGGCCAGGACTGCTGTGCCCTTGGCCTCATGGAGCAGGGGAGGAGGCCATCAAGCACGGTGCAGGATCCCACTGGCGCCCCGAGGTACCTTTTGGGCTTCCTGGAGGGTGAGAAGTTACCAGGCAGTGGAACCCAGCGGAGGCTGGAGCATAGCTGTTCGGGTCTTGGGACCAGTTTGGGGACAAGGTGCCAAAGCTGATGCTGGGAGTTAGCGGGGAAGAGCAGGCCACACAGAAGGCCGGGACACTGGCTCTACCTTGGGGACAGTGGGGCGTCACCAGGGGAGATGCCAGATCAGGGTGTGACTCAGCGGAGGACGCTGGAGACTCAGGAGGAGCAGCACAAACGTATGAGGAGGGTCCCCAAGGAATTCAGGAGACAGACCCACAGGCCAGGGTGCAGTTCGGTGGCGGGAGGGTCAGGGCTGATGCTCAGAATCCCAGCTGGGCTGTGAGGGTCCAGGTGGGCACAGGAGGTGGCGAACAGGACAGAAGTGTGGGTTCTGGCGAGCCGGGTTTCAGAGAAGCACAGGAGCTCAGCGCGGCACAGGTCACTCTGGGGGCCGCTCAGCCCCGCCCCGCGGGGAGCAGCTCCGAGCTCAGCGGGCCAGACCTCCTGTCACAGCAGGACTGGCGGCTCCGGGCAGCAAAGGCCCTGCTGCGTGGGGTGCGAACTCGCCCCTCAGGGCCTTGCTCCCCAGCTGCCATCTTCCCTGCGGGCTCCGCCTCCCGGCCCTTGCTCTTCTCTAGCTCCACTGTGCTCAGACCACGTGGCGATCTTGTCCAGTGTGGATTCCCACACACCGCGTCTGCGGTGGGGCCTGAGGCTGCGTGTCCACCAGTCTCCCCGATGCCGCTGATGCTGCTGGCCACGGGCCATGCCCGGGAAGCCATGTCCTTCCTTGCTAAACTTTCTCCAAGTTAAGGATGCGCAGACCCCTCCTCAGAACTCTAATGTCTTTTTTTTTTTTTTTTTTTTCCATAGGGTATGTGGGCTTTCTTTGGGG
>NW_006160148.1:2935843-2939028 GCF_000334495.1 Tupaia belangeri chinensis | reverse complement strand
GCCCGACTCGCTCCGGGGCGAGCCCGGACACAGAGTCAGGAGCAGAGCGGGCTGCCAGCGCTCCGCACCACCAGCGTCCACTTCTGCCCAGAACGCCAACTTCTAATTACAACTCGTTTTTTCTTTTTTAAAGTTTGCTAGAGGGTATGTGCACTCAGCAGAGAGAGAGGGAGAGGGAGAGAGAGACAGTGAGAAATCATCCTCCGGGGGAATGGCCACACTGCAGTCCCCTCACTTCCATTCTATCGGGATCCTGGGCATGTACGCACACACGTCCAGTGTTTTCCTTTTTTCTTTTTTAAGATTTATTTTATTCAGTTTTATTCATTCATTTATTTTAATTTGACCAGAGAGAGACACACAGAGCGAAAGAGAAAAATGAGAAAGCAAGCCACCAGGTCCAGGATTCGAACTGCAGTCAGCCAGGTGGGAGTGTCCAGCGCCTTAACCACCATGCCACCTGCTGGTCCCCATGTCCAGTGTTTTTCAAGCCACTGGCTGTGGGATTCACACCGCACAGTAAGCCACATGGGATTCAGCCATCTTAACCCCCCCCCACCAGCTGCCCCACAACTTTTAACTGACATTTCCATTTGGATATTTATCTCTTGGGGCCAGCAGGCGGTGTAGTGGTTAAGGTTCTGGATTCTCACGCGGCTGACCACGGGCCGAGTTCCAGACCCGGCAGCTTGAAAATCGTGCTGGGCGCGGGCGTGTGCAGCCCAAAATCCTGAGAGGAGAATGGAGAAGGGATTGTGGCACAGCCATCCCCCCGCGGTGAGTGATTCCTTGCTTTCTCGCTCTCCCTTGTGGTAGCGGAGCCTCCAGGACCAAGGTAAGGGGACATGCTTAAAACTTAAAAACCATGTGCCATCTGAGGTGACCTTGTAGCCCTGTCCCCATAGCAGCTTAGCAGCTCCTAGTGACCTTGTAGCCCGGATAGCGACCCAGCAACTCTGCAACCTCACGTCTGCCTGCATATCTAGCAGCCCAGGAGCCCAGGGCATGCCTACGTAATTCTGAAACGGCCTTTCATCCCATCAAAAGTGAGTAAAAATATAACCATATATGGGAGACGAAAAAGCTGAGACAGCAAAGGAAGACACCCCTCACTCGGGGCTACGAGGCCACTAGAGACCATGCCACAGTCCCTCTCCACCTCGCCCTCCTCACGGCTTCTGGGCATGCACACGCCCCTGGCATTTTCCAAGCCAGGTCTGGGACTGGAACCGTACAGCTGGCCAGTGGGCTCTACCTGCCTTAGCCACACCGCAGGCTGCCCTAGTAAGAGCTCGCCCTTCAGTTAGAGTTTAACCCTCATGCCGGGCCCTGGTCGACAAAGCCGAGCATGGCTGGTCCTTGCCTCTTCTCCAACCTTACCTTGTGCAAACCCCTCACTCCAGGGTCACAGCTCTGTCACCCTCCTCTTAACACACCTAACCTGTGTCCCCCTCGGGGCTGCTTTTCATTTTATTATAAGCGAGAAGTCACAATGTACTCACCAGAGAGAGACAGAGACAGGAAGTGGAAGGAAAACCCCCCAACGAAGCGTGGTCGTTCTGCAATCTCGACTCCATTTCTCTATCCTGTAAGGGCTAGGATTTGAACCAGATGCCAGCTCCCTCAGGAAGCTCCATGCTCGCTCTGCCCTGTGCCTCCTGGTCTGGGCTGGCGCCTCCTCATGTTCAGCGCTCAGCCTCTGGGCCATTGCCCCTTCCCGACCACCAGATCTCTAGATCTCGCTCTAGTTTGCACGTCTTATCAGTTGGCGTGGGTTAACTGCTCCTTTCTTATGAGGTCAGACCCACGAATGCGATCTCATCCTCTACCCGGTTCATCTGGAGCAGGGCCAGAGTAGGTATTGGGAAAACAGCTATAGGAGAGAATGCTATTCCCGAGCCTCAGTTTCCCCTCTACACAACGGAGATAGGGCCAGGCAGTTAAGGCGGCTGGATCCCACGTGGCTGACTTCATAGTTTGAGTCCCAGACCCAGTGGCTTACAGGTGGTATGGTGGTTAAGGGCACTGACTCCTACATGGCCGACCATGGCTCCAGTCCCGAACCCGGTGGCTTACCTTCTCTCTCTCTGGTCAAATTAAAAAATAAGTCAAGATAAAGACATGCCAGGTACGTGTGTGTGCCCCAAATCCCAGCAGAAGGGAGAAATGAAGCAGGGATTATGGCACGACTGTCCCCCACGCGGGACTGGTTCCCATGCCTTCTCACTTGTCTCTGGTGAGCGCATGCACTCTAGCACTCCAGCAGAAACTCTAAATGGAGATACTGTGGTGGCACCTACCTCGCACCGGCTGAGATGCACGCGCAGGGCCTGGGCGCGGCCTGGCATGCAGTCACGGCTGGCTAATGCCATTACTAGGGCCAGCAGGCAGCACGGTGATTAAGGCACTGGAGTGCCACATGGACCGGTTTGAGTCTTAGCCCGGCCTAGTGGTTTCATCGCTGGACTCCCACATGGCCAACTGTGGTGGCAGTCCCAGACCCAGTGGCTTAAAACTCACTCTGGGGGCGACACACATGTGCCCAAGATCTTGGGAGAATGGAGAAGGGATCAAAGCGTGGCCACCCTCCCGGGTGGGTGATTCTCACTTTCTCTCTGTCTCGGTCTCTGGCAAGCACATGCCCCCTAAAGCAAAATCTTGTAAAAACACAATTCTTGAGGCCAGCAGGTGGCATGGTAGCCAAGGTGCTGCACTTCTCCAAAGTCCACCGCGGTGAGTCCGGACCCGATGGCGCTTTCCCTCCCTCCCCACCCCCCTCCGGTGAGCACATGTGCCCTATAGCAAACTTAAATAATGATGATAAATTTTAAAAATAAGTCTTTAATAATTCTTTAAAAATATAATACCATTACTCTCATCAACACCAGTATGTTGTCCCCAACAGGGTCACAGGCTTTCCCACACCCCAGATGACCTTCAAGCACCTGGGCTAAGCGGTCCTGGCCCACGTCTCGCTGTTGCTGCAGTCCGTGGTGCCCAGCGGGAGGGCGGGCAGGTTCAGGGATGGAAGAGAGGTGCTCAGCTCAGTTGTAGGTTTATTAGAAAGGCCATGAACAGATGAACCCTGAGTAACCAGCTGAGGAAGAAACGAAGCAAGCCCCTGCCCCTCACGGCCACGCCCCTGGCCCCCCTGAGCTCAGTCCTCTGACAGCCCCTAGCGGAGG
>NW_006160148.1:2921770-2935233 GCF_000334495.1 Tupaia belangeri chinensis | reverse complement strand
CGGTCTCAGCCCAGGGCACCCTGGGGTGACTCCGTGCCCTCCAGGGGCTGCCCCGCCATCTCAGCTCCCAGAAAGGCAGGTGGATCTTGGGAACCCATGGCCGTCGATGCCATTCTTCGTCCTTAAAAAGATAAGTTTGTACAGTGGATCAGTCTCAGCCCGCGGAGCCTGAGCCGAGGAGTCGTCTGGGGAGGAGAAGGCACTTCTCCCACTCCTGGGTGAGCTGGGCGGCTGCCCCGGGCCGTGGGCTCCAGCTCCCTCCGGCCCGGACTCCCGTTGCTCCTCTGGGGAGGGGCTGCTTCTGTGGTTGGCGCCGGCCTGCAGGCCCCGGCTCCTCACAGGGTGGTACACGGCAGCTTCCTCACCCGCCGCTGGGCCAGGATGGAGGACTCGATGGGCTTCAGCTGCGGGGTGGGCTTGGAGCTGTTGAGTGCCGAGTAGGTGGCCGCCATGGCTCCCTGACAGAGAAGGAGTTCCGCTCATGATGGGGGAGATGGGGAGGTGACATGTCCCAGGGCCAGGCCGGCCCCCCCAGTGTTCTGAGCCCGCCCACTGCAGTCCAGGCCTGGGCCACCGATCCTGCCTCCCCACGGACTGGAGGCCTCAGAGGTCAGCAGCTGGTCCCCCAGGGGCTGGGGCCCACAGTGACCGTGACACCGCTGCACACTAGGCCGGGGCCATCTCTGCCCCAGCTCATGGTGCCTGGCACAGCATGGCCTCCCAGTTCAGCCTCCCCCTCCCCGCCCATGCCACTCTCCCGTCCCTGCCAAACCGGCGGCTGGGGTGGCCGAACCTTCACGAGCTGCAGGTCCTGGTGGGACAGCTGGCTCTGGGGAAGCTTGTCTTTCTGGGTGATCCACGGGTGCTGCAGGACCTGCTTAGCTGTGAGGCGCTGGTGGGGGTCCACGTGCAGCATCTTGGACACCAGGTCCTGGAACCGCGACAGACAAGGGGTGAGGAGGAAAGGGGCAGTGGGGCAGCAGGCGCTGGGGCTGACAGGGACGGCCAGTGACCATCTCCTGCCACAACCTGCCACAGCCCTGCGCTCTACTCTCCGCGCTGCCCCTGCACAGCCGGGATCCCTCTCGGGGCCTTCGCTCGAGGCGCTTCTCCAGCGACCTCGCCCTTTCTCCTTCTATGAAAAGCCACGCAGGAGGTGGGAAGGGCCTGAGGTTCAGGGTCACGCAGACCGACTTTTCCACTGAGCAACCAAGTGTCCTGGCCTGTTCACTCCACAGCCCTCTTCCCCCGCAGGGCCCCGGACACGGGAAGGGCCTGTGCATGATCACTCCGTTAGCCAGACGAGGTGGGCAGCCAGCCTGGAACCTTCCACCGGAGAAGGGAGGCTGCAGGACCCTGACCAGGGGGTGCGGGAAGCCCCGGGAAGCCCTGGGACGGGCCCTGCCTCCCCTCGCACTGACCTTGGCTGTCTCGGAGACCGTGTTCCAGTTCCCCCCGCTGAGGGTGAACTTCCCGCTGCCAATCCGGGTCAGGATTTCCTCTGGCGTGTCGCTGGGCCCGTTGGCGAATGGAGTGTACCTGGAGAAAGCCCCCAGTCTGCGTACCGCCTCTGGCTCCATCCTGGCCATGGTGGGCCGGGAGGACGCACCTCCCCCAGACGGGGTGCTCCAAGCTGGAGCTCCCCTAGGGCCACGTCCGCCCACCCGCCCGCACACTGGGGCTGGGGGGGTCCAGGCCAGGGCAGCCACCCAGCCAGCATGGTGTACAGCAGGACACCCAGGCTCCAGATGTCACAGCCTTCGTCATAGCCCTGACGCTTCAGCACCTGGAAGGACATAGGAGGGGCCAGCCTGAGGGGCAGACCCTTGTCCTGCTCCTCCTCCGAATGGCAGGACTAGGGGCCCTCCGAATGGCGGTCTGCGGTGCCCAGCCACAGGCTGGATCTTCCCTGAGAACCCGGGCATGGCCACGTTTGCTGGAGCCCCCGTGGGTGGGCCCTCTGGGAGGGGTTCGAGGCCTCCCACTCACCCGCTCCGGCGCCCGAGGAGGCCAGGCCACTCACCTCCGGTGCCACGAAGTTGGCGGTGTAGCATGGCGTCATGAGAAGGCCGTTCTCGGCCCGCAGCTGCTTGGCGAAGCCGAAGTCACAGATGCGCAGGCACTCGGGGTTGCCCGACTCGTCCACGTACAGGATGTTGCTGGGCTTCAGGTCCCTGTGCACCACCTAGGGCAGACGGCCGGCTCAGTCCCGGACCAGGTTGCCATGGCCCAGGCCAGCTGCCGGGGAGGTCACGAAGACTGGGAGCAGGGAGGCTCGGAAGGGCTTTCGCTGCTGCCACTGCCGGCTCCAACCACGTAAACGTCCACGAGGTGGCTGATTCGGCCCGAAACGGAATTCCTGGTCCTGCCCCGAAAACCACCTCCCCACCAAACCTTACCCGGGGGCAACTCCACCTTTGCTGCTTAGGTCGGAACCCCAGTCACCCTCGGGTCTGCGCTTTCCCCACATCCCCTCAGCCCATCAGTGAGCTGCAGGCTTGACCACTGACACCCCGAGCCCTACCACCTCGGCCCTCCAACAGCCACCCTGCCTCAGCCACTCACGGCAGCCCCTCCCAAGGTTACCGTCACCACCTTGCTGGCCTTCCTGTCCTCGCCCTCAGCTCCCAGTCTGCCTCAGCATAGAAGCCTGAGAGATTCTCTTAAACCTGTGTCGCCCTGGCATGAACCTTCCCAGGCTCCCCTCCTAAGAGGAAGTCCTCACCTTGGCCTGCAGGGCCCACCTGATCCCTTATATGCTGTTTTTCTTTTTATTCCTTTTTTTTTTTTTAATTTATTGGAGCCAGCAGGTAACATAGCAGTTATGTCGCTGGACTCCCATGGCAGGCTGGTTCGAGTCCCAGACCCGGCTGGCTTGAAACTCACGCTGAGCATATGTGCATATGTGCCCCAAACCCCAAGAGGATAATGGAGAAGGGACAGTGGCATGGCCATCCCCGCTGGGAGATGATTTCTTGCTTTCTGTCTCTGTCTCTCTGCTGATGCATATGCCCTATAGCAAAAATCTATCTTTACAAAATTATTTTTAAGTTTGGTAGAGGGCATGTGTGTTCACTAGAGAGGAGAGGGGAAATGAGAAAGCAAGCCACCGGGTCAAACTGCGGTCGGCCACGTGGGGGTTCAGTGCCTTAACCACACCACCTGCTGGCCCCTCATCTGTCTAGCGCTCTCCCCTGGCTGAGCCCACTCCAGACACACCGTGCCTTTGCTCTTCCTTCATCATACCAAGCACACGCCTGCCCCAGGACCTTTGCACTTACAGCCCCCATTCCTCACACGTCTTCCTGGCTCATTCCTTCTTCCTTAGGTCTGGGCTCAGATGGGACCCTATCAGCGAGGCCTTCCCTGACCATCCCATGTGAGACAGCAACAAAGCTTCAGAACTCCTTAGACTCCTCCTCTTGGTTTATTTATCTACACGTTTATCAGAAGATCCATCTTCTGAACCCAACCTAGAATGTAAGCCCCACTGCTGCATCTCAGTGTTTAGAATAGCTCCTAGGTGGGGCCAGCGGGTGGCATGATTAAGGCACTGGACTTGCACGTGGCCAACCATGGTTTGAGTCGCAGACCCAGGTGCTTGAAAATCACACCAGGTACGTGTGTGCCTGCCCAACATTCCAAGAGGAGAATGGAGAAGAGGTTGTGGCATACCTCCCCCTTGGGGGGGGGGGGTGATTTCTTACTTTCTCTGGCAAACACATGCATCCTATTAAAAAAAAAAATAGCTCCCACATAGCTCATATTAAATAACTGCTGAGTGAAAGAATGAGTGAATGACACGCATACTGAAGCAAGAAGCAAGCAACTTTCCTGACCCATCTGCTCACTCCCCACCCCGCAGGTCTGCACACCACCACCCCCGCCTGGCCCAGAACTTCGATCCAGGCCCACACCCCCAGCTGCCCACCAGACGGTAGCCCTGGAGAGGCCCAAGTCGGCGCACCCCACACTCAACGCGTCATGCTTTCACGAGAGCCCCTGCTCCTCCTCCCGCGAGCTAACGGAACCTGGCGGGACACTGGCAGGAACCTCCAGCGGCTCCCGACCATCTGCAGGATGGAGCCCGAAGTCCCTGGTGGGAGCGTCGGCCACCAGTCTGGCCCCAGCACCGGCTCCGGGGGGGCCGGGTGGCCATACCTGGCCTGTGTGTGGATGTGGTCTCCACAGCACCTGCACGGGGCTGCCACAGAGCTGGTGCCAGGCGCGTGGGGCACACGGGGCCACACAATGCCTGGTAGGTTAAGGTGCGCTGAGGGCGGGCCGGCAGGTGGTGTAGTGAAGGTGCTGGACCCCCACACGCCGACCACAGTCTGAGTCCCAGACCCAGTGGCTTGAAATGCACTTCCGGCACGTGTGCATGCATGTCCAAAATCTCCAGGGGAGAATGGAGAAGGGATTGTGGTATGCTCATCTCCCCAGGGGGGGATTTCTCACTTTTTTGTCTGTCTCTTGGGCAAATGCACACAGCTTATAGCAAGAATCTCTCTTTTTTTTAAAAAAAAATTTTTTTATTCATTTATTTTAATTTGACCAGAGAGAGACACAGAGTGTTACCATGGCCGGCCACATGGGAGTGTCCAGCACCTTAACCACCATGTTACCTGCTGGTCCCATCAAAAATTTCTCTTAAAAACAAAACAAAAAAAAGAGCTGAGGGCCAGCTGGTGGTACGATGGTTAAGGCAGCTAGATCCCACATGGCCAGCCGCATGGTTCGAGTCCCGGACCTGGAGGGTTGAGAAATGCACTAGGCACATGTGCGTGTGTACCTAAAATCGTGAGAGGGAAGGGACTGCAACACAGCCACCCACAGGGGTGCCTTCTCACTTCCCTTCTCTCACCCTGTCTCTCCTTGGAAAGTGCGCACCTTATAGCAAATTACCAGGAGAGATGAGCCGTCTAGACTAGCTGGCTTTACAGGGGTGGTCCTTTCCGTCTCAGTGAGCCCGAACCCTCAGCAGAAGCAGGCAGGGGCAGGCAGACTCGGCCCAGCGTTGCCCAGCCCCACACAGAAGAGCCCCAGGCAGACCAGAGGGAGGGCCGCACAGGCAGGGCCACACTGCTGTGGCGCCCGAGTCCTGGCTCCCCGCAGAGGGCTCAGTCAGGCTTCCTGGAGGCCAGGGTTACTCAGCACGGCTGACACCCGCCACCGTACAAGCGGCGGTTTACGAAGCATGTTTCCGTTATGCCTCACCGGGGCTGCCCGCTGTGCCTGTGAGTGGGCAGGTGGGGAACCACTGGCGCCATTTCAGACAGGAAACCAGGGTTCTGAGAAGACAAGTTATTTGCTTCTGTGAGGCAGAGGCAAGGATTGAACCAAGTTTTTTTTTTTTTTTAAATATATTTTTACCTTGTTGCTGGAGAGAGGCAGAGACAGACAATGAGAGGGAAAGTGAGAAGCCCCCCCGGAAATGGCCATGCGACAGTCCTTTCTCCTCCGTTCTCCTCTCGGGGTTTAGAGCACACAAGCACAGGTGCCTGGCATGATTTTTAAGGGGCCAGCTCTGGGACTCGAACTGTGGTCAACTACGTGGAAGCCAACACCTTATAGCAGATTACCAGAGGAGATGAGCTGAGCTGCCCGGCTGCCGTAACCACCTGCGGGCCCAGCCCTGCGTGGTACCTGCGCCGCCAAATCCCACTCGGCTGGCCACATGGGAGTCCAGTGCCTCAACCACATGTCACTGTTGGTCCTACTTCTTTTTATTTTTATTTATTTATTTCAGAGGTTTTTCACTATAGTGCATGTGCGCTCGCCAGAGAGACAGAGAGGCACAAAGCGAGAAATCACCCCCCAGGGGGATGGCCACGCCACAATCCCTTCTCTTCCATTCTCCTCTCAGGATCTTGGGCACACACATGCGCCCGGCAGGAGTTTAAGCCACCAGGTCTGGGACACGAACCACGGTTGACTACGTGGGAGTCCAGCGACAGAGCCATTATGCTAACTGCTGGTCCCCCTAGTTCTTTTTAACTTTTTGAATAAAATATAAAATCTTTTCTGATTGAAATCTATTCTGATAAAGTTTGGGGTAAAATAAGTAAATGTAATCTTTGATACTATCTTAAGAGCCTGGTAGCTCAGCTTATTAAAACCCCAGAACTGGGAACCAGCAGTTAGCGTAATGGCTACGTCGCCGGACTCCCCACGTAGTCGACCGCCGGTTGCCTCCCGGACCACTCATGCCTGGCGCGTGTGCGTGTGTGCCCAAGATCCCGAGAGGAGAATGGAGGAAAAGGGATTGCAGCATAGCCATCCCCCCCTGGAGAGTAATTTCTCACTTTCTATCTCTCTGTCTCTCTCTGTCTGGCGAGCGCACAGTTACCCACGTAGTCAACCGCAGTTTGAGTCCTGGACCCACTGGCTTAAAACTCACGCTGGGTGCGTGTGAGTGCGTGCCCAAGATCCCAGGAGGAGAAGGGAGGAGGAGGGATTGAGGCATGGCCATCCCCCTGGAGGGTGATTTCTCACTTTCTGTTTCTGTCTCTCCAGCAAGTGCACAAAACCTATAGCAAAAATCTCTCAAAAACAAAATAATACAAAACAAAAACCAGACTTTTCACATCAGAGCCACACCTGCCATACCTTCAAGGGTCAGAGGCAGAGGGGCCTCAGGCCAGCCCTGAGGGTGGCGCCACACCCTCTGAGGGAGCCAGGCAGCCCTGCCCCGTCTGTCTCACCCGTGGGTACAGAGGTTATTGTCAGTTGTGGGTCCTGAGGGTCCCAGAGTCTTCCCCTCCCACGCCGGCCCCAAGTCCAGCACCGCAGTATGATAAAGGCCCTTTCCACTGCCAGGGGCTGAGGACACTCACCCCGCAGGGCTCTGCAAGCTCGTGCCAGGCTCCCGGGCTCCCTCGGCCAGACTGCCCTTGAACCAAGTTCTGACCTTAAATCCAGGCCTTCGGGTTACGTGGCCAGAGGGTGCTTTAGTGAAACGGAGGTTGGACGTTTATGGCCACGGAGTGACCAGAGAAACGGCGGACCCCGTAGGGAGCTGGTCTCACCCTGGTTGGTGGCAGAAGGGCAGGCTGGTGAGGCAGGGAGGGGAGACGAGGGTGACGGCGGCCTGGCGGTGACTGATACCTGGCCCTCGCTGTGCAGGGAGGTGGAGAACATTCCCACATCCGACTGCACTGAAAATCACGGCAGGCCGGCTGAGAAGCGAGACGGGCCTCAGTGCAGGCTGGTGGGGGTGCTGGCCGTGCCCTAGTCCCTGACCCGGCCAGCGGCTTACTTTCTTGCTTTCTCTCACTCCTCCTCTCTGTGGGGAGCGTGTGTGCGCTGTAGCAGCTTTTAAAAATATAATAAAAAATAAAATTATTAAAGAAGATGAAAGCCAACCCAATTTTTGTATTTTTAGATTTGTGCCACAGGGCATGTGAGCTCACTGGAGAGAGAAAGAGTGAAAGGGAAGAGAAATCACCACCTGGGGGGATGGCCATGCTGCAATCCCGTCTCTATTTTTCTAGACAATCCGATTAAAAAAAAAAAAAGGACAAAAGACTTAAACAAACATCGCACAGAGAGGCCGTCAGAGTCAGATGGCAAACGCCATGCAGGGAGGTGCTCAGCTCTGTTAGTCATCGGGGACACGGGCCACAAGCATGACGGAGCCCTACGCCACCACCCGCCAGAGCGACCATGGGCAGAGGTGGAAAATACCAGGTGGGGGCAGGCCTCGGAGCTCGAGGGTCGGCGCTCACGCTGCGGCCCAGCAGCGCCACTGCCGGGGGACGCCCAGCACTGAACGCACACCGTCCCAGCCGCGGGGTTAGGAGGAGCCACGCTGGCAACAGCAGACAGGACAGTGAGACCGTGGTCTGTCCCCGCACACAGCAGTGGGGACAGACGGGCTGCAGTCGTGCAGTGAGGAGGGCGACTCCCTAAGACAACCGCAAGCAGCAGAGGCCAGGTTCAAAGAGAACGTGGATGTGCAATTCAGAGGGCAAAACTAACCTTGGACATTAGCTAAGAGCGGCGGCCCTCGGGGGACTGGAAACGCTTCATTTATTGGTGTGGGAGCTGGCTACCTGGGCGGATTTACTTTCGAACATTTATTGACTTGTATATTATGGCTGTATACTTCAATTAAAAGGTAATATTAGAACAAACAGGTGATTTTTCACTTTTTCCTTCTCTGTCTCTGGCAAAGCACCAAAGCTTTGCCTTATGGCAAAAATCTTAAAAAAAAAAAAAAGTAATATTAAAACAAATAGAGGTCAGGGCAGCAGGTGTCCCGGTAGTTAAGGGGCTGGACTCCCACATGGCTGACAGTGGTTCGAGTACCGGACCTGGTGGCTTGAAAATCATGCTGGGCACGTGCGTGTGCCTGCCCAATATCCCAAGGGAACGGAGGAGAAGGGACTGTGGCATGGTCAACCCCGTGGGGGGTGATTTCTCACTTTCCCTCTGTCTCTCCAACAAGTGCAAGTGCCCTATGGCAAACACCTACAAGAATAAAACACTAAGAGTGGTCTCCGGGGCTCCTGCCCTTGCTAAGCCCCTATCTGTCTCAGTCCCTGTGGGATTCCCCGCAGAGACCACAGTTACCACGACACTCAGCCACCCCAGGGAATCTCCTCCAAACGTTCCAGTAAGAAGTCTCCTCATCATCTCCCCTGGTGTTTGGACAGGACCAGAAACTTTGGAGACCCAGAGACCCCTGGCTTTGGGAAGAGCCGTACCCCCCCATGTCCCCCCGCAACACACACACGTGGCTGGCTGAACTCGGACCCTGCATGGCCCAGGAAGGGGGCTCACTGCCTGCCGGGGCAGCTCCTACTCTCAAAAGCTGTTCCTCGCTCTGCTTCAAGTGACCCACTGCTAACTTACTGGCTCAGCTCTGTCTTCTAAACCTCCTTAGTACTTACCTAGTCCTTGAGAACAAAACAGGAAAAGGAAACACATTTACTTTCTGACCTGGCGTGTTTAAATATTAGTCTGTTTGCCTTTCAAAAACCAAAGCCACTTCAAACGCGACCATTAAAAGCACACATGGTAACCAAACTGAAGCCTCGGTTATGAGGTGAAGTTATTTTTACGGACGAATTCCCCCTAATACATTAGACAGCATCAGACGCAGCCAGCTCTACAAATTCTACTGAGGGGACATTCGGGCAAAGGTCCTGGAGGGATGAAACCATCAGAGGAGGATCTCTGTTTTTGCTATAAGGCACATGCACTTGCCAGAGACAGACAGATGAGGGGGTGCACTGGCCACGTCACGGTCCCTTCTGCTTCGTTCTCGGAGGATTTTGGACACACACACGTGCCTGGCAAGTTTTCCAGGCCACTGGGTCTGGGACTCAACCACACAGTTGCCCATATAAGATCCAGTCACCTTAACCACCTTGTAGTCCAGCCCTAGATAAGGGTATTGACAGCGAGATCTGGCTGTGGCCATCTGATAGGACCCATGGGGAAGAACTTGACGCCGTGCACACGTGGGTGGGCCATGACACGAGATGCACTGCACCTCCCAGGGAGTGGTGACCTTGGTCTTCCGAAACTCGTCCTCCACCTCTCCCCTCCAATGGAAGCTGAAGCCAAGAAAGCTGAACCTTCAGAGCAGCCTGAGGTTTGCCGGAAAGACAGGCAACAGAGAAGCAATGTAAGCCAAGCATGAGGAAGGGGCCAGAGATCCCGAACGTGCGGCGGTCCACAGAACCACACGCCACGCCACCGTGGAGAGCAGAGGGAGGTCTTACCACGGAGGGAACGTGGGTGCGCACTGAACACTCACAGGAGCTACTGAGTGCAGATTTTATTCAGTTAAAAAGAGCGGGATTGGGGCCAGCAGGTGGCACGGTGGTTAAGGGCGCTGGACTCCCACATGGCTGACGTGGTTCAAGTCCCAGACCTAGCAGCTTGCTTTCTCACTTTCCTCTTTTCTTCTCTCTCTCTCTTGCTCTCTCCCTCTCTGGCCAAACTGGAAAATAAAGTTAAATAATTATTTAAAAGAAAAGAAAAAAGGAGCGAGACTGGGCTAGCAAGTAGCCTAGTGTTCCAGGTACTGGGTACCATATGGCCAACTGTGCAGGTTCAACACTGGCTGGGAAATCTCACCAGGGAGGCGTCCCCACGTGTGCCCCAAATCCCGAGAATGGAGAAGGGGCTGCAGCACAGCCAACCCCTCTAGGGAGGGACTTCTCACTTTCCTTCTATCTGTCTCTAGTGAGCACACACACCCTGATGCAAAATTTTTTTAAAAAGTGCAAGACTTAAGACATCTATTATCGGAACGATAAAACTGTGATTCCAATAAACCAATCACAAAGGGATACTTTTTTTTTGGAGAGGCTTTTGCCTTAGGGCGCGTGCGCTTGCTAGACAGAGACAGACAGAGAGACAGAAAGCGAGAAATCACCCCTCAGGGGGGATGGCCATGCCGCAATCCCTTCTCCTGCATTCTCCTCTCGGGATCTTGGGCACGCACGCACGCACACGCGTCCGGCATGAGTTTAAGCCACCGGGTCCGGGACGCGAACTCCAGTTGACTACATGGGAGTCCAGCAACATAGCCATTACACTAACTGCTGGTCCCACAAGGGACACTTTTTGACAGGACAGTGGGGAGATGCGTCTGAGGCCTGGTATGACGTATGTGAAAAGAAGGAACTGAGCTTCCTTCGCAGCCTGAAAGGTAACGTCCACTGTTTTCAGAGCCAGACTTGCGCAACTCAGATCACATGACACCTGGGACACACCTTACCAGTTACAGATGTTTATCAAGTGTCATCGTGTTTGCAACTTCCTCTCAAACGCATCCATAAAATACAGAGAGACAGAAGCGTACATGGCACACGCAGTGAAGGTCTGGTTAATTCAGAAGAAAATGGGTCTTGCTGTACTAGTCTTTATGCTTTTCTGTAGATTTGAACTTCTTCCCTCATAAAGAGTTGAGAAAAAGACTTCAACAAAGAAAAGGAAGAAGGGGAGGCAGGGAGAGAGGACAGGAGGGACGGGAGGGAGGTGGCAGGTAGGAGGGGTGCGGCAGGTGGGTGGGAGGGGGGCCTCAGCAGCATCAAGCGAGGTGAGCTTTGGACAGGGCTGGAGCCTGGCGTGCGCGCGGTCCACTGCAGCGCTCTGGTTCTGAGCAGGCCTGGCCTGGCTCCGTGCCCGCTGATCCCTGCGCTCATGAGCATGACACCTGCTGGCCCCGGCGAGCACCCCGCTGCGTCCCACGGCCGCCGGAGAAGCGCCAGCTCCTGCTCTTCTGCATGTGCGAGACAGCTCTGGGCGCAGTGGCACTCCTGCCTCACGCAGACAAGTCAAGAAGCCCAGAGCCGGGCACACCAGCTGCATTCCCGAGCCCGCCTAAGCCCCACACCGTGTGGTCAGAGTGCCCCGAAACGTCACCCCGTCCTCACTAACGTGGCGGTTTCTGGCTTGAGCACCCAACCCAGCACGTTGCTGCCTCCGCTCGGCTCTGGCCTCGGTCCAGCATCACCCAGCGCTCACCTGCCTGTGGAACAAGCCAGCTCTGCCGTCAGGACACCTCTCCTGCAGCCCCTGTCCTCGCCCTAAGGCCACGTCTGCCTTCCTGAAGCTTACAGCTCCCCAGGGACTACGGCTGCTTCCTACCCGAAAACCACTCCCCACCCAAATTCCTCAGTCGGCCATTCTGGCTCCATTCTTCCTGGCTTTGACCCCTTAGGAAAATGATCTCCGAGCCTCACTCTTCTCCCCTGTAAATGGGACCAGTAATAGCATCTACTCCAACTGAGACAACGTCCAGAAACCTCACTTAGGTTAAGGGTGAGCGCGGCGCCCGGCACAGAGCAGGGGCCGAAGAGTTCTGCGCCACGTTCTGGCCTCCCCTACTCCAGCCTCCCAGCCAGCCATCCGCCCACAGAGCCAGCCTGCCGGCCCTCATCTCCCTGGCGGGCAGGCTGGTTGGAGTCTGCACCCCAGCTGGCCCTGGCAGCCTCCCCATCCCACCCTGCCCCGACTTGCCCCCTGGGAGTGCAGGTATTCCACGGTCTTGCTGATGGTGTGCAGCACGAAGCTGGCCTCCCGCTCCGAGAAGAACTTCTGCCGTAGGATCTTGTCCAGCAGCTCCCCGCCCCGCATCAGCTCCGTCACCAGGTACACGTGTTTGCCGTCATCGTACACCTGCCAGAGCCCCATCGGGCCTCGGTCACCAGCTCCCGGCCCAGGAAGAACACCCTGAGCCTCAGCCACGTGCTCTGCTCCCGGCAGGGCCTTTACCTAACTGGGCCTCTGTCCCCTTGGACAGGGGGAGGCAGGTCCTGGTCCGCTGGTGAATGGGAAAGCTCTGAGAACGTCCAGACCTCAGAGACCAAGGGCCCCGCCCACCATGAGCACGGGGAGGAGGGTGAGACGTGAGGAGCGCAGAGCGCCAGCCCCCAGCCCAGGCCCGGGCCCCCGCTCACATCTTTCAGAGTGATGACGTTGGGGTGCTGCCCGTACCGCAGGAGAATCTCGATCTCCTCCGAGGGGTCCCGCTTGCTCTTGTCGATGACCTGAAGAAAGGGGGTGCGCGTGGCAGTGTCGGGGGACAGACTCCAGGGCCCCTCCTGCCAGAGCCTGCACTGCACCTCCCACCACTCAGAGCCCCTGGCACCAACTCTCCCCCTGGAGGGGCCGGGCCATGGCTCCCGCGGCCTCACCCGCAACCCGCGGCACTGCCAGACACGGCCGGGAGGCCCACCTTGACAGCGTACTCCGTGTTGGTGGCCTTGTGGACACAGCGCTTGCACACCGAGTAGGAGCCCACGCCGATGGTCTCCTTTACCACGTAGCCATCGCTGAACACCACGTTCTTCCCATGGAGTTGCTGGAGCAGACCAAGAGGGCGGCTGATTCTGGCTCCAGAGAGCCAGGAGGCCTGGCCGGGCCGTGCGACCAGGCGAGAACCTGCCTCTCTGGGCTTCGGTTCGCTTTCCTGTACAAGGGGCACGCTCACTTGCTCCCGGGCTGCAGTCTGTGGCCACGGGGTGGTGGAGGGGATGGGCAGAACCGTGACTCATGCACTGAGGCTGGTGGCTCTGAGAAGTCTGGGCTGGCCCAGAGCAGGAGGCAGGAGCGCCCCCGCTGGGTCCCAGCTCGGCCACCACTGGCTCTGGGCCAGCGGCCTCCCCTTCCTGGGACACCCCCACTAGGGGCTGCGAGGTTCTGGGACGTGAACAGCAGCACATGCTCAGGCCGCTGCGGGTGTGCCTGCACCAGTCCCAGTGCTGGCAGGTGACACGGCCGTGGACAGCCTGCCTGTGCCTGTGGTCTGACTGGACAGTTCGGATAAGTGCCACAGTCACCTCCACCTCACACACGCCGACGCTGTCATCCTCGTGACACTGTGTGAGGTAGGTTCTACCACCACCCCCGCTCACAGCTGAGGACGCAGGCTCCAGGAGGGCGGCCTCCTCTGCAGGACCTGACCTGGCAGGCTCTGGCTCTGGCTCCGTGTCCCTGCCTCT
>NW_006160148.1:2902810-2920487 GCF_000334495.1 Tupaia belangeri chinensis | reverse complement strand
AGGGGTGTACTCAGGGGGAGCATGGGGGTGTACAAGGTAGGACAAGCATAAGGAGACTCCCTGTGCAGCTCTTCGGCCCTGCAGCTCCAGGGTGACCCTGAGCAGCAGCCGCAGCGCCCCTCACCTGTACCACTGAGTTCAGGGGTGCCTGTGTGGACCGAGACTTGCCATCATCCTCCATCAGGCCAGTAGCCACGAAGCTGAAGCCACGGAACAGCTGGTGGGCACCCGCGCTGGGGGGGATGCCTGGGGAGTCTGTAAGGTAGAGGGGGACATGAGCCTGGGGAGGCAGGGTCCTCGAGGTGGCCTGGCCTGGCGGGGGCTTGCACAGGGCCCCCCTTCCCAGGTCATGCTCACTCACCCGCTCACATGTGAAAGCCTGGCCGGCCTGTGTGCGAGGAGCAGGGCAGACTCCCACACGTGCCCCCGGCCAGCCCGGGACCATCCTCCCCTTCCTGGACGCCTCCTCTTGGCCTCCCCACATAGGTCTGCTCTTCAGACGTCCCGGCAACAAGCCTGCCACCTCGCCTGTGCCCCGTGGATGCCCAGCTCTTCAGCTGGCCCGAGGACCCCACGGTGGCACCACGCTGGGCTTCCCACAGCCCTGAAGAGGCCTCCAAGCCACCTTGGACAAGCGGTTCCTCGTCCGCCCTCCAGGGTTCAGCCCACATGCCTCTCCTCTGGGAAGCCCAGCCAGGTGCTGTAGTCAGGCCCTTGTCCCTGTGAAGCTGTACTTGTCACACCTGTCAGCAATCCTTGTCACGTGCTGACGTGTCTTCTCTCAATGGTGAGAGTTGTACGAGGGCAGGGCCTGGGTCTGTCCCGTTCACTATCAATCCCCGAGGCCGGGCCCCCAAACCCTGGACGTGGTACGGTACCAGTCCATGGCTCACTAGAATCCAGGCTGCAGAGCAGGTGAGTGGCGGGCGGGCGGGCGAAGCCTCACCTGCTTCACCTCCCCATCGCTCCGTTACTGCCTGGCTCCGCCTCCTGTCGCATCAGTGGCGGCATTAGATTCTCACAGCAGGGGCCGGAGGGTGACATAGTGGTTAGGCTGCTGAACTCCCATGTGGGCAACTGTGGTTCAAATCCCGGACCCATCAGGTCAAGTGCGTGTGCATGCATGCCCAAAATCCCAAGAGGGGAATGGATTGTGGCATGGCTGTCCCCTACAGGGGGTGATTTTTCACTTTCTCTCTCCTTGTCTCTCTGGTGAGCACATGTGTCCTATAGCAAAAATCTCTTAAAAAAAAAACAAAACAAACAACAGATTCTCACAGGAGAACCCTGTTCGTACTGCACACGCGTGACCTGGCTGCACGTTCCTGCCTGATCTGAGGTGGAACTGAGGCGGTGATACCAGCACCGGGAGCGGCTGCGAATACGGCACTGTGGTGAGTTGTAGAATTATTCTATATTACAGCATAATAATTTTTTTTTTAATGAATCATCCCCAAACCATCCCCCACTCTGGTATGTGGAAAACTCTCCCACATTGGTCCCCGGTCCCAACCACAAAGGTCGGGGACTGCTGCCCTACGGCGAGCGCGCAGCAGGGATCCGGGACGCCTCTGTCAGGTAAAGGAATAAAGATGAGGCAGTCTGGAGAAGTGCTGAGTTTCCTGCCGTCAGGGGTATGTGAGCTGCAGCGAGAAAGCACCTCCTTTGCTAAAACCTGCCCTTCAACGAGACCTCCCAAAATGAACACCCCACCGCCCACCCACTGCCAACGCCGGGCCAGAACACCGGGAGTCACCGGGCTCCGTTCCAGAAGCCCCCTCACTGTTTCTTGTACCAGCTGGGGGAATGAGTATGTCTGTGGCCTTGCCCAAGTTCTAGATGGCACACTTGAACCGGCAGCTAAACAGCCAAAGGCAGCTCCCACGCCTGCCCTGACCTGTGGCGCTGTCCCCTCGGCTCTGCCAGCTGCCTCCACCACGCAGTTTTGCTGGGTCAGATTCTTTACCCCTGACGTGAGTGCAAACCCAGTGTCTGGTCTTCCCAGTGGGCTGGGAGACACCCGGGGCAGGGGTCTTGGGTTTTCTCTTATGGCCTTAACCACCCACACACCCCACGCCCTCACTCAGACACAAAGAGGCCACAGAGTCCCCGAGTGCTGTAGGGACAAAGTCAGAGTTCCACAGCCAGGCGCTCCCCCGCCTGTCCACCCCCACACCTGGGCTGCCAAAGTCCCTGACCACCCCCGGATCCCAAGTGCCCCCGACTGCCAGCTTCCCTCCGACGTCTGGGGTGGACGGCCAGGTAAGAGACATACCCTTGGGCGTGCGGGACGTGAACTCGGTATCAAAGTAGAAGGTGTCATCGGGCTGGGCCACGGCTGGCTTGAAGGGAGGCTTGATCTCACGACGGAACAGTTTCTGCAAGGCGGGAGAGGCGCTCGGTCACCGCAGCACCCCACAGCCTGCCAGGAGCCCCGTAAGCGGTAGGTACCGGGCCAGGGCCAAGGCTGGCCCAGCAGACAGTGGCATAACTGCTGGCCCAGAAAGCTGGCCCCAGCCTCCCGCGGCTGCTGCATCTGAGGGCCTAGTCAGAGACTCCCCACCCTGGGAGCTGCAGGACACACTCACGTTCCAGTCGATGGTGGAGTAGAAGACGTGCCGCTTGATTTCCTCTGCCCCGTCAGGGCCGGAGCCTGCAAGAGCCCAGTGAAGGCTTGCTCCTGGATGGTGCCTGCTGAGCGGCCCCCCACATGCTGGGACAGCTGCTGCAGCAGTGGGACAGGGCTCATCCTGCCCCAGATCCCCTAGGCACCACCTAAGGCTGTCACCCGCTTAGCACCTTCCGGGGACCGGGCTCCGATGACTAATGAAGAAGGAAGTCCCAGGGAGGTTTAGTAGCTTATCCAAGGCTACGATCAGGACAGAGGCTGGAGGGGGTCCCGCTCCTTTCCATAGGCCTCGTCCTAGGGCCCTTTCAACCTGAGACCGGCTCTCACTCCATCTGACCTCGGGGACCTGGGCTGGGTCTTACAGAATTCCTCGTGCCCCGGTGAGCCTGAAGTCAGGCATGAATCACACCGACACCCCTAGGGCGGGCATGCCCGCATGACCTCCTTTCATCAAGATGCTCTGCCAGCTAGCGGGGTCATGGTCTCCCACTGAGACGAGGAAGCAGGGGTCAGAGGGGCCAAGCCGCTGTCCTTGCAAAGGGCACTCCTTCGTCCTGAGTGCCAGGCAGCGGGGAGCTGACCCGGAGCCGCGCCTGGGACCGGAGCCCTCTGACTACGAGCTCAGGCTCGGTCTCCTGTGCCAGCAGCCTTGGCGGAGAAGCTGTGTAGGGGTCTCTGTCCTTGTCCCCAGAGGGAGTGGGGATGACTCAGTTCCTGCCTTCCCCCTACACAGGTCACCCCCGCCACCACGCGTGAGCCAGAAAGCAGGGTGGCCAGCGGCATTGTCTACCGAACAGAGGACAACGGCCCCTTTCAGGCCCAGATGTGGCCCTGTGGCCAGAGCTGCAGCTGTGCCCGCTCCCCACCACGAGTCCCGCCCGCCGGGCTGCTTACCGAGCCGGTTGGCAGGGTTCCGCTTGAACAGGGCCCGCAGGAGGCTCTGGGCTTCCGTGCTCAGAAACTGTGGCATGCCGAGCTTCGCCCTGAAACAGCCCCGGGTCTGGTCAGGGCTGAGCCGCCCGAGGCCCTGTGTCTTCTCCCCTCCCCGTCCAGGTCTAGTCCCAACTCGGCGCAGCCCAGCACCCACTCACCCCCTTCCCAGACCTCAGGGACCCCTGCGCGGGCCCCAGTGGACAGCAAGGAGGCTCTAGAAAGCTTGGTTAGCCAAGAGCCGTGTGTCGTTAATGAAGGATCCGAGGCAGGGGCGGGATGCCGTGTTCCCCTAAACGGGGCTAGGGGGTGGGGAAGACCCTGAGGTGTGGGGGCAGGGCTGGTGCTTACTTCAGAATCAGGGTCATGGTCTCCTTCCGGTCCTTCCCTTGGAAGGGCAGGGAGCCCGTCAGCATCTCGAACTGCAGAGGACAGGTTCTGTTCAGCCCTCCTTCCTGCCCCCAGCCCCCCGCCTCCTCCCACGCGGGACTGCTCCAGTCCCAAGGCTCCCGCTGGCCTACCGGACATCCAAGTCTATCTGGAGTAAGAACTGTGTGTCCCTGTCCCCCCACCAACCCAGATCTCCAGGAGCTGCACTGAGGGGTCAAAGGCCAGGGGAAGCCCTGGCTGGGGCAGCAGAGCCCGGCTGCGGCCAGGCCTGGATCCTCCCACGGCAGGCAGATGCACGCAGTGGTCGGACTGGCTGAGCGAGGAGGGAGGGTCAGCCCTGGAGGCAACCGACCCCCTCACTGTACAGACTGGAAACTGGGGCCAGAGGCTTGGCCCTGGCCACGCACTCACCATCAGCACCCCGTAGGACCACCAGTCCGCGCTGTGCGTGTGTCCCTGGCGGTTGACGACCTCGGGGGCCATGTACTCCACCGTCCCACAGAAGGAGTAGGCCTTCTTCTCGTGGTCGATGGCCTCCTTGCTCAGGCCAAAGTCTGTGGGGAGGAGGGCGGGGACACCCTCAGGGCCCTGCCTTCCTCGCCACCACCGTGCACACCCAGTGCCCTGCTCGGAGGTCTGAGGATATCACCATGATGGCCGGAAGGGAGCTAAGGCCCAGAGAGGGCAGGCGACTTACCTAAGGTGACACAGGAGGGACAAGTCTCGGAGGTGGGTTTCAACAACCACAACCAAAGCCCACCCCCCGGGCTCGCCAAGGCCTCTCTGGAGCCTGGTCTGCCCTCCCCTGGGCCCTGCACTCACCGGTGAGCTTGATGTGGCCCTCCTCGTCTAGGAGGATGCTGCGAGGGAGAAGCAGAGAGAGGCCCCTTGGCACCAGGGCCACAGTGGGCTCGGCTGGCACCCGGGGTTGTGGGCGTCTACACAGCCCTGCCCCCGGACAGGTGGGTGGAGCAGGTGGTGCCAGAGGGTGTGGCCTATTCCTAACGACCATGTGAGGGGACACCATCACAGTCCCATTTCCCAACGGGAAGATGCAACCTTGGGAATCAAGTGCCCATAGTCTTTGAGCTGGTGGTGGAGAGGCTGTGACCTCGGGTCTGTGCACCCTAAAGACAGACTTCACTCCACTTCCCACCCGTCCCAGCTTCCAAGGTAGCATCTGAGGACATCTAGATTAGAGGAGAATTCTAGAAGGAGCAGGCCACAGCAAGGGATGCCCTTCACTGGGGGTATCTCACATCACAATGGACAAACGCAAATATGGGGCCCCAGGCCTGCACGTGGTGCCTGGGCCTGGGCAACGGGTGAGCCGGGAGCTCACCATCACCCACCCCTCAGCAGGGGGCACCTTCCTGGGGACAGCCACACCCACATTCCCCTGGAACGCCCCCCTCACGGGGCTGCAGAGGCGCGTGGGGCTGGGGGCTTTACTCACTTCTCGGGCTTGAGGTCTCGGTAGATGATGCCCAAGCTATGCAGGTGGTCCAGGCCCAGCGCCAGCTCGGCCAGGTAGAACTTCACGTCCTCCTCCGTGAACATAACCTACGACGGTGGGGGGACCTTCAGCGGAGAACCTCCTAGGAGCGGGGCCACTAGGCACTGCAGCACCCTGGTCCAGGGTCCACCCCGGAGGGCCTGGGAGACCTTCCTACCACCAAGGGTTTTGCAGGATGAACTGACTAATCCACCAGCCACTCATGGCAGGTGCTTAGAAACAGCCAAAGGCTGGGAACAGCCCACAAGCCCAAGGAGGCGAAGGTTGGAATGACCCATCTCTCTCCAACACGGGGGGTGCCATGCACCCACAGACTGGAGCAAGAATTTCTCTGTGTTCTGGCCTGGAACCATCTCCAAACTAACTGCCTTGAAGAAAACAAGGTACAGGACAGAATGAGACTCTTCCCTTAAAAAAGGAAGGCTAGGGACCAGCAGTTGGCATAATGGCTATGTCGCCGGACTCCCATGGAGTCGACCGCGGTTCAAGTCCCGGACCTGGTGGCTTAAACTCATGCCAGGCACGTGTGCATACGTGCCCAAGATCCTGGGAGGAGAAGGGAAGAGAATGGAGGAGAAGGGGTTGCAGTGTGGCCATCCCCCTGGGGGGTGATTTCTCGCTTTCTGTCTCTCTGTCTCTCTCTGTCTTTCTGGCGAGCGCACATGCCCTATAGCAAAAACCTCTCAAAAAAAATTAAAAAAAAGGAAGGCTAGGTTGAGCCAGAAGGTGACGTGGAGGTTAAAGTGTTAGACTCCCACATGACTGAGGGTGGTTCGAGTCCTAGACCTGGTGGCTAGCTTTCTTACTTTCCTTTTCTTTCTGTCTCCCTGGTGAGCTCACATGCCCTATAGCAAATTAATAATAAATAATTCTTTGAGCAAAAAAAGAAACACAGGAACGATAAACAAGGAATCAATAAAAACATTTAGTGGTCGGCCATGTAGGAGCTCGGGTGAGAAGATTTCTCAAATGTGTTTGGGATCACGTAAGTGTTACTTATTCAAACATCACAACAACATTGTAAAAATAAGGTTTGGGGCCAGCAGACGACGTCATGTTACATCACGGGACTGGGGTCCAAGCAGACGCAGCTGCTTGAAACTCACACCGGGCGACTGTGCGTGCCTGCCCGAAATCCCAAGAGGGGAATGGAGGAGAAGGGACGGCAGTGCGATCATCCCCTCTTGGGGGGTGATTTCTTCCTTTCTGTCTCTCTGATGAGCGCACGAGCCCTACAGCAAAATCTCCAAATAAATGAATGAATGTTTGGTTTTCTTTAAAGTCTACATTGTATTAATGGTCCCGTTTTTAAATGTGGCTGGAATCCTACTAAATCAGTTCAGAATCCGTGGGGTGACCACGGAGGACAAGGACGCTAATGCCTCTAGCTTTTTGGGTGGATCTGGGTTTCTCTCCCATCCTGAGAGCCTGCCCGGGTGGCCCTGGCATGTCAGGGTGAGGTGGCGAGGGGCACCTCCAGCCGGGACAGCATCAGCTCCAGGCTGGATCTTCCTCACAACCTGGGGGGAGCTCTGAGAGGCCTTGCCAGGGTGTGGCCTCCACCCCAGGGCAAGTCAGTTTCCTGGGTTGGGGCTGCTAGGAGGCCCCTAGTGGCTCTGGCTCCAGCCATGCTGGCTCTTCACTGGCCCTCAGAGGGGAGGCCCACTGTTCCCCAGCTCCGTCCCGGGGCCCACTGGCTCACCTCTTTGGAGAGCCGCGTGAAGAGGTCCCCGCCACGCAGGAAGTCCAGGATGAGATAGAGCTTGCCTTCGGTCTGGAAGGCTGGAGAGAGGCAACAGCAGGATCAGCTGCATGTCGCCATCTGCCCTCTGGCCCCGGCTGCCCTGCCTGCCAGGCGGGCGGCCAGGACATTGGCTGGAGGTGGGAGCTGGGGCAGGGTCTGTGGCCTCACCGTAGTGCAGCTTCACCACAAACGGGTGGTTTACGTCGGCTAGGATGTCTCTCTCCATCTTGGTCCGAACTCGGTCACGCACTGGCAAAGAAGGAAGGCAGGCACCAGGAGTCTAGATGCCCAGCCCCACCACGCCCAGCCCCACCGAGGGTCCTTTTCCGCTGCTTCCTTGAGCCCAAGCTCCAAGGCTCCTGCAGCAGCTCTTTGCCCACCCTCCACCCAGCCATGCCCTGGGCTGGGGCCGTGGCACCCTGCTCGCCTCTACGCCTGTCTCCCACCACGCCCTGTGAGGAGCCTTCAATGAAGCCAGTCCGAGCAGCCTGCTCCCTGTGCCCCACTTTCCGAGAGCCCAGCCTTGGCCTCTGCACCGCCCCCATCCTAGCAGTCCCTCTCCCCTCGCATAAAACCCCCCAAGTCCCTAGTCCGATTAGCTGGAAAGACGCATCTCCTAGGCCTAGTCTCTGCATCATGAGTCTCGGTGGGCATTCCCCACACTTTCTTCGTGGAAAAAAAAGAATGCGAGTTGCAGGGAATTCTGATCACCAACAGGCTCTTTCTTGACCCAAGTCAGGCCTCACCTCCTCCAGGAAGCATTCTTTGAACTCCCAAGCTGGGTTAGGGCTTTCTGGGTTCCTACAGAGCTTACGCATCCCCTTCAGGGCACTTTTGGTTTTTTTTGGAGAGGTTTTTCGCTATAGGGCATGCGCTCGCCAGACAGACAGAGAGAGACATGGAGACAGAAAGCGAGAAATCACCCCCCAGGGGGGATGGCCACGCCACAATCCCTTCTCCTCCATTCTCCTCTCGGGATCTTGGGCACGCACGCACACGCACCCAGCGTGAGTTCTAAGCCACCGGGTCCGGGATGCGAACCGCGGTCGACTACGTGGGAGGCTAGCGACATAGCCATTACGCTAACTGCTGGTTCCCATCCCTTCAGAGCACTTTTAATCTTCTATTTTTATTTTTTTTAAACCCTGTTTTATTATTTTTTAAAATTTGACCAGAGAGAGGGAATGTGAGAAAGTGAGCCATCAGGTGCAGGACTCAAGCCACAGCTGGCCACATGGGACACTAGCGCCTTAACCACCACTGCCTCCTGGCTATCTATTTAATGCTTATTTTTATTATTTACTTTTTTAAACTTAAAAATTAATTTATTTAATTCCATTTGTTATTATTTTTTAATTTGACCAGAGAGAGGGAAAAAGGGAAAGTGAGAAAGTGACCCACTAGGTCCAGGATTCAAACCTCAGTCAGCCATGTGGGGATCCAGTGCCCTTAACCACTACACCACCTGCCAGCCCCTTAAACTTGTTTGTTTTTAAAGAATTATTTTATTTAACTATTATTAATCCATTTATTTATTTATTTTAATTTGACCAAAGAGTGGGGGAGAGAGAGAGAAAAGAGAAAGAGAGAAAGTGAGCCGCCAGGTCCGGGACTCGAACCATGGTCGGCCATGTGAGAGTCCAGCACCTTAACCACCACGCCACTTGCCAGCCCCTAAACTTGTGTTTTAATTGCCAGAGAGCACATACACTTGCCAGAGAGCAACAGAGGCAGAGAGAGAAAGCAAGCAACCCCTAGAGGCGTGGTCCTGCCACAATCTCTGATCCCCTGTCTCCACCCTGTCAGGATTTGGAGCACACACGTGCATCTGGCATGTTTTCAGGCCACCAGGCCTGGGACTCTCACTGCAGTCAGCCATGTGGGACCCAGCTGCCACATCAGACTACACGGCCGGTCCTCTGCTTAGGTCGTGTTCCCTCGCTAGGCACACAGGGCCCTGCTGGGAGCCGTCCCCTTAGCCCACCTCCCAGAAGCCCTCACACCGTCCAGCCTCCTCCACACTCGTGCTCCGGCAAAGCTCCTTCCCGGGTGGCCCTTGCTCCACCATTTTTGGTCCAGAGAACTAACTCATCCTTCAAGGCAGCTCACATGGCTACTCCGTAGGCGGCCCTGATCACTGAGCCCCGCGCCCCCTGCTCCGCGTGAGGCTGCCCTTAGCCTTCAGGGCCCCCAATCCCTCAGACCCCCATGCGCAGTGGCCGCAGCTGCCATGCCGCACAGCCGGGCCTGGTTCAGCCTCTCCGGCCCAGCAGTCTCTGCCCTCTCCTCTGAGGGCTGACGCCTACTCCATCAAGCTGGCCTCGGGGGCACCAGAGCTCCCATCACCCCCAGTCCCTCAGGGCCACGTGACCCTCTGACTCCCCTGCCTCATCTCCAGCCTGGGCTCGGCTCTGACTCCCCCCAGTTGGTGGCTGGACTGGTGTCTGGGACAGTCAGAGAATCAAACCCAAAGCCCACTCCCAACCATCCTCACGCCCTTGTAAGCCCCCAAATTCCAGACCTGAGCTTGAGGCTCCCTTCTGAGCCTCTCTGCCACCGAACTCCACAGCCCTGCGTCGACTCCTACGCTGGCCTGGCCACCACCCTGGGCTCCTGCTCCTCTCATGGCCTTCCTTGCTCAGCTGGGGGCCTCCCTCAGACTCTTCAGGTATCATGAAGCCACGCGGTGACAGCACGTCGGCCTGAACCCTGCTACGAGGGCACCCTGCTTCCCACAAACACACTGCACCCACCCCTCTGGCTCCACACACACGTTCACCTTCAGCCAGTCACTGGCGCTCAGCTTGGCGGAACAGCTGAGAATTGAGTGGCTTCTCCACCTTTTAACCAGGGCTCCCGAAGGCAGAGCACCTCCCTGATCAGAACCAAGCCCCCCACCATCAGAGCCTGCTCCCTCCATCCTGGGCTCGGTTCAGGGAGGTGACCACTCACCTTTCAGCGTGGCCTTCTTTAGCACCTTCATGGCATATAAGTGCCCACTGTCAGGTCGGGTGACCTTCCGTACCAGGAAGACCTGAGAGGTGGGAGAGGCAGGGTGGAAGCTGGAGGGGCTAAACCTATGGGCTTCCAGTCCCAGGTTTCAGGGTGACCTCGAACCCTCGTCCTCTGGTCCTTAGGCCCCAAGGTAATCCTCAGCTCCTTACCACTGACCCACCCGGTGCTGCCCTCCCGCCATGGGGCTGTGACTCACTTTGCCAAAGGATCCCTGGCCCAGAACCTTGAGGAGCTCGAAATGGGACGGATCGGCCTTGTCAGAGCCGGCCTTGACGTGGTGCGTGATGGCGATCTCCTTGAGGACGCCCTCATCCTGACGGGGGGATGGAGCCGGTGGGTACGGCGGGCCAGGCGGGCCGGGGCAGTGTGGAGTGCAGCCCCATGCCCCATCCAGCCCCTTCCCACAGGCCTCAGGGGGAAGCCCGTGGGCCCAACACACAGCCACGCCGGCAGACCCGGGCTCTAGATTCGGCTGGGAAGGTCAAACAAGGGCCGGGCCGGGCCGGGCCCGCTCCGCTCCTGTAGCTCCAGCTGCTCTGGCCTGGCCAGAGGTGCCCAGGCACGGCCAGGCCGGCCAGGCAGTCAACCCCAGGCCCTGATGGAGGCCCAGGGACTGGGGCCTGGTCGGCCCTACGGGGCTCCCCAGCCCCTGCTGCTTTGGTTCTGCCTCAGTAGGAAGTGGGGTTTGCTCTCACGATGGGAGGCAGAGCAGGGCCTGTGTTGCTGGCCAGGAGGGGATGAGGGCACCCCTGTGGGCAGCAGGGTAGGGCTGAGCGCACGGAAACCCGAGAGCCCTGGACATCAGGGACTCGTCAGCCCAGGAAGTTGGGGTGAGGGAGGGTTAAGATAAGAGGCGCCATGGCCTGCCTTCCCAAACGTCCCTGACAAGCCCAGGAAAAGCCCCTTGCCAGGTGCCGGCTGTTCCCGGACCCCTCTGCCACCTTCCGATCTGCTGGTACTGTCCTGAAGCCCTCATGGGCCTCACTTCTCCAGGAAGCAAGTCTGGGCACAGTCCAGGTACCCAGCAGGGTCAGGCTGGCCGGGAATGCCCAAATGCTGAGCTGCCCAGGCACCTGCTCCCGGGGGTCAGGTGGGCATACTCACCAAGTCCTGCCGGGGGCCAGGGCCAGGGCCAGGCAAAGAGGGCTGGCTCACCGGGCGCCGCTGCTTCCTGGGCAGCCAGGGGAGCAGGGCCCAGAGCCGCAGACGGGGCGACTTGGGATCCTGCTCCATCCGCCCAGCAGGGCCGCGGCACCATGGCAGGAGCAGGCAGCGGCCAGGGCTGCTGCGGAGGTGGCCGGGCCCAAGGCGGATGTGCAGGGTGAGGGCGGGGGCTGGGTCTGGCCCAGGCAGCCAATCACTCAGGGCCTGTGGTTTCCCAGCTCCTGGCCTACACCCTCACCACGCTCCCTTCTCCTCTCCCCCCAGGGCCTGAGGGTTGCCCTTGGGCCCTCCCATATGGGCTTGGGGAGGAAAGCCCCGTGCCAACCCAGCTGCGAGCAGGTAAGTACCCAGCGGGCAGTTGGGCGCCTAACACGCGGGGCAGGCTGGGAGAGACAGCGACACTCACAGACAGGTGCCAAACATGGACTCAAGGGAAGGCGAGGACTAACAGGCAGGGGCGGGTAAGGGCACGGCAAAGGTGGGCCGTCTGACAGCGCGGTGGACGGAGACGGGAGCCCAAGGCAGAGACAGAAGGGGACACGCACCCAGCATGCACCCAACAGGTGAAGACAGGTCCCCCTCACCCAGTGGGAACCGAGAGGGGCCCGACCAGAGACAGGGCAGTAGGGAGCGACCACGAGTCAGTGAGGCCCGAGCAGGTGACACAGAATGGGGCAGGTGGTCGACCGCCGGGCACACCCACAAGAGGCAGGAGCGCAGGCCCCAGAAGGGGACAGGCACAGCGCAGGGTCCCGCTAGTGGACCTGGGCCCGGGAGGAGAAGGGGACGCAGCCCACCCAGGGCAGAGACAGTGGTGGCTGACCCCTCTCTGAGCTCTTCTGTTTCCTTAGGGTGTCTCTCAGATGCCAGAGTCTGAGGGGGCGCAGAGCGATGACAGTGACTGAGAGGACCACCTCCTGAGAGCCACCGGGAGACGGATCCGAATGTCCTGAAGTTGCCATTGCCGTTTCAGGGACAAGAGACTGAGGGCAGAGTCTCACCAAAGCAAACCTGAGCCAGCTGGGGCCACGTCCCCCCCGGCTCCTTGCTGCCTGGCCAAGGTGGGCAGGCCTCAGGGGCCAGGGCCCTTCTGCCCTCCCCTCAGTACTGGGGCAGTCTCGGGCTTCCCAGTCCAGGTCTGGACCTCAGAGACACAATCCTGTCTTTCAGGATCCCCCCACAGCTGGGAAAATGGGAGTAATGGCCCACAAAAGTCCCCCCAGTGCCCACGCTAGCCAGGCCGCTGCGGCAGACTCCGTGGGAGCACAGGAAGGACAGGCCTAGCTCGGGGGGCTGAGGTGGCCAGAGCCACAGTGAGCCCTGAGGGCTGAGCCTCCACCTCGGCTGCCTGCTTCTGCTGAGAACACTCCCTGGGGACAGAAGCAGCCACCCGGAAACCTCAGGGGACACAGATACCCCAAACCGGTCCTGGCCCAGAGTCAGGGTGACAGGAATGGCTAGAGGCAGGCCACCCTTCTGCTCACCTTTCTGGGACAGGGGGCAGTCTCTCTCTCCCTGGGAAAATCTGCCGGGGTCTGCATGGCGGGGCTCAAGCCAGTGGCCGGAGGGCCCGTTAGGTTACGCCTGCCTTACTTCTGCTTTTTTTAGCCTTCCTGGCCCAGAGGGCAGGGTCCCGGGTCCCCCTCCTTCTCACTTCCCCCTCCACAGGGAGGAGGGACAGCGGATGGGTCAGGCTCCCCTGCTGAGTAGACACTGCAGACCCCAAGCCCATCACCCTGGGAAGGGCTGGGGTATGACCCTCCCCGTCTCCTCTGCACCCAAGGAGGCCAGGCAGGAGACACGCTGACAAGGCTGCGGCAGGCAGGTGTCCCGGCACTTTCGAACATCCACCTGGGGACACGGGGTGAAGTCGGCCAGGCCCGGGTGCCCCTCCCCCATTGCGACCTTCCCTGGCTGGGAACGGCAGCCCACGGGGCAGGCCCCTCACTCAGATGCCCTGAACAAGGAGGCCAGAGCTGGCCCGAGCTCCCAGGGGAAGCGGGCTGCTGTGGGCCGGGGCAGGGTTGGCCGGGCCAGCCCCCTTCCACGTGACCGCTCATCACTCACAGCAGCGCACCCACAGAAACTGACACACAAACGCACTGGGCTGATGATCGGAAACCTCTCCACAGACATCCCGTGTAGAAAGGCACACCCCCGCGCGCGGACTTCCCCTCCGCCCCTCGGCAGCTAAGACGGGTGGAGGGGTGCAGGCTGCGCACGGTGCCTCCCCAGGCCGGACCCTCTCGCTGTGTCCTCGAGCAGCTTGTGGGGCCAGCTCCGGTGGCCAGCAGTCCCTCCGGCCCCTCCGATGCAGAGAAGAACCTCTGTGGTTAACGGGGCACCAGAAGGGGCAGCAGGAAGGAAACAGTCTCAGAACTGCCTTCCCCGAAGGGCGTGTGGGGCCCAAGGCCTCTGGTGGCAGGAGGGGGGACAGCCACCAGCCCACATCCCGTGGTCCCTGCCCCATTTCCCCAGACTTCCTCTTTATTTACTTCCTCCCCAGGGTAGCTGGGAGAGAAACCCTGAGGCCCCCAGGCTGATCCCCCGTCCCTATGGCCCCGCCCTCCCTGGACCTCCCTCTGCCAATCCCTGGCTCTAGGACCCCAACAGCCCCCCAAGCTGGCAGCATCGGCAGAGCCTCCAGGAGCTAACCCCGCTGTGGGGCAGAGGTCTCCAGATGTGTCACCCAGCATGCCTCTGCAAGGGTGAGGCTGGGTCTGCAGTTCCGGGCATCCTGACAGGGGTAGCCAGCCTCAGGCACTGGGTCAGGACTGGCAGGGGCTGACAGAGAACCATGGCTCCAGCTGACGGGGTGCCACTGCGCATGGCCACGGATTCCTTCAACTTTGGCTCCCGCCTGCTCTCAGCGCAGCCTGGTCGCCTCCATTCCAGAGATGAGAAAGCTACACCCTGAGAGAAAGTGACCGGCCCAAGGTCGCATGGCCAGGAAAGGGGAGAGCGAAGAGCAAGGCCTTGCTTCTAAAGCCCACAGTCTAGCATATTCCAACCACGGCCTCCGGCGGACCCTACCCACAGCTCCAGGCCAGGAAGCGCCAGGCTCAGGCAGATCCTGCTTTGTCCTCAGGCAGCTCCAAAAAAACGAGGTGGTAACTGCCCTGCCACAGCCAGCGCTTCCTGTGTGCACTGTGACTATCTGCCAGAGGGTGACATCCCAGAAGAGGGGCAGAGAGGGGCAGTCCTGCCGGTCCCGAGAAAGAACAGGTATCGGCCAGGAGAAAGCAGGAAAATAACGAGCCCCTCGGCCCCGCACTGGGTGACGACGGTGTGTGGTCGGTGTGGTCGGCGGAGCCCTGCAGCGGGAAAGAGCCCAGAGGGAGCGAGGGGCTGGAGCCGGGTGCGGTGGACAGCACTGGCAGAGTGCCCTCAGGCAGGTCTCTGCCCACTGAACTCAAGTTCCTTTCTCACTAAAATAAAGGTGAAAACTACGTACTGCAAAGGTTCTTGCAAAAGCAGAAGGGCCACAGAGACCTTATGAACAAAACTTCTCCCTGGGGCCAGCAGGTGGCGTGGCCATGCCTGGCCATGGTTCGAGCTCTGGACCTGGCGTCTTGCTTTCTCACTTTATCTTTCTGGTCAAATTAAAATAAAGTGAAATTAAAAAAAAAAAAATTCTTCCTGGTTGAGTCTGATTGGTATGGGGGCTTCCCCTGGGAAGGGCAGCCTCCTTCCATAGGGCCCCAGGGGCTGGCCCACCCTCACTAGTCCAAGAGAACTTCCTCCCAACACCTGAGGCTCCCCCAAGTCCACAGTCACATCCTGCCTAAGCTCTGGCCGGGATCGGGAGCAGGAGGGATCCGGGAGGGATCAGGGTTTCATAAACAGGAAGAGAGGAGGGGAGGGGGGAGACAGTCAACTCTCAAAATAGACCTGCAGGCACTTCAAAGGGGTCCAGCTCCGGAGACAGCTGAGGGAGGGGGCCTGGAGTGCCCAGTCCACTCCCAGGAAGGGAGGGAGGGCGAATGCAGCCCTGGTATGGCCGGGGACACCAGGTCCTGGAGGGTTTCGGGGTGTTTTCACCCTGGACTGGCTGTCCACACTACTGCTGCAAAGCCCCAAATCCCCCTTTCTGCCTGAAACGAATAAAATAAACAAGCATTCGGGCCAGCAGGTGGTGTAGAAGCTGGCTGAGCAGTTCGAGTCCTGGACCTGGTGGCTTGAAACACACACCAGGCGCATGTACGTGCAAGCCCAAAACCCCGAGAGAGAGGGACCAGCAGTTAGCGTAATGGCTATGTCGCTGAATTCCCATGTAGTCGACCGCAGTTCAGGTCCTGGACCCAGTGGCTTTAACTCACACCGGGCACGTGTGCGTGCGTGCCCAAGGTCCGGAGGAGAATGGAGGAAAAGGGATTGCAGCGTGGTCATTCCCCCTGGGGCGTGATTTCTCACTTTCTGTCTCTCTGTCTCTGTCTTTCTGGCAAGTGCACGTGCCCTAGAGCAAAAACCTCTCAAAAACAAACAAACAAAAAATCCCAAGAGAAGAATGGAGAAGGGACGCAGTGCGGCCACCTTGCCCATCCCCAGCCCTGACTCCCTTCCGACCCAGGGTCTTCCTAGAGCAGGACTCCCAGGCTCGATAGCAAATGCAGCTCACCTGCCTGGTTAGTGCCTGCCCTCACCCCTCACCCCTCGAGCCCCTGGGGGAGAGGCTGCACTCCCTTCCAGGCTCCCAAGCACTGCAAGCTCCTCTGCGACCTCAAGAACTTCAGCCCAAGCTGAACATCCTGGCTCTCCATCAAGAGCTAGCTGGGCTTGGGACCAGCAGTTGGTGTAATGGCTACATGGCTGGACTCCCATGTAGTTGACCGCGGTTCGAGTCCCGAACCCGGTGGCTGAAACTCATGCCGGGTGTGCCCAAGATCCTGAGAGGAGAATGGAGGAGAAGGGATTGTGCTGTGTGGCCATCCTCCGGGGTGTGTGTGTGTGTGAGTGTGTGTGTGTGATTTCTCACTTTCTGTCTGTCTGTCTTTCTGGCAAGCGCACACACCCTACAGCAAAAACCTTTCAAAAAAAAAAAAGAAAGAGAGATGGTTGGGCTATACCCGGGGTCAGTCCTCATGACCACGCAAGCTTGCCACAGTAGCCGAGAGATGAGGAGGTGGGGGCTACTTCTCGCGCCCTGACCTGCCCCACCCAGCAGCTACCTTATCTTAGGAAGCTGAGTCAAGGCAAACATCGGGGCCAAGCCTGATTCCATCTCAAAGGTCAAGCTTCAGGCAGGTCTGGTGCCTGTGCAGACCCAGGCCTGCAAGGTGGGGCGGCTGGGAGGCGGCAGAGCTGAGCAGTGCGCTCCCTGGAAACCACTCCATCCTTCACAGACTTCTGGGAGAACAGAGCTCTTTCACCTATTCCGCTTACAGACGAGGAAACTGAGGCTCAGAAGGGAGCAGAGCTTCTGGTCAAATGGAAGGGGTGGAGTGAGGACTTGGCCCTGACCCGGGCTGAGCCCCTGCCTAGCCAGCAACCTCGCAAACACCCTGTCAATCGGGGTGGTCTCTCCCACTACAGGGCTCCAGCCAAGGCCATCCTGTCGCCCAGCCCAGGGAAGGCAGAGAAGCCGTGGGGAGGCAGGAGTCTCAGGTGAGGAGTGGTACATGTGCCGCCTGCCAGGCACTGGGCCTGGTAAGACTTGAGAAGCCACCAGGCTCCCTGCACTGCCCACCCCGTTTGTGCGCCCAGAGCTTCCAGGCACTGTCCGGCCCAGGTTCTCAGGGAGGGCAGCACAGCTGGCCCGCGTCTCTCCACTGCTCCTTCGAGTGGACCCAAGTTCCGGGAGTAACTGAGTCGAGGGAGTGCTGCGGCCGGAGTGAAAGGAGCCCGAGTTCTGGCCTGAGTCCTGCTCCTGCCCCCTCCTGGGCCATGGTCCCTCACCTATGAAACAGGGAGGTTAAAGCAAGTGACTTCTACACCCAGGGGTGCCCTGAGGATAAGCGGGATCTGAAAAGGGCTGAGCTGGACAAGGTAAGTGGCCAGGGACCTGAGCCCAGACGGGCCGAAGGCAGCCTCTCCCCTGCTCCAAGGCTGTGCAAACACCTCTACGGTCCCCAGCCCAGGGCGCTGGCCCTGGTCCTCACCTTGGATGACTGAAGTCCAGCTTCTTCCCCTGAGGCCTGTCCATCCTGGGAAAGAGAAGCGAGATTGGGGAAGCGTGGTCAGACCCCCTTGCATGGGCGAAACACACTCCAAAGGGCACCCTGCCCTCGGCCACACCCAGCAGCCAGGGGCTGTGAGGTGGGCAGCTCTGAGTGCCACCCCCCCCCCCCCC
>NW_006160148.1:2894891-2902302 GCF_000334495.1 Tupaia belangeri chinensis | reverse complement strand
TTGGGGTGGGCCGCTGTGAGTGCCCCCCCCCCCCCCGTCTCCATTCAGGGTGGGGATGCAGAGATCAGGTCTTCGGGCACTAGCTCCTCGCAACTCTGGCAGGATGTTCTCAGTGCTGACTCCGTTTCTGCTCTCTGCTAAGCAGATGCCTCACCCCTGCCCAGTGAGGGGGAGAAGTTGCGTGTGGCTCCCAGTTCTGCCGAACGGGGTGACCCTGTGCAAACAACTGTGAGCAGCCTGCTTCCCCATCTATAACACAGGGGGAGTTGCTCTGAGCTGCTGAAGGTGACAATGTCTGGGCAAGTGTCCAGCCCAGAGATGGCGGCTGCCCTTGCCGGGCAGCACCACGGCTGCCTCCTCCGTACCTGTGTCCCCGTGCACCTCTGGCACACTGAGAGGATTGTTTACGCCCAGGTCTGTCCTCCCTAAGAAGGGAGGCATCTGGGACCCCGGGAGGGCAGAGACAAAGGCTCAGTAGTAACAGCTGCTCTGCTGCAAGCCCCTGCCACATGCCGGCCACGGGGCACCGTGGCTCTCTCCTGTGGACCATTTAACCCTCATGACGACCCTGGGAGGTACGCCTTGGCCCTGCTTGGCAAAGGAGGAAACTGAGGCTCAGAGGGGCCTAGCAAAGGCACCTAAGTTCACACAACTGGTAAGCAGAGATTCCGAATCTGGCCCAAATCCCGGAGGTGCAAGGCAGGTCTGCAGAGGAGCAGCCCCAAGTGGGGATTACCTGCAGGGGCCGGCGTGCCCTGTAGCCCACCTCGGGCAGCACCTCTTTCCTCAGGCCCCAAACTTGGCCCTCAGGGGATTGCATGCCTTGGAGTGTCCCAAATCCAGCTCCTCTGCTTCCTGTGTGAGTCAAGGTGAATCAACTATCCTACCTGGGCTTAGGAAGCTGAAAAAGAGCTGTGCTCACCCCTCCTGGCACAGCGAGTGTGGTGAGGCAGCAGGTTCCCTGGCCAGATGACCAGCCCAGGGCAGGTGAGGACCCTGGAGCCAGGAGCCAGGTCCACAAGGCAGCTGTGTCTTCACTCTGGCCATTCCATAATCTCCCTGCCCTGGAACAGATCCCTGCCACTGCCACTCCCAGGACATCCTGCTCCTGAGCCCCTTTTAATACCCCTAATCACCCCCCTCCGAGGCCAAGTGTTCTGCAGACACAGACACACCCCACGGGGCAGGGGGCAGAGTCAGCTGTAGGCCGAGTTCCCCTTGACACACTTCGCCGGTGATCACAGCGGCCTACACACCGGCCTTCCTTGCAGCAAACACGCGTGCCTCGTAAAATCGTGTGATCATTGTACTCACCCCTCGCTGAGAGCCTTCTGTGTGCCCAGACCCATGCCCTTCCATGGCTCCCCACTGCCTGCAGGATCGCGTCTTGGCGCTCAGCATGGAGCCCAAGGCCACTGTCTCCAACTGGCCCCAAGTGGTAGAGGGAGCCAGATCCCACATGGCCAATTGTGCCATTTGAATCCTCGCCCCGGAGGCGTGAAAAACGTGCCAGGCATGGGTGCACGCATGGGCACCTAAACCCCAACAGGGGAGGGGACCGGAGAAGGGTTGCAGTGCGACCACGCTGTCAGGGGCCTGCGCTCTCCTGCCACCCCTTTCTAGCAAGTGCAGGTGCCTTCTACTTTACATAAAGACAAACAAAAACCAATGAGCAGAGAGCGTGGGTTCTAGAACCTGAATGTATGGATTCAAATGATGGCTCCTACGCCTGCATGGCCCGGAAAGTTCACTTCATTTCTCAGCACTTGTGAGGCGGACGTAAGAATAGCGCACCTGGGCCCAGCAGGTGGTGTAGTAGTTAAGGTGCTGGACCCCACGTGGTCATCCATGGTGCACATCCCAGACTCAGGGCTTGAAACATGCTGAGAGTGTGGCACGTGTGCCCAAGATCCCGAGATGAGACTGGGGAAGGGACTGTGGCATGACCCTGCACCGTCACTTTGGCAAAGTCATGGTCTCCTGTTAGGACTCAATTTAAACGTCACCTTCTCTGTCCAAACAGCCTCAAGTCCTTGCCTTCCTCCTCTGTCCCACAGCAAATGGCAGGGTGGCGAGTCTGCCGCCCTCACCCCAGCACCTGGCAGGGTCCAGCAGTCTCAAATGAGAGTTCAGGCCTGCAGAGAAAGCCCAGAGCAGTTCTGTACTTGCTTCTCAGATGCGGCTTGGACGGTGAAGGAACTCATCTGAGGTCTCTTAGCCAGCAGGTGGCAGATGGGGGACCAGAACCCAAAGTTGCATGGCTGCAAGCCTAGATCCCCAACGAGAGGGAAGGAGGCAGCGGTACCGAGAGGAGTGGATTACTTGAACAGTGGCCTGATTCAGGGAACCCCAAGGGACCCCAGAGGCCCTGTCTGGCTGCCTACGCTCACCCTTATGGCCTCCACAGCTGTAAGAACCGATACATGGGGCCAGCAATGCGTAACAGTTATGGTGGCTGGATCCCACATGGCTGATTGCATGGTTTGAGACCTGGACCAAGTGGTTTGAAAAATGCTGGGAGCATGTGTGTGTTTGTGCCCAAAATCCCAACAGGAGGAAAGGATGGAGAAGGGACAGTAGCATGACCATCCTCCATGGGTGCCACTTGCTCGCTTTCTCTCTGGTGAGAGCATGTGCCTCTGACAAAAATTAAAAACAAAGAGAACCAAGGGGCGAGCAGTGGCTAAAGTGCTGGGTCTTACATGGCGGGCAGCCTGGTTTGAGTCCTGGACCCGGCAGCTTCAAAAATTACACCAGGCGGGGGCCTGCAGGTGGCATAGTGAAGGCACTGGATTCCCACGTGGCCGACCGTGGTTCAAGTCCCAGATCTAGTGGCTTAAAATTCACACAGGGCGGGGAACCAGCAGTTAGCGTAATGGCTATGTCGCTGGACTCCCATGTAGTCGACCGCGGTTCGTGTCCCAGACCCGGTGGCTTAAAACTCACTCCGGGCGCGTGTGCGTGCATGCCCAAGATCCCGAGAGGAGAATGGAGAAGAAGGGATTGCGGTGTGACCATCCCCCCTGGGGGGTGATTTCTCGCTTTCTGTCTCTATGTCTCTGTCTGTCTGGCGAGCGCATGCGTCCTATAGCAAAAACCTCTCCAAAAAAAAAAAAAAATTCACACAGGGTGCAGGTGTGTGCCCAAAATCTCAGGAGGAGAATGAAGGAAAAGGGATTGCTGTGTGGCCACCCTGCCCCCGGGGAGGGATTTCTTACTTTCCCTCTCACTCTCTCTCTCCCCCCAACAAGCACACACACCTATGGCAAAAACCTTTAAAACACACACACACACACACACACACACACACCGGGCATGTGTGCAAGCCTGCCCAAGATCCCAAGAGAATGTAAGAGAAAGGACTGTGGCCTGGCCTTTCTCACTTTTCGTATCTTTCTCTAGTGAGCACAACATGCCCTTAGAGCCAAAACCAAAAATTGAAGAAGAACGGATACACAAGATCTCTGGGGAGAAAGAGGCAGCCCCGAGAAAGAACTGAAGTGTGTTGGGGGACAACACAGAGAGGACCACAGGGCCCGGGGGTGGGAAGCCTAGCTCGCCTGCCCTTCTGGCCTGGCTGCTGCACGGGGAGGGGAAAGAACACAGTCCCACGGCCGCCAACCCAGCTGGTCGGGCACTCCCTGACCACAGACGGGTCACGTCACTTTTCACAGCCGGGGTGTCCATCTGTACCGACAGCAGGACTGTCTTGCTAACAGACACCCGACTGCCTGGGTCAGTACCCCTCACCTAAGTGCTGAATAAATGGGAAAATGATGCTGACCTAAGAACAACAAATGGAAGGCCTTATCTAAAAAGCTTCGTGGAGGGGGAACCAGCAGTTAGCGTAATGGCTATGTCACTGGACTCCCACGTAGTCGACCGCGGTTCGCGTCCCGGACCCAGTGGCTTAAAACCCACATTGGGCGTGTGTGCGTGCGTGCCCAAGATCCCGAGAGGAGAATGGAGAAGGGATTGTGGAGTGGCCATCACACCTGGGGAGTGATTTCTTGTTTTCTGTCTCTGTCTGTCTGGCGAGTACACGCACCGTATAGTGAAAAACCTCTCAAAAAAAAAAAAAAGCTTCGTGGAGGATGGAAACCCACCCTCCCTCCTCAGAGAGCACTGCCCAAGAGGACAGCCGCCCAGGTCCCCACACCACTGCACCCGCTTCCCGAGGTGGGAGATGGGGTCCCGGAGACCTCTCCTTCCCACCTGGGAAGCTGTCTTGGGAAGGGCCGAGGCTGCGTTCAGAGAAGCTGAGCAGCAGGAGGATGGCACGTGCCCTGCCGGCAGGCAGCAGCCCCAGGAGCTGGCTTCGGAGCCCAGCACTGGCAGCCCAGGCACTGCTGGAGGCCGGGGCAGGCGCCAGGGCCGGCTGGCACCACCAGCCCTCAGCAAAGGCTGGACAAGGGCCCGGCACGCTGGGAGAGTCCGCCCACATCCAGAGCCTCTCAAAGCACCTTCTACCTGAACCAGTCTGACCCCAGCCTTCCCAGCTACACCCCTGCACTGGCGGAGGAAGGGGGAGAGCCGAGCTGTGGTTCTGCCTCGCTGATTCATGTGCCGGGACTCTGGCCGGTGGTCTCATCTGAACACGTGCTGAGGCCTCTGCCATGGCCTATGAAGTCTGGGGGGGACGTGAAGCCCGAGTGGGAGCTGCGGTGGACTGAGACGGGATGGACAGGCAGAAAGGCGGGGGTCGGTGGAAGGGTTCTGATGGAGAGCACCACGGCACAGGGCCGTGCTGTCCTCGCTTCTGTAGGGAGGGAAGGTCAGGGGTTGTGCAGCTGTGAAGTCTCTTGCTTCTTGTGGTTCTAAGCAAGCCTCTCCTGGCTTTTTCTGGTGGTCACTCAGCTTTCCTTAATTTGCACACAGTCCTCTCTTATTTCTAACTTTGCCCATAGTTCTTTAAAAAATAAAAAGAAAAAGAAAGAAAGAATTATTTTATGGGGCCAGCGGGTGGCATGGAGGTTAAGGCACTGGACACTCCCACATGGCCAATCATGGTTTGCTCTCTCACTTTCCCCTCTCTCTCTGGTCAAATTAAATGAATGAATAAATTAAAATTAAATCATTCTTTAAAAAATAAATAATTATATTTTTAACTTTATATTTTAATTTGACCAGAAAGGTAAAGAGAGAAAAAGCAAACTTCCAGGACTCGAACCACGGTCGGCCATGTGGGAGTCCAGCACCCTTAACCACCACCTAACCTGCTGGCCCCTTTCTCTTTTCAATATGCCTCGCTGCGGCGCGACAGTAGCTGACGCCTCCTTTCGAGCTTCCCCTTGCCCTGCAGTGTTGGCCCAATGGCCATATCTACTTAAAGGTTCCTGCCCAGGTCTGGCTGTTCCCTGCAAAAACGAGGGTAATAATTCCTACCTAGGAAGCTGTCGTGAGAAGTAAAAGGGCATGCCTCTCAACTTGGTGGAGAAAGGGGGTTCCGATTCTGACTCACTAAGTCCCGTGCCAATTCTCAGTTTCGTTGTCTCATCTGAAAATGGAGGTCAATTCCTACCTGGGAAGTTGTAGTGAGAATTGGAAAAAGGCAGTGAGGGTGAAACAGTGGCTGGCACAGAGAAAGCCTGTGTGTGGCAGGACTGGGCTTGGGGACAAGCTCTCGGTGGGGCGGAGAAGGCCCAGAGTCCTTCCCCACACTCCCAGTCCTTTTCCCCACCTGGGCCGCACCCTGGGCCGGGCCCTGCCTCCCAGCAGCCCATTTTCAACAGCACACGGGAGGCGGGGCAGTCCAGATCGCAGATCGCAGGCCTCTGCCAAATGCCCCTGCTAGGCTCCGGCCTGCCTCTTTCCTGGCCAGGAGCCGCCTCAGGCAGTGCCTGTACCTGCAGGTCAGGCTGCTGTATCCCTTACATGTCACCTGGGCTGGAACAGCGAGGCCCTGTTCTCCATGGAGGACAGCCCAGCCTGCACCCTGGCTGCCCCACGGCTCCTCTTACCCAAACAATAACACCCCGTCGCCTGGCACCTCGGCATGGGGGAGGGGACAGCCCGCAGCAGTACCCAGGGCTCTGTGCCCTCTCGGGCCCAGGACAGGGAGGCTGGCACATAGCCCTTGCCAGAGGGAGGCCGAGAACCAACTGTGGGCCGCACTTTGCAGGGTGAAACTCCTGAAGAAACCAGGGCCCTCTGCGCCGCGCCACGCCACTCCCTGGAAATGCCTTGCCCCTCACACACCTCGGTGCAGGAGTCTGCTGAGGCTTCCCAGCTGCACCTGGCCCTGGTGCAGCACCTGGCCCCCGCAGGACTCCCGGCGGAAGCAGGAAGTGGTGTCCTGGACTGGGGATTGAGCTGGGGTGCCTACCCTTCCTCCTGGAATAACCCAAGGTCCATCCCTCCCCAGCCTCTCCCAGCGGCGGCTTCCCCTGAGAGGCCCAGGTTGCAGGGGCGTGCCTGGGCAAAGGAATCCCCCTCACACCCCAGTCCTAGCGGGGGAGGGGGAGGGTGCTCGGGGGCTGCAGAGGGCAGTGTTCCTCACCTCTGAGGGTGAGTCAGCCAGAGCGCCTCTCAGCAGCCCAGCAGGGCCTGTAAAAACCCCATGGCAGGGATCCCAGAGCAATTTACTCCCAACTGCATCTTCAGGTTGGTTACCTAATCCTGCCGCGCCCACCCTCCAAGAGCCACTCCTTTAAAGGGGCAGCACAGTGTGGGCCAGGGACCAGTCTTCACCTTATGCCCAGCTAGTGGCATTGGGAGACAGCACCCAGTGTCCGCCCAGGTGAGAGTCCGGAGGAAGGGCCTCCCAGGAAGGGCAGGAGGCCGAGAAACCCGCCCTGGCTCCCGGGCTCACATGAGGTCTCCCTTCTGAGGGTGTACCTCCTGGGGAGGGAACATCACCTCTTCCCTCCCAGCACCAGGCTTGACCTTGACCCTGGGGTCAGAAATCACGGGAGCTGGCTTTCAGCGCTAGGCCTGGCCCCACAGGGCTCTCACAGGACAACAGGAGCTGCTCCTGGGAGACCCGGGCTGGCACAGGCCAAACCCCCAAGGGCCCAGGCCTTCCTTTGGGAGGGAGGTCCCCCCACACCCCCGACAGGAGTCATCTTCCCAAGGGCTAAGGGCTTTTCCCCACTCTTCTCCATGGCCTGGGGGAAGGGGACACAGGCTCCCTCCAGCCCTAGCCTCAAGGAGAAAAGAAAAAAATCGGGAGTTCCGGGCTCACGTGGGTGTTCTCATCCCAGACTCCACTACTGCCAGGGGTCGAGAGGGCCAATCCTCCTGGTTGGGAGAGAAGCCAGGGCAGGGAGCTCTCGGAGAACAGGGCACCGGGAGAAGGAAGGGTCCCAGAAAACTGGCACCCAAGGGGGAAGATCCGACTGCTCCCGACAGATGCCAGGACAGGCCCCAGGAGTATGGTGCCAAGGGAGCCAGGTCTCAGCACCCCACGTGT
>NW_006160148.1:2894246-2894860 GCF_000334495.1 Tupaia belangeri chinensis | reverse complement strand
GGAGCGGCCAGACCTGGACTGGGCACCGGCGGCCTTTAGAGCAGAGCTGATCTTCGCGCTCACCTGCAGGACAGCACAAGCTAACAAAGACCGACCGCGGTGGCACTGCAGGGCAGTGCACGTTAAGGGAAGCTGAGGTCAGCCAGACAGGGCCGGGGAAACTTGTTTAGAACTGGAGATGCACCACTGGATGCACGATGCTCCACAGCTGCAGTTGATAACAGAAGGCACCTGGCTTTACCTTCCGCTTCTCCCTTCCCCCACTGTCCTACAAAAGAATAAACCTGGGAACCGCTCAGCGCCCTGGTGATCTCCATCAGAGGCGCCCGGCCCCCCCACGCTTTTCTCTACCCGTTTGTGTATTCTTTCCAAATCCACCGCCGCTCCCACTCTGGGGGGTCCACTCCCCCTTTTAGCAGGTCTCGGCACCCACGGATCCCCTCTCCTGGCCACGACGGGAGGGGCAGGGCGCTTGGTGGAACTGTCCCCGGCACACGCACACCCGGGCACAGGGGGGTGGAGCCGGACAGTGGGCAAGAGACCGGAGGGCACTCGAGCACCCGCCCGCTGCAGCGGCGCCGCGGACCAGACCGGCCCGCCCCTGTGAGATCCAG
>NW_006160148.1:2870065-2875423 GCF_000334495.1 Tupaia belangeri chinensis | reverse complement strand
GGATCCCCCTGTCCCCCTAACACACACACATGTTCACACTGGGCATCTGTCCTGGGACTAATTCAGGCAGGAGGCTTGAAGGAGCTGGCTCTTGCCCTCTCAGGCCGTCACCTAGCCAGGCCCCTCTGCAAGTTCCTGCAGCCAAGGCCGGGAAACGCCAGGGAATCTCAACGCCCCAGCCTGCAGGGAGCGCTTTAAAGTAGGTACAGTCTGGGCTGACGCCGCAGGGTAAGGGAAAATGCTAACGAAGACATAACCCACTGCTGGACAGGACAGGTAGAAGAAAGCTGAGCGCTGGCCAGAGAAGGCCAGGGAGGACTCGTTTAGGTCTCCATAGCTGCGGTCAGTACAGAAAGCCCGGGCTTTACCTCCCCTGTAAAAGAATGAGCCGAGCAGCTCAGAGCCTTGGTGACCTCCATCGAGACCCCCGGTCTGCACCTGCCGGCCCCTGCTCTTCTCTGTCCTTTTTCAACCCACAGCCCACTTCCTCTTAGGGCATCCCATCTCTTCACCTCCAGGCCGAGGCACAACCCTGCGTAGACTCCATCTCTGCCCCACCACCCCGTGCTCTCCAGAGTGACCTCTTACTACACTGGGTTTATGATCTGTGTTGTCAGCTTATCACTCTCCTGGGCTTCTCCCCACCAGGTTCCTCTGGAGTGTGTTCAGCTGCAGGCCCAGTCATTGTGGGCTTCCATGCCTCCAAGAGGGCAGGGACCAGGCCCCAGGGAGTGACAGACACTTGGAACCCAGAGGAAAAGACCAGGGGGAGGGATTCCCCCTGCAGAGCTTTGTCCTCTGCCTAAAGAGATGTTAAGGGCCCAGGAGAGAGTGGAGGGAGGGGCCCACTGGTTTCAAAGCTGGGGAGACTGGTCAGTTACTGCAAAGCTGTTCTAAGAGGGGGAACAGAACAGGAAGATGTGTTTATCAAAAGGCTCCTGAAAACTAAGCTCCACCCACATATGATTTTCTTTCTCTCTTCTTTTTTTAGGGTTTTTTGCCTTAGGTTGCTTGCACTCCAGACAGACAGAGACCGAGACAAAGACGGAGACCATGAGAAGGAAAGTGAGAAATCACCCCCCAGGTAGGATGGCCATTCTGCAATCCCTTCTCCATTCCCCTCCCAGGATCTTGGACAGGCACACCCAGTGTGATTTTCAAGCCACCAGATCCAGGACTCAAACCATGGTTAACCATGTGGGAGTCCAGCAACATAACCACTGTGCCATCTGCTGGCTCCCGCATGTGATTTTCTTGAATTCCTCCTCATCACCACCTAGCTCATAAATCACAAGACAGGCTCAGAAGGTGGAAGACTTACTCAAGGTCACAGAGCAGGTTGAGAACAGACCAGAGCTTACAATTCAAAGTGGATAGGGGCTGGCAGGTGGCATGGTGGTTAAAGTGCTGGACTCCCACTTGGTAACTGTAGTTCGAGTCCCAGACCTGGCAGCTTGCTTTCTCACCTTCTCTATCTCTCTCAGGTCAAATTTAAAGAAAGAAAGAAAATTTAATAAATAATTCTCTTTTAAAAAAATCAAGGTGGATGAGCATTTCTCCCAAATGCAATGCTCCCTTTATTCCATGCCTTTCCCAGCTTTTGACCTGATCGAGTTTTGAGTGGATAGGACTTGGAGCCCCGTATCTCTGAATTTGAATCCTAGATCTGTCATCTCCTTAACATCAGCAAACGCATGTCTCTAAACCTCAGTTTCTTCATCTGTAAAATGAAAATAATCGTCCCGATCTTTTAGTATAATGCCAATCAGTTCTCAATAGTGAGGATTAAATTCATTGTAACTCAGCAAATTGTGTATGGCTATATTACATACCAGGTCCTCTTCTTGAATATGTGTTCCAAGCCAGGCCTTCTACCAGAGGCTGAGAATGACTAAAACAAAGTCCTTGCTTTCAGGAAGTTTTCATGCTTTCTGGTGTGAGTAAGTAAGACGTAACAGCTAGCACTGCATCTGCTCTGACCGGGCACTGCTCTAAGCACTTGCTCTGTATAAACTAACACGATCTCTTCATCTTAGAAGGTAGGTGTGAGTACTGTCTCAGTGATGAGGGTGCCGAGACCAGACTTTTCATGCTTTGGGACTCTCCAAGGTCACACAGCTGAAAATGGCAGAGCTGAGAGACTACAGGACAGTTCAATCTCTTTTTTAAAATCTGCCATGGCAGGACCAGCAGATTGCATAATGGCTACCTCACTGGACTCCCATGTAGTCGAGTCCAGGACCCGGTGGCTTAAACTCATGCAGGGCATGTGTGTCCAAGATCCCGAGAAGAGAATAGAGAAGGGATTGCGGTGTGGCCATCCCCCTGGGAGGTGATTTCTTGCTTTCTGTCTCTCTGTCTCTCTCTGTCTTTCTGGTGAGCGCATGAGCCCTATGGCAAAAACCTCTCAAAAAAAAATTTTTTTGCTATGGACACATGTGCTCACTGGAGGGGGTGGATAGTGAGAAAGCACCCTCCTCCCCAGGGAGATGGCCACACTGCTATCCTGTCTCCATTCTCCTCTTGGGGTTTTGGGCACACACTCACACGTGCCCAGGATGTTTTTCAGACCACTGGGTCTGGGACTTTAATCATGCAGTTGGCCGTGTAGGATCCAGCCGCCTTCACCACCACGCCACCAGCTGGCCTAGAGAGTCTCGTGTTCTCTTACTGTCCACCTCCCTGACGAGAAAAGCTGAAGACTAACGTGGGGAAGCCTGGACTGGAGTTCACGGGGTCCGTATCCCCCACTTCGGTTGCCTGGAAACAGTTGGTCATGCCCAACCCCTGCTGCCCTGGGCTTATATTGTAATACCTGGAAATTGTACTTTGACCAGAAAAAACTGGTCGCATGTCTGAAGTCCATACTTAACTGGATATCATACATTTTCATTTGCTAACTTAGTAACCCTACTCAGGACTCCGAACGGCTCGTACACAGGTGCCAAACGTCCAGCTCGCAGCTGCCACATTTAGGTCCTGCTGAGGGAGAGACACTGAGACCCCCAGAATGAGGCTAAGGGCTGCCCGAGGGAGGTGGGCTGGCTGTGTGGGAGTGGAAGGCGGTGAGAAGGGAGTGTGTCTGCCTCTGCGCTCCCCCTTCCTGGGGCCCCGACTCTCCCTGCTGCTCTCACGGGAATCTATCAAGTGCATTGTCTCATTAGGGACTGAGCAGGTCCCTTGTGCTTTCAAGGGTTCGTGCGTATGTTCCACTTCCGGTGTCCCCTCTCCCAAGGGCATTATGTCTAACGTGGAGGTGGGTGGTGTGGGCAAGACAGTAGTGCACAGCACACCTGGGCTCTACTTGGGGAACTGGGGCAGGTGAGCTGGCCCATCTCTGGAGCAGGGGCAGCAGTCACTCAGCAGAGCAATAAAGACCAAATCTCGCTCCCACCTCCCTCCACCTCTGCAGGGCTCCGGTCGCACCGGCTTCCTTCCATTCTGCTGCCACGGCTCCTTGCACTGGAAACAGTCTTCTCTCTTTTCTTTTCTTTTCTTTTCTATTTTATTGTTTTTTGTTTTTGTTTTTGTTTTTGTTTTTTTTGCAGAGGGTGCATGCGTTGCGTTAAGCGAGACAGAGAGGGAGTGGCCAGGGGGAATGGCCACTCTGCAATCCCTTCTCCTCTGTTCTCCTCTTGGGGTTTTGAGCACACATGCACATGGCATGTTTTCAAGCCACTGAGTCTGGGACTCAAGCCAGTCAGCCATGTGGGGATCCCTTAACCAGCATGCCACCTGCTGGCCCAGCCTTTTCTCTTTCTGTGGCCAGCTCAGCTCCACAATCGCTTCTTCCAGGCCGTCTTCCATCACCTCCTGTCATACACACCCAGCACAATAGCTAGGTCTCTGCAGTGCTTTTCAAAATACTGGGAACCAGCAGTTAGCGTAATGGCTATGTCGCTGGACTCCCACGTAGTCGACCGCGGTTCGGGTCCCGGACTTGGTGGCTTGAAACTCATGCCGGGCGCGTGTGCGTGCGTGCCCAAGATCCCGAGAGGAGAATGGAGGAGAAGGGATTGCGGCATGACCATCCCCCCTGGGGGGTGATTTCTCGCTTTCTGTCTCTATGTCTCTCTCTGTCTGTCTGGCGAGCGCATGCGCCCTACAGTGAAAATCTCTCAAAAAAAAAAAAAAAAAACTTTCACATGTGTTTATGTGGCTATTTGGTTAACATCCGTAAGTTTTGAGGGAGTAGCCAGGTCTTCCTGGCTCTTCATTGTTTCCTTGGCACCTGGCACCTGCCTGACACCTAGGTGCTCAAAGAGGGGACGTGACATGCCCAATATCACCACCTGCAGACCAGTAAGTCTGCTCTCACGCACAGCCAATCCAACCCTGCTCTGAGATGCTCCTCTCTGGGTGGTGCACAGAAGCCAGCTACTAGTAACGGTGAAGTACAAACAGGCCAGCTTTGGAATGCAGTGATACCATGCTAGTAAGAGAAGCCAGATCTCACATGACGATGGAGTTTGAATCCCTGGGTCCATGCGCCTGAAACACACCAGCGCACTTAAATGCAGGACGGAGAGAAGGGGCCCAGACTCTGCGGAGGGTGCCCTCCTTCCCCATGTTCTCACTCTCATCTCACCCTCACGTGCATGCACACACATTCTATCATGAATAATGAAAAATTAAACAATAATGATGGGGTTAGAACAGGCTGTTCTGGGCGGTTACTTGAGGTGTTTGTCAAATGAATGACTCATGGTTGCGAACGGCTGGCTGGACACAAGTGAGGACATTATTCTGTGCCCTGCTGGGGAAATTGTTCTGGCAGGGGCTGAGGGCTGGGTTTGGGCCCCTCTGCTGAAGCCCAGGTGGTGTTTGCAGTGCTGGTCAGGAGCGCCGCTCTGGTCGGGCCCTGCCCGGGGAGAGTGTCTGATTCACTATTCTTTCTCGGCCTCTCAGTAAAGGAGGGTCTTGGCACTTGTGCCCGGTGGCGGCAGGGACACAGGGTGAGTGGAATACTCAGAGCGGTGGTCGCCTGTAACACGCGGTGACCAAGTGCCAGAACTGGACCGAGCATTTCAGTCATAATTACCAACCGCAAGGGCTTATTGAGTGAGAACGGTGTGGGCTGCCTGGAGCTGAGTGCTTTCAAGGTAGGAACCCAGGGAACCAGCAGTTAGCGTAATGGCTATGTTGCTGGACTCCCACGTAGTCGACCGCGGTTCGCGTCCCGGACCCAGTGGCTTGAAACTCACGCCGGGCGCGTGTGCGTGCGTGCCCAAGATCCCGAGAGGAGAATGGAGGAGAAGGGATTGTGGTGTGGCCATTCTCCCTGGGGGGGCGAGGTGACTTCTCACTTTCTGTCTCTCTGGTGAGCACCCGCACCCTATGGCAAAAATCTCTTTTAAC
>NW_006160148.1:2861554-2870051 GCF_000334495.1 Tupaia belangeri chinensis | reverse complement strand
AGCACACTGTGTGTGTGTGTGTGTGCCCAAAATTCCAGAGGAGAATGGAAAAGAGATTACAGTGTGGCCATCCCCCCACCAGGAAGTGCTTCTCTCTCTCTCTCTCTCTCTCTCTGTCTCTGTCTCTAACAAGCAGACGTGTCCTATAGCAAACAAAAAGAAAAATAAGCTGCCTGTCAGCCATACCCTTAAGGTATCTTTTCCTTTTTTAAAAAAATTATTTAACTTTATTTATTCATTCATTTATTTATTTCTATTTGACCACAGAGGGATAGAGTGAGAGAGAGAGAGAGAAAGCAAGCCGCCAGGTCCAGGAGTTGAACCACAGTCAGCCATGTGGGAGTCCAGCGCCCTTAACCACCACGCCACCTGCCGGTCCCCCTTATGGTATCTTTTTCTCACACCGTGTTCTTACTCACTTTGTGTTGTGTTGGCCTGTTGGTTCTCTCCCCTAGAACGACGCTCCATGTCTGCTGTTTACTGCTGAATCCGTGAGCATGTCTGCAAGGCTCAGGCTCTCGAGACATGCTAGTGGGGTCGGGGTGGTGGAGCAGGGGGTCCGCGTCCTGGGACCTCCCTGAGCACACCAGGTGCTCGTGCCCGTGAGCTGGGCAGGTGGGCTGGGGTGGGTTGTGGCAGACCCTGTTCCCTGTGGGGGCACCCGTGTCTCTCATGGGAGAAATGAGTGAGCAATGAAATGAGTGTACTGGTGAGCGAGGCCACACCAACCACCCAGGCTCCGCTCCCCACCCTGCCGCTTCCTAGCTGTGCGACTCTGGAGCACGTCGGTAACCCTTCTGAGCCCTGGTGTCCGCCTCTGTAAACCAGGGGTGGCTGTAAGTAGTGAGTGAGATCAGGCAATGAAAGGGCACAGTAGGTACTTGTCCCAACCCGGGGGGACAGTCAAACAGGTTTCCTGAGTGAAGGAGTGAGAGCCAGGACAAGAGGCATAGTGTTACAGCACAGAGATGACACCGTGTCTTCAGTGTCGTCTTTTTATTGTGGGTAGCAAAGTACAGCACGGAGACGACACAGTGTTACAGCTCTTCAGGGTCGCGGCGTCTATTGTGAGCAGCACGGAGACGACGCAGTGTCACAGCTCTTCAGGGTCGTCCGGAGACAATGTAGTGTTACAACTCTTCAGGGTCTTCAGGGTCGTCTGGAGACTGTGCAGTGTTTCAACTCTTCAGGTTCTCCAGGGTCGTCGTCATCTTCCTGGTCGTCTGGCTACTGTGGGCCAGGCATCGTGGTTATATACACGCTGGTGGGCCGTGATTGGTTGTAAACGGTGGGTTATGATTGGTTGTTTTTGGACCAATCATGAGGTGCTGGATATGCAAATCTGAGGGATTCTAGTGGCCAATCAGAGCAAGGTTTCGAAGGTCAGGTTTTTTGAAGGGAACCAATCACGGCAATTGTTTGCTCTCTGAGAAACCTCTGCAGACTCGCTGGTGCTGCAGCCTCCCCCAGGTGCTCAATAGACATGGTAGTAACGGGCCGGCCCAACAGCCCGGGTCAAGGAGCCTGGATTCCACGTGGCCGACCTCAGGGGCTTGAGGGACACGTCAAGCACACATGTACCCCCAGACCCCAACAGGATGGAGAAATGGAGGGGGGATTGCGGTGTGACCACACCTCACTGGGGAGTTTGTGCTCTCTCTCTCCCCTTCTCTGGCAACCACATAGACCCTCTGACTATAAAAAGAGAGAGAGAGAGAAAGAAATGGTAGGTAACAATCATAGTCTCGCTCCCTTCCCTCCGAACTGTTTCTCCTGCGAAGGAGTGGGAGGGCAGGAGATTGCAGCTGGGGTTCACTGCTGGGGTCTTCCTCGGTGTGAGATGAAGCCCTGAGAGGAGGCCTCAGCTTCAGAAAACGTCCACGACTGTGATCACAGGGCTGCAGAATGAGGTCCAAGAGGAGTGAGCTGAGAGGGAGTGGACAGACAGAAGCATGAGGGCGGGCCGGTCCCGGACTACAGGAGGCCCAGGAGAAGGAGGTAAGAGAACTGGCCAGTGGGCTTCTCCACAGGCGTGCCTCTGACCTGGGCTTGGGGTGGGCAGAATCTTGTTGCCATCCCTTAGAACAAGAGGGATCAGTAGCAGGAAGAGACAGCAACGGAACTGGAGCTAGAGGGGGCGGAAGAGGAAGCAACTGGTCATCAACCAAGCCTGGGGACTAGCTATGTGCCGGACACGGTCCTAGGCAGCGAGCAGAGGCACAGACAGACAGGGCCGCTGCCTCTCAGGGTACAGATGGGTGAATTACGGCCCACGGCTAAGTCCGGCCTCCTATTTTTATACGCCTGCAAGCTAAGAATGGTTCCTACATTTTAAATATTTGTAAAAATAATTATTTATTTAATTTTATTCATTCATTCATTTATTTTAATTTGAGCAGAGAGAGACAGAGAGAGAGAGAAAGAAAGTGGGAAAGCAAGCCACCAGGTGCAGGACTCGAACCATGGTCACCCACGGGGAATCTAGCGCCTTAACTACCATGCCACCTGCTGGCCCAATCCTAAAACAATTCCTCCCAATTGAAAGATTATTTCATGACATGAGGAAATGCTAGGAAATTCAGATCGCAGTACCCATAAATAAAGTTTTATTGGAACGCAGCCACGCTTCGTTTACGTGTGGTCTAGGGCTGCGTTCTCACCACCACAGCAGAGACGAGTAGCTGCAACCGAGACCATATGGCCTGGAAAGCCTAAAATATTTACTAGCTGGCTCTTTGGAAAAGAAGTTTGTCGGCCCAGCCTCTAGGAACTGACGTTCTCCCTGGAGGAGACAGACAGTGAAACGAGCAGGGGAAACCCGTTTCAGGACGCTTCTGAGAACACGCGCCAGTCGGTGGCCGCGGTTCCTCAGCCACGTTCCCCTGCAAGGGAGCTCCCTCTAGACACAGCACGAAACCGCAGCAGAGCAGCCTGGGTCACTGTGACCAGCCCGCTGCCTCCGGGCCAAGAGGATCTAGCCTTTTCCTGGAAGGGAAGAAACCCACACACGGTGATGTTCCAAGTCCCGCTCCCAACTGGTCCCCTTGCCTTCTCCCGATCCTGGAACCTGGGGCGGCTCCTGTGTGACCTCAGAGGGCCACCACCACCTTGTGTCAAGGGCCGCCTCGTGGAGCCCTCACGGGGCTAAGGCACGGGAAGTACTAGTCAGTCCCATTTCCAGGTGAGGAAACTGAGACAGGAAAATGACCTGACTTGCCAGGGTCACACAGTTCAAAGCAGCTTGGGCAGCCGGAGTCAGAAAGTCGTGCGATGTTAGCTTTGGAAGGGGCCTTTGGGACTTAGTCAGACACCAGAAACTGGTGGCCTGAGGCAGGTGAATCAGGGACGGGCTGTGGCATGTTCTCTGTGGGCAAGACACAAGGCCCGTGTTGTCTGTAGAGAACGTCACAACACTGAGTAGGTCTGCTTTTTATCAGCAGCGCGCCTTGGCAATCCTAAGCAACTCTGCGACCAAATTAGCCTTCCCGAAGAGATTTTTCTTGTGCTCAAAGTTCTAAGTAATTAGTATGATGACTGCTTGAGGAGTTTAATGTAGATGTACACTACAAATTAGCACATTAGCAAACTGGTGCGCACGAGCACGTGACCTCTCTTCCTCTTCCTTTTTAATTGCCAGAAGGAGAAAGAACCCGTGAGAGAGCATGGTCACGCCGCGATCCGACCCTCCTCCTCCACTTGTCAGACTCGGGCACTCCCCCGCCTGGGGCGTTTACAAGCCACCAGGGAGAGAATATTGGTTTGTGTGTTTTGGGTTTGTTTTTGTTTTTGTTTTTTTAAAGAATTATTTATTTTCTTTTTATTTGTTATTATTATCCTTCAGTTTGACCGTGGAGAGACAGAGAGAGTGGGAAAGCAAGCTGCCATGTCCGGGACTCAAACCGTGGCCAGCCATGTGGGAATCCAGCGCCTTAACCACCATGCTACCTGCCAGCCCCTGAGTTGTGTTTCAATTTGGTGGAAGATATGCATGCTCACTGGAGTGAGAGAGAAAAAGGAAGAGAGAGAGAGAGAGAGCGAGAGCGCCTCCGTGGGAGAGAATCACACTAGGACCCATCTGCGTCCTCTTGGGGTCGGCATACACACACTTGCCCAGTGTATTTCTTAATCTGCTGGGTCTGGAACTTGAACCACAGAGTTGGCCACGTGGAATCTAGCTGTCTTCACCACCACACCACTGGCTGGGCCCTGGGGATGGGATTAGAACTGTAGTCAGCCATATGGGATCCTGTTCCCCTAACCACTAAGCTACGACCTGTTCCTATGTAACTTTTTTTTTTTTTGGAGAGGTTTTCACCATAGGGCGCGTGCACTCGCCAGACAGAGAGAGAGAGACATAGAGACAGAAAGTGAGAAATCACCCCCCAGGGGGGATGGTTACGCCACAATCCCTTCTCCTCCATTCTCCTCTCAAGATCTTGGGCACGCACGCACATGCGCCCAGTGTGAGTTTTAAGCCACCGGGTCCGGGATGCGAACCGTGGTCGTCTACGTGGGAGTCCAGCAACATAGCCATTACGCTAACTGCTGGTTCCCCCTACATAACTTTTCATAGATAATATATTCTTTTTTTTTTGAGTGGAATTTTTACTATAGGGCACATGCACTCACAGGAGACTCAGGGAGAGATAGGCAGAAAGCAAGAAATCATCCCCCGGGGGGATAGCCACACTGCAATCCTGCCTCCTCTCATCTCCTCTTAGGATTTTGGGCACACAGGCACATGTACCCGGGTCAGTTTTAAGCCACTGGGTCCTGGACTTGATCCACAGTCAACTACCTGGGAGTCCAGCAGTGTAACCGTTATACCATCTGCTGGTCCCTTTTTTTAAGAGAGAGATTTTTGCAATAGGATGTGTGTGCTCACCTGAGAGACAGAGAGAGACAGAAAGGGAGAAATCACCCCTCAGGGGTATGGCCATGCCACAGTCCCTTCTCCTCCAGTGGCCTCTCTGGATCTTGGGCATGTATGCACACATGCCCCGCATGAGCTTTAAGCCTCCTGGTCCGGGACTTGAACCATGATCAACTATGTGGGAGTCCAGCAACTTAACCATTATGCCATCTTCTGGTCCCAATAAATAACATAGTCTACATGGAAGCTAATTTGAAGAACTATCAGCTGTTAGATTATTGTCCTCTAACAGATTTAGAGAACCTAAATTTCTTTTTTTTTTTTTGGAGAGGTTTTTGCTATAGGGCATGTGCACTCACCAGACAGACAGAGAGAGACAGAGAGACAGAAAGCGAGAAATCACCCTCCAGGGGGGATGGCCACACCACAATCCCTTCTCCTCCATTCTCCTCTCGGGATCTTGGGCACGCACATACACGCACCCGGCATGAGTTTAAGCCGCCAGGTCCGGGACTCGAACCGCGGTCGGCTACGTGGGAGTCCAGTGACATAGCCATTACGCTAACTGCTGGTCCTGATAAGTAATAATTTTTTAAATGATGCAAAAAGAATGATAAAGCTAGAAAACAACAATATATAATGCTTATGAAATACCAAATAACTAGTACATTGGTAACACCAGTAGGTGAAAGGTTGATGGAGAATATTATTAAGAGAACGTGGGCGGGGGGAGGGAGGACCAACAGGTGGTGTGGTGGTTAAGGCACTGGACACTCCCACATGGCCAACTGCGGTTTGGCTCCTGGACGTGGTGGCTTGCTTTCTCACTTTCCCTCTCTCTTGCTGTCTCTCTCTGGTAAGCACACATGCCCTATAGAAAAATTAAAAATAATAATAATAGGGGCCGGCAGTGGCACGTTGGTTAAAGGCGCTGGATTCCCACTGATCATGGTTCAGACCCGGCGGCGTGTTTTCTCACCTTCCCTTTCTTTCTCTCTCTTTCTCTGTCTGGTCAAGTTTACAAATAGTAATAACAAATGGAGTTAAATAAATAAATAATTGTCTAAAAAGTCCTTTAAAAATAATAAATAAAATTTAATAAACAATTCAAAAAAAATACAGAGAGCGAGAGCAAGAACATCAAACACACTGATGAGCAGTGAAAATATCTTAACCAGGGGACCAGCAGTTAGCGTAATGGCTATGTCGCTGGACTCCCACGTAGTCGACTGCAGTTCGAGTCCTGGACCCGGTGGCTTAAAACTCACACCGGGCGCGTGTGTGTGCATGTCCAAGATCCCAAGAGGAGAATGGAGGAGAAGGGATTGCGGCGTGGCCATCCCCCCTGGGGGGTGATTTCTCGCTTTCTGTCTCTCTGTCTCTCTCTGTCTGTCTGGTGAGCACACGCGCCCTATAGCAAAAACCTCTCAAAAAAAAAAAAAAGAAAAATAAGAAAGTGCTCTGTGCGTAAGAACGGGAGCGGCAGGTATTTGGAAGAAAAGTATTTGGGGCTCAGCACACAGCCTATGCAAAGGTCCTGAGGCAGGCGTGGTCTTGAAACAGAGGTGCACTGGGGCCCAGCGTGGCTTTGGGGGAGTGAGCTAGGGCAGGGGAAGCAACTCTGCCCCCTCCTGAATTGCCAGAGTCACTGACCGCTGCAGCCTAAAAAAAAAAAAAATCTTAACCAGACGTTATGTGCCCGCGGATGGACGTAATGTTAGGTACACAGTGCCCGTGGCCAAACAGGTGTTCTTGCCGAAAGCAGCAAACCTAAAGCTAATCAACCTGTGGGTCTAGCCTTCAGTTTACTGGAATACCAGGGACGAAAGGACAAGTTAATCCACCACCGGCCAACGATCAGCCAAACCTTCTGGACTGTCGAGCTTTTTCCAGACAAAGGCACTGGTTTCTTTTAAACAAGACAAAGAGCGGAAAGAGGCCTGGCCTGGCCGCACAGATGGCGGCAAACTGCACTAAGTGCTAGAAGCCGCGTGGCCGACAGCGAGGTCGGCCCTGACTCAGCCTGCAAACGCGGCAGGTGCCCGGGCACAGGGCCGAGTGCGGACGAGCTGCAGGGCTGCAGGAAGGGGTGGGGTGTGACGAGACCCCATCGAGGGTGCTTTGTTCTCCCACCAGTGGATCACAAGTGCTATCATGTATAAGGTGCTGGACTCCCACAGAGCCAACCATGGCTCGAGTCCTGGACCTGGTGGCTTGCCTTCTCATTTTCTCGCTCTGTGTGTGTGTGTGTGTGTGTGTCTGGTCAAATTAAAATGAATGGATGAATAAGATTAAATAAATAATTATTTTTTTAAAAAAAAGACCCTGGGGCCAGCAGGTGGCATCGTGTTTAAGGGTGCTGGACTCCCACATGGCTGACCACAGTTTGAGTCCAGGACCTGGCAGCTTGCTTTCTCATTTTCTATCTATCTCTCTTCCTCCCTGGTGAAATTTAAGTAAATAAATAAATAAAGTTAAATAAAATAATTCTTAAATAAAAAAAAGACCCCAAACTTTATTAAAAAAAAAAAGAAAAAAAGAAAAGTGGAAATATTCTAGATTCTTTTCTTTTAATAATTTTATTTTATTTATCTATTTATTTATTTCAATTCAACCAGAGAAGCACAGAGAGAAAGAGAGAGAGAAAGCGAGAAAGCAAGCTGCCAGGTCCAGGACCTGAACCACGGTCGGCCATGTGGAAGTCCAGCACCCTTAACCACCACGCCACCTGCTGGCCCCTCTAGTTTCATTTCGTAAACTGGACCAGCAGATGGCATGGTGCTTAAGGTGGCTGAATCCCACATGGCTGACTTTGCAATTCAAGTCCAGACCCAGCAGCATGAAAATCACACTGGGCACATGTGTGCAATGCTCGAAACCCTGAAAGGAGAATGCAGAAGGGATTGTGGCATGGCCATCCTCCCCCAACTGGGTGATTTCTCATATTACCTCTCTCTGTCTTTATCTCACTCCCTCTCCTGCAAGTGCACATGCCCAATGGCAAAAAGTCTTAAAAACAAAACAAAACAGGGGCCGGCAGGTGGCATGGTGATTAAGAGCAGTGAACTCCCACATGGCTGACTGCAGTTCAAGTCCCAGACCTGGCAACTTGCTTTCTCACTTTCCCTCTCTCTCTGTCCCTTTCTGGTCAAATTACAATAAATAAATTAAATAAATAGAGTTGAATCAAATACTTCTTTTAACAAATGAAATAAAATAAAAAAGAAAAGAAATAGAAAAAGAAACACATGCCAGGCACATGTGCGTGAGTGCCCGAAATCTCAAGAGGAGATGGAGGAGGAGAGATTGCTGCATGACCATCTACCCTGGGAGGTGATCTCTAATTTTCCTTCTGTCTCTGTCTCTCTCCAGAAAATGTATGCACCTTATGTCAAAAAATCTTTTAAAAAAGGGAAAACATAAAAAGAAAAACACACCAGGAGCATGTGCATGTGTACCCAAGATCCTGAGAGGAGAATGGAGGAGAAGGGATTGTGGTGGGGCCATCCACTGGGGGTGATTTCTCCCTTTTCCTTTCTTTCTGGTGAACACACACACTATAGCAAAAACTAAAAAAAAAAAAAAAAAAAAAAAAAAAAAAAAAAAGAAAAAATAAAAAATTTT
>NW_006160148.1:2855428-2861337 GCF_000334495.1 Tupaia belangeri chinensis | reverse complement strand
AAACCGTGGTCGACTACGTGGGAGTCCAGCGACATAGCCATTACGCTAACTGCTGGTTCCCTTAAATTTTCTTTCTCCATGATAGAGCTCGTGTATGCACACATGAGATAAGGAGAGTAAGAGAAAGAGACAGAGACAGTGACAGAGAGGAGCATGCTCTGGAGTCTGGCTATGCCTTGCTCCTCCCAGCCCACCAGCCCATGGGATCACAGGCGATCACAGTCACTCATGTCCCCAGAGTGTTTGCCAAGCTGACCAGGTTGGGGATTTGAACCACGGCCACCATATGGGATCCAGCTTCTCTCTCTCTCTCTTTATATTTGTTGAAAGGTTTTTGCTATAGGGCACATGCACTTGCCAGAGACAGAAAGCGAGAAATCACCCCCCAGGGGGATGGCTATGCCACGATCCCTTCTCCTCCATGCTCTCGGGATTTGGGGCATGCATGCACACACACCTGGCATGAGTTCTGAGTCTCCGGGTCTGGGACTCAAACCATGGTCGACTACGTGGGAGTCCAGCAACGTAACCGTTAGGCCACCTGCTGGTCCTGGGATCCACCTCTTGCCCAGCACAGTACCAGTGCAGCACAGAACAGTTCTAAATCAAGTTACTTACGAGATACATCACCCAAATGAAACGCTGGCCCTTATTTGAGTCCTGATTAGAGCAAACCGACCAGTGAAGACATCTGAACCTGAAGTAGGTATTAAATCATGTATTTTAGGGGCCAGCAGGTGGTGTGGTGGTTAAGGACGCTGGGATTCCACATGGCCAACCGTGGTTCAATTCCTGGACCTGGCAGCTTTCTCTCTCTCTCTCTTTTCACTCACTCTGTCCCTCTCTGGTCAAATTAAAGCTAAATAAAGTTAAATACAGTAATTCTAAAAAAAAAAAAAAAAGTCTTTTTTCAAGTTACTTGGTCCAGAACTTGAACCACACCAGCAGCCATGTGCAATGAGCCACTTTACCTACCACGCCACTGGCTAGACCAGTATCTAACAATCTTAGAAAATGTGTATTCATTTTTTTTAAGTATACTGGCATTGGGGTTATGTTTGGAAAAGCTCTGTTAGATATAAATACTGGCCTGGGCCATGGCCTAGTAGTTAAGGGAACCGGACCCCCCATGGCCCGCCAGTTTGAATTCCAGCCCCAGGAGCTGGAGAAACACAGCTGGCGCGTGATGTGTATGGGCCAGATCCAGACCCAATGGAGAAGTGGAGAGGAAACTGCCCCGTGGCCACACCCCACTAGGGGGTGCTAACTCCTCCTGTCTCCTCTCCTTGCTTAGTGCACACACCCTTAAGTAATAAAAATAAATAAATGAAAGATACAAGGGGCCAGCAGGTGGCATGGTGGTTGAGGAACTGGACGCCCACACGGCTGACCATGACTCTGCTTAAAAATCATGCAGGACACGTGTGTGTGCCCAAAATCCCAGGGGGAGAATGGAGGAGAAAGGACCCCCCAGCATGGTCATCCCCCTGGGGAGAGATGTCTCACTTTCCCTCTCTGTCTGCCTCTCTCTGCTGCATGTGCCCCCGCAAGCAAACACCTCAAGAAAAAACAAAGGTAAATACTGAAATAAGTCAGGTGAAATGATATAATGTCTGGAATGTTTTATTTTTTTCAATAATTATTTTATTGGGACCAGCAGTTAGCGTAATGGCTGTGTCACTGAACTCCCATGTAGTCAACTGTGTTTCACGTCCCGGATCTGGTGGCTTAAAACTCACGCCGGGCGCGTGTGCGTGCGTGCCCAAGATCCCGAGAGGAGAATGGAGGAGAAGGGATTGCGGCGTGGCCATCCCCGCTGGGGGGTGATTTCTCGCTTTCTGCCTCTCTGGTGAGCATGTTGTCCCTAAAGCAAAAAAAAAAAACTATTTTATTGGGGCCAGTAGGTGGCATGGTGAAGGAGCGGGACTCCCCTGTGGGCAACCGCAGTTTGAGTGCTGGACCTGGTGGCTTGCTTTCTCACTTTACCTTTCTCTCTCTCTCTCTGCTTCTCTCTGATCAATTAAAACATAATAATGATGAATAAAGTTAATAAAGTACAACTTTTATAAATTAAATTTGGAAATTTTAATAAAGTTAAATAGAATTATTCAAAAAAGTATTAGTTTATTAATTATTATTATTTTTTTGTTTTGAGAGATTTTTATTATACTGCCTGTGTGTCTGCCAGAAAGAGAGAGACAGAAAGTGAGAAATCACCCCTGGGGAGATGGCCATGCCGTAATCCCTTCTCCTCCTTTCTCCTCTCAGGCACCCACATGCACATACACCCAACACCCAATGTGAGTTTCAAGCCATCGGTCCATAGTCTACTACATGGGAGCCCCACAATGTAGCCATTATGTCATCTGCCGCTCCCTATTATTTTTTTTAAGAGAGATTTTTGCTAGTGCGTATGCTCACTGGAGAGACAGAGACAAAAAGCAAGAAATCACACACACACACACACACACACACACACACACACACACAGGTAACAGCCACGCTATAATCCTCTTTCCTCCATTCTCCTCTTGGGATCTTGGGCACACACACAAACATGCCCAGTATGAGTTTGAAACCACTGGGTCCAGGACTAGAACCGCAGTTGACTACATAGGAGCCCAGCAACGTAACCGTCACGTTATCTGCTGGTCCTGATTATTATTTTTTTTAATTTGCTATAAGGCACATGCACTCAAGAAAGGGAGACAGAGAGGGGGAAAGTGCGAAAGCAAGCCAACAGGTCTAGGACTCGAACTGCAGTCAGCCGTTGGGGAGTCCAGAGCATTAACCACCATGCCACCTGTTGGCCCCAGGAAGCTGTCTTACTTATTTATTATTTATTTATTTATTTTTATTTATTATTTTTTAATTTGACCAGAGAGAGACAGAGAGAAGGGAAAAGTGAGAAAGCGAGCTGCCAGGTCCAGAATGCAAACCGTGGTTAGTCGTGAGAGTACCAGCACCTTCGCCTCCATGCCACCGGCCAGCCTGGGATTTGTTTTTATAATACTTCAGAGAAAGCGAAAAATAAGGAGATACTGGGTTGTCGGGGAAGTCAGGACGCAGTTTTTTAAAAGAATTACTTTATTTAACTTTAGTTTTTATTTTAATTTGACCAGTGAGGGACAGAGCGAGAAAGAGAGAGAGGAAATGAGAAAGCAAGTTGCCAGGTCCAGGAGTTGAACTGCAGTCAACCATGTGGGAGTCCAGCGCCCTTAACCACCATGCCACCTGCCAGCCCCATGACACATATTTTTGCATAGAAAATTGTCACGACTTTCCAACAACGTTACAGATGAGACGGAATTGGCAAAATTTTTTTTTTTTAAGAATTATTTTATTTCACTTTAATTTGACCAGAGAGAGACAGAGTGTGTGTGTGTGTGAGAGAGAGAGAGAGACAGTGAGAAAGCAAGCCACCAGGTCTGGGACTTGAACCATGGTTGGTCATGTGGGAGTCCAGCACCCTTAACCACAATACCACCTGCTGACCTGGCAAAATGTTGTTAACCACCATGCCACCTGCCGGGCCCCATATAATGCTTTTTTTTTTTTTTAATCATCATAATCTTCTTTATATTACATTGGATTACATATAACTTTACATTGATTTCCATTGCTTTTTCAAAAGGGAATGCCATGCATGTCAGTCAATACAGAGACATCAATCTCCCCGCTTTATCATTCAATCGGGTTTGCTCATGGTACTTTTTACACTGTCGGAACAAAATTCAGGCCAGTCAGTGGGTGGCGTGGTGTTGAAGGCAGCTGGATCCCACGTGGCCATCGGTTCTAGTCTCAAACTTGGTGGCGCATGCATGTGTGTGCGCTCATAATCCCAGGAAGGACAGGTGGAGACGAGAGTATGTCATGGCCGTGCCCCATGAGGGCTATTTTCTCACTTTCCCTTTCTCTCCACTGAGCACACACAACCTCTAGCAAAATTTTAAAAATGTGTAAGAATACAATAAGATAGAGGACCTGGCCAGCAGGTGGCGTGGAGGTTAAGGCAGCTGGATCCCACATGGCCGACTTCACTGTTCAAGTCCTGGACCCAGAGACTTGAAAATCACATTGGGCACAGGTGCGTAGGTGCCCAAAATCCTGAGAGGAGAGTGGAAGAAAAGGAACTTTGGCATGGCCATGACTCCTGGGGTGGTGATTTCTCACTCTCTCCTCCCTGATGACCAAACACACTCTATAGCAAACTTAAAAATATATATATACAATTTATATGCCATATATTTTTACTCACTTAAAATGCTTTTTTTTTAAGAGTTTTTTTTTTTTTTTTCCTATAGGGTGTGTGCCCTTGCTGGAGAGATAGCGAGAGACAGAGAGACAGAAAGTGAGAAATCACCCCCTGGGGGGATGGCCACACTGCAATCCCTTCTCCTCCGTTCTCCTCTCGGGATTTTAGGCACACACACACATGCACCTGGTGTGAGTTTCAAGCTGCCGGGTCCAGCACTTGAATCACGGTCGACTATACCGGAGTCCAGCGACATAACCCTTACACCATACGCTGGTCCCAATGAGTAGATTTTTAAGGTTAAATGTAAATAAATAAGAAAACTGGAGCCCAGCCTCTGTGGTGCAATCACACTGGAATATGGGGCTGGAAGGCACATGCTGACCACAGTTCGAGTCCCTGGCAAAGCTGGCCTGGAAGCACGCTGGGCATGCATGCACGTTCCTGAGATTCTGGCAGCCTAGAGGGCTGGAGGAAGGGGTGTAGGCATGGCTGAGCCCTGGGAGGGTGCCCCTGTCTCTGTCTCTCTATGAGCACATGCACTTGTATGTACTTTATCATGAGTGGGGGAAAAAGAAAGAAAGAAAGAAGAAAGAGGAAGGGAGGAACGGAGGGAGGAAAGAAAAAGAAAAAAATGAGGACAAAGAAAACATAGATCGGGCTGGTCCCCGATCAGGGCACAGTAGTTAAGTGCTGTGTGCACAAGGCCAGATCCTACATGGCTGGCAGTGGTTTGAGTCCCATCCCCAGAAGCTTGAAAAACATCCGAAGCAAACAAAACAAAAAAACATGCAAGGCGTATGTGTAGACATGGCCCAAATCCTGACAGGATGGATAAAAGGATTGCGTATGATCACACCCCACTGGGGAGTGTTTGCTTTCTCTCCCCCTCTCCCTGTGGTGAACTCACACACTCTCCGGCATTAGAGAAAAAGGAAATGTAGATGAGAAATAGAAACGTTGAGCTTCGTAGCTAAGTTAGAGGGAAAGCAACAGGCATGCTAGTCAGAGAGCTGTACAATCAACAAACCAGCAGTTTCTTTGAATCAAAAGGATTCCAATGGTAGCAAAATTCCCATTTAATATGGCTTGCAGCTCAGGACCAGCAGTTGGTGTAATGGCTATGTCCCTGGACTCCCACGTAGTTGATTGTGGTTCGAGTCCCGGACCCAGTGGCTTAAACTCACGCCAGGCGCATGTGCGTGCGTGCCCAAGATCCTGAGAGGAGAATGGAGGAGAAGGGATTGCGGCGTGACCATCCCCCCGGGGGGGTGATTTCTCGCTTTCTGTCTCTCTGTCTGGCAAGCGCACACGCCCTATAGCAAAAACAAACAAACAAAACTCTCTAAAAAGAAAAAAGAAACCCTCCCAAGTCTTCCTCAAAGTTCCAAGCTATCAGATGCTCTCCAAAACTCTTTCTTTCTTTTTCAAAATCTGGGCCGCCCAGCCTCTTACAGCTCACTTCTTTCCCTTCTCTCCGAGGCAGCTTTTGCTGAGAGGGGCCAGGACATTCCTTCAGGTCACTATACACTTTTGCATAGGCCTTGCCCTTCCCTTCTGCCCTCAAAGACTCCTTAAAATAAGCATGCAGGGGACTAGCGGAGGGCGTGGGGGACTAGCGGGGAGCATGGGGGGCCTGGGGGGACTAGCAGAG